>NW_027361868.1:12765000-13187500 GCF_039654945.1 Dendrobates tinctorius
ATAAAACAGAACTGGTATGTTACTATTTGCCTACTTTGGAAGCTTCATACAAAGAGAGCAATCACTGGTGGACATCATAGTCGGAAGAATAGAAGGAACAAATCAATTGCGAAGACCAGCATCTCGATGGCTTGATACAATAAAAATAATGATGCAGTAGACCCTTGTGGACCAATCTAGGCTCGCAAAAGATTGATCTTCCTACAGATCATTCATCCATCAAGTCACAATGGCTTAAGATCGGAATTGGTGGAGACAACCCCATTATAGGGGTTACCCCAAAATCAATATGCATCCAATATCCCTAAGATGAAAAATGTATGATAGCTGGGAATCCAACCACTGGGACCCCGCTAGTTACAAAAATTGGGGTCCCAAAGTCCCCTGTGTAAATTAAGTGGTAGTGGGCATGCTCACCCTGGGGACTTTGGGTCTTTGTTCTTAGGATCGGTGTGGGTCTTAGTTGTGGGTCCGGAAGTGATCATACAGTAGGCCTCTATCCTCTGGATGGATGATAAATATTGTCTATCGGACAACCCATCAACTCAGAATTTCTTATTATTTGAAGATTAGTTTAATAAATTGGATAAACCCTATAAAGCTCTTTAATTAAAAAATGTAAAGTTCTAAAGTACCAAAAATAAAGAACACTTACATCTCTATTCCCCCTGGAATCCAATGCTGACATTTCAAAAAGTCCTGCGGTCACGTGTTGTGCTATAGGAACCATGATTGTCATGATAATGATACAAGTAGTAAACCCCATGATGACTGCTACAGCCACTGCAGTCATATGCTAGTCGCTAATTATCAAATACCTGTGGAGAACTGGAGCATAAAGACTGGAACGCTGGGGAAATTTAGGGGCATGTATTGTCTATTTTTCTATGTAGGAACATTTTCAGCAGTTATTTTGCCGAATAAAATTGGGTAACTTCTTTAATATTTTTATTGTATTTTATACTATACCTTCTATTAATTATGGAATTTGCGCTATAAAAAAGGGAGAATAGCCTTAAAATGAATTCTAGTTGAAAGAGTTTAAAATGTAATTGTCTTTGTCTGCCAAGTTCTTAAGAGAATATATTGTAAAGCCAATCCTCATTAATTTAGGACCCATAACACTAAACTAGTTGGGAGATTACCATCCACAAAATAGTTGAACCCAAACATGAATAAATCAGTGGAGTATCCAATAGAATTCAAAGTAGTAGTCCAGTGATCGTTTTTTTAATTTATTCTGTAACCTGTCCATCAGTACATATAATTCAATTAGTATTGCCTTATGAAGTTGTCCCCTTCTATGTGGAAAGTTATTGCATACTTCTGTTCAGTTTAGTAATTTGATCACATGGTAACCCTCCTAGGAATGATATTCTCTATGTTCTTTATGTTCCCTTAAGAATGTCAACACTTCAGTCCCCAAAAGTTCCTATATAATGAAACTGCATTAGTTATCAGCCAGAAACAGGTGACATGCAGAAACTCCAATCACAGTTACTGATGATGATTCCACAGCTCCTATAACACAGTTATAATGCAGGTGATGACAGATTGGTCTTCCTGATTATATACCGCTATCAGCTTATTTAGGAGAATATAGAGAGGATAATCACAATGTTGCCACATCAGACAGATGGTAGGGACACTGTCTGCCCATATGACGCTGTGCTGATGCACCATTGGATTTATAGCAGAGCAGAAAGGAACAAAATGCAGAGTAAAATCTGTAAGATGGTTTTTGAAGAGAAGCAAAGAATGCTGGAAACCTGATGGATCCATTATAAGTGAGCAGGGTCATCAGGTCATCATGGAACAGATTTCTCCCCATCTTTAATTTTGTTTATCTGTTCTAATAATGGAACTGAAAAGCAGAATTCAGTAGATGACTAATAATAACATCATTACTAACACTACAGCTAGTACTATAGTAATAAAGGCACACTGGGCATAAAAAAAGATAAAACAATTCACTCTTCTTAAAATGCCTGATTGACTTGAAGGTCCTGGAAGAAGCAATTCAGTCTTCCAGGTTTTAATCCTAATTATTTGATATTACACAACTCTAACAGGTCGTCCAGAGGTCTCTGTATCATTTGGGAAAATATGAACCATTTTCTGGCTTCAATTTCATTCCTCTTAACAATGATCTAATTGTTCCAGTCATTCACGTACAAAATTAAGTGGTAGAAGGATTAACAAAATCCAAGTCTAATTTATTGTTCCTACTATACCCAATAAAACTTAAGAAACTGTTCCTTGTAAATTATATAAAATATAAATTTAAATTAAGCACTTGAACTTCTGCTTATTTTTAACGGAGTTGCTTATTTGAAAAACCCTTTTCAATATGTCCTCCGGATCAGGTGATCACTAGGGAGGACCTCCTATTAGCAAGAGAAATTCCAATTCTGGAAAATTTTGCTAAACCATTTATGATGAAAAAATTATTATTTGACTGTACCACACACCCATCACCCTAATGTCTAAGGATATATCTTGCTTGACCTGCGGTGATCATTTTCATCGATGACCATTATGTACACCTCATTTCACACACATTAATAATGACCAATGACATATGAAAGCACCAACCACACATTGATTTTGTCACATTTTATGACATGGGTCCCTTTTTATGTATTTTTTGGGTGGCACTGGTATTTAATGCAGAAGTGGACATAACATTGGTGCAAATTGTGTAGCCTTACAGGGGTCCAAGACGTAAGGGGGGCCCATTTCCACCTTCAAAGCCGGTTCAGTTTTGCATTCTGATGAATTATTGGACTGCAAAGGGAGCATCTATTATGCCTGCACAGGGTCCTTTATTGTCTGTCCACCAGTGAACTAATGTACCCACCAAAAAAAACAGTTTGCACAAGGTTTTTCTTTCAGAATTCTTAATTTTCTTTGCCTCATTGGAAAATTATATAGAAATAGGAAACATATTTTTCCATAACTATATAGACAAGATAATTCCAACTAACAATTTAACAAAGTCAAGAGAGTGGCCATGTTTATTTTCTTGCATTCCTTCAGGGCCTCCAATATGGGACTGAGTAATGTTGCAGTTATGCCATCTGTGCAGGAGTGTAGCAAGGATTCATAATGTCCTGTGTGGCGCCCCTAGGGGTTCAGTCGCCGCGGAGTTGCTGCACCTCCTCCTGAGGTGTGGTGCCCCACCATCCAGGTAAGGTGGAGACACCTGACCACGCTCTAACACCTGCACCCCACACCACAAAGTAGTGTAGCAAAGCACCTTCAGCGGCTCCCTGCTTGGAGTGTAGCATAGCACCCCTCGGTGGCTCCCTGCTTGGAACACGAAACGTGCTGGGATGTGGGTGGAGTTTAGTTCACATAAAGGAGCTGGAAGAGTTGAGTCAGTCAGTCAGTCTTTCATTCAGTCAGTGAGTGAGGATGTAGAAGGACAGAGAGTGAGAAAGAGAAGATCCCCGGGAGAGGGATGGAAGAAGGAGGTGCTGCAGCAGGCCACAGTGATCTGGGTCTGCTGGCACAGGAAAGAGACAGAGAAAGGAAGCTTGATTCTCCATTGGGAAGAAGGATTAGCACGGAATGTAAGGAGAATAAGAGAACAAGGACCAGGGTTAAAGGAGAACCCTTTTCAAGTTCTAAGCGCAAGGCCGGGGTCCGGTCCCCGAGGTTGTACGGATACTAATGGTCCTGCAGCAGACACCGGAGGAATAGAAGTAGTGACCACTTTATTCCCACACAAGACTTGGGGGCACAACAGCAACATATTAGTGAGCCGGGACTTAGTGGCAAGGAGTCCCCGAAGCAGGCTACAGCTGTCTGCCATACAAGTAGAGTTCATAGGAACATCTGACAGGAGGAACTCGAGTGTAACTCAGTACTAGGAGTACTTCATTCAAAGGCATTATAAGAGGAGACGTTCAGAATAGACACATATGTTGGCGGAGTGTTGGAAAGGAGTACTTCATCTTGCCTGGAAGTTGGCTGAGCTCCTGACCCGGAGGACACGGCACGGATGTGGGCACCTGTACCTGCAACAGACTGTGGGTAAAGCTTTGGAACTACATGCCCTGGTGTCCTCCACTTATTCCTGCGCCAACCGGCACAGCACGGCTACATCCCTTGCGTCTGACACTACACCATCTAAGTGTCACTTCACCTACACTGCCCTGGGACTACAGCCCTGCCTGTGGAGGGCTATAACATCATTGCTGCACCACACCATCTGTCCCAGAGGATCTCTCTGCAGCGTCGGCTTACATCTCTATTGCCGAACACCACAGGTGGCGTCACGACTCACCCATCATAAGTACACTGAACATTCCCCTTTTTAATCAATGGGCCCCCAGGGCCTCGGGCCAGGTCCCAGCTGCCGTGACATCTCCCATTGAAGCTCATCGAGCCCGGTACCAAGTACCCCACAGCCCTGGGTGTGAGGGCATCCCACCTGAAGGAAAACTTGGATAGATTCCCCACTTTGCCATGCCATGTTTCTTCTCGTTCTCCTCCTTCATTATCTGCAGAGATCACTAACTGTACCCTAGTCAAAGTCGGCCCCATATTTGATGTTATGCATCCTAACCTTATAGTTAAGCATACGCATCTGTGAACACAGAACGCAATCATATTTCACCATCAGTTTTCAGGTTTTACAAGTAAAAGAATAGATTGATGGTTACCAGTGATGAGCGAATTCACTGAAAGTGGATTTTGCAAAATCAGCTCAAATTTGTCCAGGATATTTGATTTCATCAATTTTTTTCACTTTAAATTGAATGTACCTTACTATGCTCTCTCCATAAATATAGCCTAAGAAAATATAGTAAGTAAATCACCTCTTCAACAATTTTTTTTTTAATTTTACCCCTGGAGTGGTGTCACTAATCTAACCTCCCTGTCCCTAGTATTATACTTAACAGATGTCATCTTCTTCTGTTTTCGGTGCTGCTCCAGTCATCTTCTGCAAGTTGGGACCTGCCAGATTGCTCCTTTGCTTGATGGGTGATCTGGAAGTCACAACTCTATGTAATTCTATAAGAGCCAGAATGAGACTTTCATTGAGAGCTTGTGATCGTTACCTCTGATTTTACTAAGACCCCAGATCTTTGTTTAGTGACATCACTCCAGTGGTGAAATAAAAAAAAAACACTGGAGTGGTGCTTCATAAAAATGGATTCTTAAATAAACCTTGCACTCACCTATACAGCTGTGCAGCCTCGTTCCCCTATTGTCCACTCTGTAGGCTTTTTTCCCACCGCTTCGCAGCCTTTTTTCTTCTCCATGCCTAAACCTCAAAACGTCATGACATCTTACGTAATTTTTTTTTGCTGAAGAAGAAGCTTGAAGACCGGACTGAAACAGAAAGATGCTGTGAAGTTGGAAAGGTGGTGGCTGAGACAAGGTGAATATAATTTTTTTTAGCTCCTTTTGAGCCCTTTTGAATCCTGCAAAATACCAGATAGCCGCCATTTTGTTTGATTTGCGTGAAACAAATCACCGAAAGTTTGGATTAGCCTCTATCCAAGAATTTGGGGAAATTCAAGACAAATTCGATTAGTGTAAAATCAATTTGATTTGCTCATTCCTAGTAATACACTAAATCTAATCCGATAAAAAAAGCTCAAAATTTTTACCTTGAAAGCAAATGCTGACTGGTCTATTTAGCTGAAATGTCAGACACCCATATATTATCCTAATTTGTCAGAGTGGCCCTTGTAAAGGTGTGTTTATGGTGAGATAATTACACTCCTATGGTTTTATGAGGTATTTGTTGCTGAAATATACACATATGAACCACAGGGTATGAGCAGATTGATTTCCTAACAGTGGCTTTCATGTAAAAAAAATTTCAAAAAGTGAAAAAAAAAGTTCATGATGGACAAACGCTTTTTTCTTCGAGATGTTGTAGCTTTCATTTCTATATAGCAAACAGCTGTTTTCTCCTGAACGTTGAGATTTATATGACTTTTTTCCACTCCTAGGTTCACCAGTCAATCAAAACACTCGTAAATTCCAACAAGTACTTAATCTTCCGTTTAACTTAATTTTACTCCCCAAAACCAACCCCTAATTTATTATGTTGAGTAAAATAATGTATTTAATAAGTTTCATTAGTGACTGTTTGACTCGGTGATATCACAGGTTGAAGTTGATCTGAATATCAAAGGAATCTAAAATTCTTTGAGAAAGTAGATGTTAAATCTTGCAAATCATTCTGCTATGGTCTCTTGTTAGCCAAGTAGAAGGTAAATCACAACTGAGACCTGTCCCAGCTGACCACAAATTGTTACTGTTAAAAAATTGACGTCAATATGCCTTTTTTGACTTTCGATCCTCAAGGATGGCGTTACTTTGAAATCATTGTCTTAAAAAAGACAATAGTTGCTGGGGAAGAAAACCTGAAAAGGTAATGTTTATTTGCAAATTTGATCCATAATTAAATATCTACTACACTAGGTATTATTTCACTATGCAGTCCTATTATAAAAGAAAAGTATTTCAACTTATCGGAAAGGTGAAATCGCAGCTCAGCTCAAATGCACATGGCTCGGAGGGTGGGTTACTGTCCAAACAGCTGCCAGGTAACCAACTGTTCAGCCAGAGGACGGTTTGGAAGGATGAGGATGAGGAGACGTAACAGCAGGGTGGCATTCAAAGCATCTCACAGGCATCACTGGAGGTTGGTTTTGAGGATACAGAGGACCCAGACGATGCACCTCTCACTGAGGACAGCTTGATGGTTTCTCTTAGCAGCCTGGCACACATAAGCCATACATGCTGCTGTGCCTGCGCAACGACTGCTGAGTTGATGTATTGTTAGCAGTGTTGATTACTGGGTGGCCACCCTGCTGAGTCCCTGCTACAAAGACAACGTACCATAATTACTTCTGTCACTGGAGCGGATTGATAAAAAGAGTGAATACTAGCGCACACTGGTAGAGAAACTACTGACGGCATTTCCACCTGACAGCAGGGGATCAGCGGAAGAACAAAACAGAGGCGGAGGAGGAAGTCGACAACACAGCTGGGGCACCACCTAGGAAGGTAGGGTTTGCAGCACCGAAATGCGGCAAAACTTTATGAGCATGCCACAACAATGCGGTCCGTATTAACAAGTTAGATTATGCTCACGGGGGGTGGGGCGGGTGTGGTGGGTGTTGCGGTCCGGTCCGGCGCCTCCCATCTTCTAGAGATGGCGTCCTCCTCCTTACTTCTGCCACGGCTCCTGCACAGTCGTACTTTTTCTGCCCTGTTGAGGGCAGTGTAAAGTACTGCAGTGCGCAGGCGCCAGGAAAGGTCAGTGTTATGAGCTCATTTTCTCCTTCACCTTTGATGTCCGATGAACTCCCTCTGCTGGTGAAAGGAGGTAGTGAAATTGATTTGGATGGGAAAAACCTGTCATCTGAACAGGTGGAGTGTGATTGGACATCCGGAATCTCTGAGTGGATATAAGGCCGCCGACGCCCTGCTGGGTTGCTGGTGATCCTCTTTGCTCTGAGCTCTGGCCTCCAGTTTAGTCCTGTCTACTAAAGCTAAGTTTTTGCTCTGCTATTGTTCCATGAGATTTTGTCTGGTTTACTTAGTGTTTGTGTTCAGCCAGCCCTGGTTGGGACAGGCTGAACTCCATTTTTGTCTCTGATCAGTTGATCTCTTTGCTCTGTTTTCAGAATATACCTGAGTGCTGATATAGTGATTTTGAAGTCTAGTGACTTCAGGGCCTTTTCTATCAGACGTGTTGGACATTATTTTTGGCAGGGTTTTTGCATGATTGCAGACAGTTGCTTTGCTTTCCTGTCCTATCTAGTTAGTGAGGGCCCCATCGTTTGCTCAGCCTGTCTTTCTGTCTGTGTTTGTGTTTTTATCTGTTTTCACCGTCAATACATGTTGGGGGCTGTCTATTGCTTTGGGGTCTGCTCTGGGGCAGTTTAGATTTCCCCTTTCTTTATTTAGGTTTATTTAGTTCTCCGGCTGTGATCGAGGTGTCTAGGACCACCGTAGGAACACCCTACGGCTACTGTTAGTTGTTGTGAATAGGATCAGAGGTCTGCAATCCGCTAGCTACCAACCTCTCCGGTTTTCTGAACTTAGCTTGAATTTTTGTTTTTTCCTCCTCTGGTGACTCATTCATAACAGAATCACCAGCCATACCACAGATTCTAGGGTACTCAATAGCAGGAAAGAATTGTAAAAAAAAAAAAAAAAGTGTCAGAATTTTTTTTTATGTATATTTTTTCCTCTTTTTCTCTGGGGCCGTAGGAGGAATTTTCTTAATGGAGATTAAGCAATTGTCTGATCGTGTGGAGCAGCTGGCTGCTGAAGTGCAGGGAATTTCTGCCTATCTTGCTCATTCACATGCTGCTTAACCAAAGATTCCTACTCCTGATGTGATTTTTGGGGATCGGTCTAAATTTTTGAATTTTAAGAATAATTGTAAATTATTTCTTGCCTTGAAGCCTAACTCATCGGGGTGCTCTGCGCAGCAGGTTAAAATTGTCATGTCTTTGCTGCGCGGCAATCCCCAGGATTGGGCGTTTTCTTTGACACCTGATGATCCTATTCTATCTAACTAATGTGGACGCATTTTTTCAAGCCTTGGGGTTGTTGTATGATGAACCTAATGCTATTGATCAAGCTGAGAAAGCCCTGTTGGCATTGAGCCAGGGTCAGGATTCTGCAGAGTTATACTGTCAAAAATTCTGAAAGTGGGCGGTCCTTACTACCTGGAATGATGGTGCCTTGGCAGCTCTCTTTCGGAAGGGTTTGTCAGAAACCGTAAAAGATACTATGGTGGGATTTCCTGTTCCCTCTGGTCTTGACGATTCTATGTCATTAGCCATTCAGGTTGATCGGCGTTTACGTGAACGTAAAAGTACACGAGAAATGTTGCCACCTGTTGAACAAATGTCTGAACCTATGCAATGTGATAGAGTTTTGTCTAGGGCGCAACGTGAGGAGTTCAGAAGGCGTAATGAGCTGTGCTTTTTCTGTGGAGATGCCTCTCATATGATTTCTGTCTGCCCTAAACGAGAGAAACGTTTTGCACACACATTTGCTGTGGGTGGTGTTCAACCTAAGTTTCTTCTGGCAATTACTCTGATCTGCTCCCTGTCCACACTTTCCGCTAAGGCTTTTGTGGATTCGGGAGCGGCTCTGAACCTGATGGACTTGGATTTTGCTAAACGTTGTGGGTTTCCTATGACACCTCTGCGGACACCTATCCCTTTGAGGGGTATTGATGCTACTCCTTTGGCGAAGAATAAACCTCAGTTTTGGACCCAGGTGGTAATGCGGGTCGCCCCAGACCATCAAGAAAATTGCAGATTTTTGGTGTTGCATAATTTGCATGATACCATTGTTCTGGGATTTCCCTGGTTGCAAATCCATAATCCAGTATTGGATTGGAAATCTGTGTCTGTGGTGAGTTGGGGTTGTCGGTGTGCTGTTGGTGACGCTCCTGTTTTCTCCACCTCTCCCCAGTCGCATGATGTTCCTGACTATTTGGTTGATTTTTATGATGTATTTAGTGAGAATAAGTCTGCGTCTTTGCCTCCTCATAGGAGTTATGACTGTGCAATTGAGTTGAGCCCTGGGTGTAAATTTCCCAAGGGTCGACTTTTCAATTTATCTGTACCCGAGCACGAGGCTATGCGATCTTATATTAAGGAGTCGTTGGAGAAGGGTCATATTAGACCATCCTCTTCACCCTTGGGTGCTGTTTTTTTTTTCGTGGCCAAGAAAGATGGTTCATTAAGGCCTTGTATTGACTATCATTCCCTTAACAAAATTACTGTTAAATATCAGTATCCGTTACCCCTGATTTCTGATCTATTCTCCAGAGTTATAGGTGCTTGCTGGTTTATCAAGCTTGACCTCAGGGGGGCGTATAATCTTATTCGCATTAAGCATGGGGATGAATGGAAGACGGCGTTTAATACTCCGGAGGGACATTTTGAGTACCTGGTGATGCCTTTTGGGCTCACTAATGCCCCTTCTGTCTTCCAGTGCTTCATGAATGATATTTTCCGGGACTTTGTGGATACATTTTTGATCACCTATCTGGATGATATTTTGATCTTTTCCAGGGATTGGGACTCTCATGTGGAACATGTTCGGACTGTGTTCTGGATTTTGAGGGAGAATTCCCTGTATGTTAAGGGATCGAAATGCCTTTTTGGTGTACAGAGGATTTCATTTTTGGGATTTATTTTGTCTCCGTCAACTATTGAAATGGACCCGGCCAAGGTACAGGCCATTTATGATTGGGTTCAGCCCACTTCTTTGAAGGCCCTCCAGAAATTTTTGGGTTTTGCTAATTTTTATCGTAAATTTATAGCTAATTTTTCTGGTATTGCCAAACCATTGACTGATTTGACTAAGAAGGGTGCTGATGTGCTGAATTGGTCTCCAGAGGCTGTTTCTTCCTTTCAGGAGCTGAAGCGGAGGTTCACTTCTGCTCCGGTTTTGCGGCAACCTGATGTCTCACTCCCGTTTCAGGTAGAGGTGGACGCTTCTGAGATTGGTGCAGGAGCTGTTTTGTCCTAAAAAGATCCGCTAACATCTAAAATGAATCCCTGTGCTTTCCTTTCCCGAAAGTTCTCCCCATCCGAGCGCAACTTTGATGTGGGGAATCGGGAACTGTTAGCCATGAAATGGGCATTTGAGGAGTGGAGACATTGGTTGGAGGGAGCTAAACATCAAGTCGTGGTCCTTACTGACCACAAGAATTTGATTTACCTTGAGTCGGCCAAATGCTTGAATCCTAGACAGGCTAGGTGGTCCTTGTTTTTCACACGTTTTGATTTTGTTGTCTCTTTTCTTCCGGGCACTAAGAATGTCAAGGCAGACGCCCTCTCTAGGAGTTTCTTTGCTGATTCTCCTATTGTGACCAAGCCTGCTACCACCTTAGGTGAGGGGGTAGTTCTTTCTGCCATCTCGCCCGATTTGAGACTTGCTCTGGAAGAGTTTCAGGAGGACAAACCTGAGCATTGTCCCATTGGAAAATTGTATGTTCCTGACCAGTGGAGGAAGAGAGTAATGTCTGAAGTTCATTGCTCCGCATTGGCTGGTCATCCGGGTATTTTTGGTACTAGAGATTTGGTGAGTCTGTCTTTTTGGTGGCCCGCCTTGTCTCGTGATGTCAGGAATTTTGTGCAGTCCTGTGGGATTTGCTCCCGGTCTAAACCTTGTTCTCACTCTAGTGGGTTGTTGATGCCTTTGCCGGTGCCCAGGAGGCCATGGACCCATATTTCAATGGATTTTATTTCTGATATGCCTGTCTCTCAGAGTATGACTGTTATTTGGGTGATTTGTGATAGATTCTCTAAGATGGTCCATCTTGTACCACTCCCTAAGTTGCCATCTTCCTCAGAGTTGGTGCCCTTGTTTTTGTAACAGGTGGTTTGCTTGCATGGGATTCCTGAGAATATTGTGTCTGACAGAGGAGTTCAGTTTGTTTCTAGATTTTGGAGGACTTTTTGTTCCAAGCTGGGAATTCAGTTGTCCTTCTCCTCTGCGTTTCACCCTCAGACCAATGGGCAGACGGAGAGAACAAACCAGACTTTGGAGTCTTATTTGAGATGTTTTATTTCTGCTGATCTGGATGATTGGGTTTCATTTTTGCCCTTGACCGAATTTGCTTTAAATAATAGAGCTAGTTCTGCCACTTTGATGTCACCTTTTTTTTGTAACTTTGGGTTTCATCCTCGATTCTCTTCAGGGCAGGTGGAGTCTTCTGCCTGCCCAGGTGTTGACACTGTGGTGGAGAGAATGCACCAGATCTGGGACCAAGTGGTGGATAAGTTGTCTCTCTTCCAGGAAAAGGCCCCGCGGTTTTCCAGCCGGCATAGGACCATTGGTCCCCGGTTTAAGGTGGGTGATATGGTTTGGTTGTCATCAAAGAATATCTCTATGAAGGTGGCTTCTCCAAAGTTTAAACCTAGGTTTATTGGACCTCACAAGATTTTGGAGATTCTTAATCCGGTCTCTTTTCGATTGGCTCTTCCTGTTACATTCAAGATCCATAACGTGTTTCATAAGTCTCTGTTAAAGAGGTTTGTTGAGCCAGTAGTTCCTGTGGTGGCACCTCCTGACCCTGTATTGGTTGAAGGTAATGTGGAATATGAGGTTGAGAAGATACTGGATTCTCGTCTGGCTAGACGGAGACTCCAGTATTTGGTTAAGTGGAAGGGTTATAGCCAGGGGGATAATTCTTGGGTCTCTGCATCCGATATTCATGCCGAAAGATTGGTTCGTGCTTTTCATTGGGCCCATCCTGATCGCCCTGGTGGCGTGCATGAGGGTTCGGTGACCCCTCCTCAAGGGGAGGTACTGTTATGAGCTCATTTTCTCCTTCACCTTTGATGTCCGATGAACTCCCTCTGCTGGTGAAAGGAGGTAGTGAAATTGATTTGGATGGGAAAAACCTGTCATCTGAACAGGTGGAGTGTGAATGGACATCCGGAATCTCTGAGTGGATATAAGGCCGCCAACGCCCTGCTGGGTTGCTGGTGATCCTCTCTGCTCTGAGCTCTGGCCTCCAGTTTAGTCCTGTCTACTAAAGCTAAGTTTTTGCTCTGCTATTGTTCCATGAGATTTTGTCTGGTTTACTTAGTGTTTATGTTCAGCCAGCCCTGGTTGGGACTGGCTGAACTCCATTTTTGTCTCTGATCAGTTGATCTCTTTGCTCTGTTTTCAGAATATACCTGAGTGCTGATATAGTGATTTTGAAGTCTAGTGACTTCAGGGCCTTTTCTATCAGATGTGTTGGACATTATTTTTGGCAGGGTTTTTGCGTGATAGCAGACAGTTGCTTTTCTTTCCTGTCCTATCTAGTTAGTGAGGGCCCCATCGTTTGCTCAGCCTGTCTTTCTGTCTATGTTTGTGTTTTTATCTGTTTTCACCGTCAATACATGTTGGGGGCTGTCTACTGCTTTGGGGTCTGCTCTGGGGCAGTTTAGATTTCCCCTTTCTTTCTTTAGGTTTATTTAGTTCTCCAGCTGTGATCGAGGTGTCTAGGACCACCGTAGGAACACCCCACGGCTACTGTTAGTTGTTGTGAATAGGATCAGGGGTCTGCAATCCGCTAGCTACCAACCTCTCCGGTTTTCTGGACTTAGCTTGTATTTTTGTTTTTTCCTCCTCCAGTGACTCATTCATAACAGGTCAGAGAGGTCCGGCGCCTGCGCACTGCAGTACTTTACTCTGTCCTCAACAGGGGAGATAAAGTACGCCTGCACAGGAGCCACTGCAGAAGTCAGAAGGAGGACGTCATTGCTAGAAGATGGGAGGCGCCGAACCGGACCGCGACACCCACCGCACCCAGCCGCCCCCCGGTGAGCACGTTTTTCTTATCTTTCAGGTTACATCAGGGGCTTATCTACAGCATTACAGAATACTGTAGATAAGCCCCTGATGGCGGTGGCTGCATCTTATAGGCCAAAAATGGGGTGACAGATTCCCTTTAATGCCACAGCACTTTACAGACATTATCATCATTGTCCCCTCAGGGGCTCACAATCTAGATTCCCTATCAGTATCTTTGGTGTGTTGGCGGAACCCGGAGTATATGGAGGTAACCCACGCAAACACGGGGAGAACATACAAACTTCTTGCAGATGTTGTCCTTGGTAGGTTTTGAACACAGGATCCCAGCGCTGCAAGGCTGCAGTGCTAACCACTGAGCCACCGTGCAGGCAAAATTGATTCATTAAATGACCATTTGCAGTTTCACTGTAAAATCTGCGTGTGCGCTGTAGTGGTGGAAGACATTAGAGTTCGCTACGAGCTGGAAATACCGTGGCTGCTAGCGCCAGATTTGCCCACCGATAGATGCTCCTCAAAGGATTTAACTACTCATCCAATTACAGAGCCTCTAAATTGTCATGGATGTCTATTTTGTCTTGTAATATCAACTTCTGAGTCAGTTAAGGAGAGGATAATTTGCTTTACTCCTGTCTTCCTTGGATGTGGTACCTGTTTATCAGGCTGACTCTGTGGAATACCACCATGGAATAAAGTCCATACGGCACATGGAGATTGTCGGAAGGGAGAGAGTCCCAAAGTGGCAGTCATACATAAAACATACATAAAACAACCCTTGCATGGGAAGGGTGAGGTGAATGGCCTCCAGAGGCCACCACGACCCTCCTGCCTTGTAACCCACCACATCCAAGGTGACACACAGGATCACTTGGGGTAAAGGAGAGGGCTTGGGGCCTAGGTAGCATCTCTGTCTGCTGTGGGGCCCCTTTTCTGGGGGATTCTGTGTTATTTTCAGTTATTTCCCTTTCCAAATTTGTTTGCAGTACTCAAAGAGGAGATCCCAAAAGGGAAAAAAAAAAAAAAGCACCTGGTTCCCGCGTTGCTATTCTTCAACCCTCAAATGGAGGAAATCCAGTCGATTCTAGGAGTAGGTTCCAATATCAATGCTTTATTTCATGGTACATACAAAGACAACGCGTTTCGAGGTCCATTCCATGACCTCTTCCTCAGGTCGGATGTACGAAGTATAGCAGCGCTGGAACCAGGTGTTTTTTTTTTTTTCTTTCCCTTTTGGGATCTCCTCTTTGAGTAATGGAAGCAGACATTGTCTGTTTACACCCTCCTGCTGCAGCTTCATTATATGGGATTGAGCGTATTTAGTAGTTGTGGCATTACACAACCTCTGAGGGTGAGTACCCTGAACAATTCAAATTTTACTTATTATATCTGGTAAAGCCCTATGGGCGCACTTTTGTGGTTTCTTTTATCTAAATTTGTTTGCAGGGCACTTGTCCTGCTCTTACCCCCTTTTGTTTACTTTTGCAGCCCACTAGCCTTAACTATGACCATTTTACAGGCATTTTAAAGTTTCAAGTTTGGGTCACCATTGACCTCTATTGGGTTTTGGTTTGAGGTCAAGTTCAGAAACCGAACCAAACTTTTAACTCCAGTTCGGCCGAACCCGCGGGTCCGCTCATCCCTACGCTTGATCTCTTTTAACCAGTAACCAAGTGGCCATGACGTTATGGAAACCTTTATCACATTTTTTCACACTATACTGCTCACTAATTTTACAATTTGTTTTCTAGTTTAAAGGATCACCTTTAAAAGTGGAAACATTTTTAACATATCCAGAAAGCAGAGCCGGTTCATGATGAATCTCAACAAAATTTAGACTTTAGGCTTGGGAAACTAGAGACACATGCAAACTAAGGAGACCGACTAACATATAACTACTCAAGTGTGTTACCTTTATTATAAAGGGCTAAAGGTTTTATTGCCCTTCCTATTCTTAATGCATGAACCAAATGTTCTCACCGGAGGCTCATTCAAAGCTTTGCCCATTTAAACAAATACAGATCTGAAATATCGGCAACGCGGCCGAATTTTAACTGCCAAATATAAATTGTGAGATTAGTGAATTGCTAACATCTATTTTCACCAGAGGATCATTTTACAATGGCAGAAATCCAGTCTGCGTGTGTTCCATTAGGATTTTAACGGCATTGGAGAGAAATAGTTTCGATATAGGAAAGCGATAATGGTGGAAAATCTAAGTAACTGTGTATAATCTATCATTAAGTCGGCTCTGCTTGGCTATGGTGACGTGCCGCATGGAACCCTGGAAGAGGAAAGCAGCTCTGCTAGAGTTTAATAGATGATAATTGTAGAAAAAGTGACAAAAAACTGTTCATAGACTCTAGATGATCCGAATTCCAAATTCCAATATGTTTTCGTCATTTTACTATTATAGTCAAAATGTCAAAGCCAAACCTTATAGAAAAAACTTCTCCAATTATTTTTTGAAATGTGCATGGAGACGCATAATTATATATTATAGTTTGCATTATAATATGATATCTTAGGGCATTATTATAGCTATATATAGCAGATAGCTCCATTGCCTAAAGGTGTTGTCAAATGTTAATCCCCATGCACAGTTTATTAAAAGGGAATCTGTCAGTAAGATCAACCCTACTAAGCCGTCTTTATGGACATAGCGGTCATAGAAAGAAGAATAAAATGATACCTTGACATTTGCGATCTGATGTCTTATTCCATAGAAATGTATGTTTTTCCTAATATGTAAATGAGTTGTTAAGGTCTACAGTTGTGGCCAAAAGTATTGACACCCCTGCAATGCTGTCAGATAATACTCAGTTTCTTCCTGAAAATGATTGCAAACACAAATTCTTTGGTATTATTATCTTCATTTAATTTGTCTTAAATGAAAAAACACAAAAATAATTGTCCTAAAGCCAAATTGGATATAATTCCACACCAAACATAAAAAAGAGGGTGGACAAAAGTATTGGCACTGTTCGAAAAATCATGTGATGCTTCTCTAATTTGTGTAATTAACAGCACCTGTAACTTACCTGTGGCACCTAACAGGTGTTGGCAATAACTAAATCACACTTGCAGCCAGTTGACATGGATTAAAGTTGACTCAACCTCTGTCCTGTGTCCTTGTGTGTACCACATTGAGCATGGAGAAAAGAAAGAAGACCTGTCTGAGGACTTGAGAAACCAAATTGTGAGGAAGCATGAGCAATCTCAAGGCTACAAGTCCATCTCCAAAGACCTGAATGTTCCTGTGTCTACCGTGCGCAGTGTCATCAAGAAGTTTAAAGCCCATGGCACTGTGGCTAACCTCCCTAGATGTGGACGGAAAAGAAACATTGACAAGAGATTTCAACGCAAGATTGTGCGGATGTTGGATAAAGAACCTCGACTAACATCCAAGCAAGTTCAAGCTGCCCTGCAGTCCGAGGGTACATCAGTGTCAACCCGTACTATCCGTCGGCGTCTGAATGAAAAGGGACTGTATGGTAGGAGACCCAGGAAGACCCCACTTCTTACCCCGAGACATAAAAAAGCCAGGCTGGAGTTTGCGAAAACTTACCTGAAAAAGCCTAAAATGTTTTGGAAGAATGTTCTCTGGTCAGATGAGCCAAAAGTAGAGCTTTTTGGGCAAAGGCATCAACATAGAGTTTACAGGAGAAAAAAGAGGCATTCAAAGAAAAGAACACGGTCCCTAAAGTCAAACATGGCGGAGGTTCCCTGATGTTTTGGGGTTGCTTTGCTGCCTCTGGCACTGGACTGCTTGACCGTGTGCATGGCATTATGAAGTCTGAAGACTACCAACAAATTTTGCAGCATAATGTAGGGCCCAGTGTGAGAAAGCTGGGTCTCCCTCAGAGGTCATGGGTCATCCAGCAGGACAATGACCCAAAACACACTTCAAAAAGCACTAGAAAATGGTTTGAGAGAAAGCACTGGAGACTTCTAAGGTGGCCAGCAATGAGTCCAGACCTGAATCCCATAGAACACCTGTGGAGAGATCTAAGAATGGCAGTTTGGAGAAGGCACCCTTCAAATATCAGGGACCTGGAGCAGTTTGCCAAAGAAGAATGGTCTAAAATTCCAGCAGAGCATTGTAAGAAACTCATTGATGGTTACTGTAAGCGGTTGGTCGCAGTTATTTTGGCTAAAGGTTGTGCAACCAAGTATTAGGCTGAGAGTGCCAATACTGTTGTCTGGCCCATTTTTGGAGTTTTGTGTGAAATGATCAATATTTTGCTTTTTGCTTCATTCTCTTTTGTGTTTTTTTCATTTAAGACAAATTAAATGAAGATAATAATACCAAAGAATTTGTGTTTGCAATCATTTTCAGGAAGAAACTGAGTATTATCTGACAGAATTGCAGGGGTGTCAATACTTTTGGCCACAACTGTATGGGCGGGACATAGATCTCCCCCAGAATCTGCCTACAGAGCTTATTGTAAATGAATGAAGGTGTTACCAGTGTGAGACATGTAACAACTGACAGTCTGATCTCCTGATCTACATGTCTCACACTGGTGATGCCACCATTAATTTATAATAAGGTCTGGGGGCAGGTTCTGGGAGAGATCTATGTCCGGCCTATAGATCTTAACAGATCATTTATATATTAAGAAAACCATGGATTTTTCTAGAATAAGACATCGTGTCACAGATATCAAGGTATCATTGTATTCAGCTTTCTACGGCCTACATGCCCATATAGAGGCTTATGAGGGTTGGTCCTACTGACAGATTCCCTTTAGAAATAAAAAAAATGTGCTTTACTCACCCTCCTTGGGGCCAGTACTGCCTCTTCGCAGCTGTTCATGGTGTTTGTTATTGTCTGCAGTGATGAAGACACATCAACCCCACTGCGGTCAATAACTGAGCTCAGCGGCTCTGCTCAAGTAGATGGCACAAGTCACTCAGAGCCACAGAGCTCAGGGATTGTCTGCAGGGCTGTTGACATGAAGTCAAGGATGCAGATAATAAAAGACACAGGGAAAAGCATCAGAGATTATCTCTCTGTGTAGCAGCTGTTGCCAAGTACTGCAGATCAGCTCCTATTCGCCTGAGAAGGAGTTAATCAGTAGTACCCGGGAGTGGTGGGTATACACTGAATGCAGCTGTGCAGCTTCTTCAATTCAGCCCATACCAAAACCAATAAGAGCTTATTAGTGAGAGTGCTGAGTGTTGGACCCCCGAAGATCCAATATTGATGACCTATCCTATGGACAAATCATCAATATTAGATACACAGACAACCCCGTCAAGGTAGGATTAATTATACAAGCTAGTAATATAGTGAACGGGTGAATTTTACATCCCTTGGTATTATATAGCATTGAAGTGATCCATGGTAAATATGAATTGTGCTGAAAAAGTCAAATATCAAAAGACTGAGCGTCATTTCCAAACAGAAAGACAAATGTGAACAGGTGTAAATAAGAGAGCCGCTCTATATGTAACTAACAAATTAAAGCTGGACTCTGATAAACGCTATAGAATGTAAACATTGAATATATGAAATTGGAATTGTATTACTGCTATAGAGCATAAGTTAAAAAATGAAGGTACTTAGCGCAGAAACTGGACAATTCTTGTGAGCCCAGCATCCATCTACAGGGCGTACCTCGTGGTTGACTAAAAAGTCAATAAACACTATCACAATAATCTGAACATACAAGGCCATATATACACCAAATAGGGCCATGGGTCAGAAGGGCTAACAAATAATTGTAATCTACCAATTAGAGTAAAATATAGTAGATGTATTCAATATCCAAAAGTTATAGAAACAATACAAAAAGTTAAAAATCATCAGCCTGTGCTATCAGTGTAGAATTGCATCTCCTTGAACCATTATCAACTGACTATTATTAACTAATGGACATAGAAAATACAATGACTATGGGTGTTTGTTAGAATACATGCACAACTATTTCCAGGACCAGCCTATAGGCCATATTAGTAATCTGTGTCTACTGGACAGGAGCCTGGAGAACTTCCTCCTACCTCCCATTATGCGCAGCTGTTCTTTTAACTAGCCATCTTGGGATCAATGTTATCATTGTGTTGTGATGCACATGTGACATTGCGCCAGGTCGGCTGATGAAAAATCGCGGACGCAGTCAGGTAGGAGGTTATCCTCAGGGATCCAGCTCCTGTGATCACAGATTACTGACTTGGCCTCTGGATCAGGTCCCATGAATAAATTTACACCATCTTTAGTGTTTGTCAATCTTATCAATGAGATCTGCATAAAATGACTAAGCATTCCTGTTTTCTCTATGACCGAGCACCTTCATCTGGCAGCGGACTATCTCCATAGAATAAAAGATTTAGCCATCGGAAATCCAAAGTGCTAGGTCTTTCTTCCTCCCACCCATCAAAATCATCTATCGAGAGGTCCCCATACACATTTTAACTTTCGTCCGATCACGCTGAAATCGGTGAGTTTGGTCAATAATAGTCTGATGTGTGTGACGTCCAGGAAGGTAACGTCCGAGAGTGGCCCTCTGGATCGCGGCACTGGAGCTCCCGGGGGTGAGCGCGCCAGGTGGTGCCGACCCCTATACAGGGACCGTTAGGGGCAGACCCTCGGAAGACAGATACAGCAACTGCTAGAATCAAGAGGGGCGGCTCAAAGGACCAGAGAGGGGCTGGCGGAACCGGAGCACAAGATGAACCAGAGACACAAGATGGGCCAGGCACACGGGGCGGAGTATAGGACTGAGTGAGGGGTACAGGACTGAGAACGGAGTACAGGACGGAGTAGGAAGTACAGGACGGAGAACAGGACTGAGGCACGGAGTACAGGACTAAGGCATGGAGTACAGGAATTGAGAGAGAGTTGTAGGGAGGGCCCCTACAACTTGGCCAGAATACCACAAGGTAAAGCACATGATAATCAGGAGTCTTCACCATCTTGGAGATGCCTGATATAGCACGTGCAGTGGTCTGATTGGCGGCCAGAGCTCTGGGCGGGCGCTGCAGGGTTAAGGAACCTGGAGAGCGCGCGCCCGCACCCTAGAGCGAGCGCACGTGGCTCCCAGGCGCCGGGAGGACGGGAGCGAGGAGGAGGCGGGCACAGCGTGGTGAGGTGAGGACTGGTAAGTACCGGCGGTGGCGGGCCCCGCCGCTGCTGGAACGGCGGCGGCCACTGCCGCAGACATGACAGTACCCCCCCTTTACGTCTCCCCCTCCTGAGGTTGGACAAAAACTTCTTTAAAAGAAGAGGAGCATTAACATTTTCCCTGGGTTCTCAAGACCTCTCCTCAGGACCAAAACCCGAAGGTTCGCCCCCGAACTCTTTTCATGGCTAAGATATCTCTTACCTTGAAGATGTTATCAGCCCCTACTGGCTGAGGGGAAGGAGGTGGTACAGGACGATACCGATTAAGAACAACAGGTTTAAGGAGCGAGACATGGAAGGCGTTAGGGACCCAGAGTGAAGCCGGCAATCTCAATTTATAAGTCACGTCGTTAATGCGTCCAAGAACCTCAAATGAACCGATGTACCGTGGACCCAGTTTGTAAGAGGGCATCGTTAAGCGGATATGCTTAGTTGACAGCCAGACTTTGTCGCCAGGTTGGTATGGCGGAAGGTCCCTGCATCTCTTGTCAGCATGTCTCTAAATCCGGATACTGGATTTTTCAAGTGCCTCTCTGGTCTCTCCCCAGACTTGAGAAAACTCGGAAGAAAGCACATCCGCTGCGGGAACACCAGAAGGCGAGGGGAGAGGTAGCGGAACACCCGGATTCTGGCCAAAAACCACGAAGAAGGGTGTTCTAGTGGTGGACTCATTAGGATGGTTGTTATGGGCGAACTCTGCCCATGGCAGGAGAGACACCTAGTTGTCTTGATGGGCGTTAGAAAAGTGACGCAGGTAGGCTGCCAATACCTGGTTGATCTGTTCCACTTGCCCATTGGACTGAGGGTGATAGGCAGAGGAGTAGTCCAGAGATATACCCATGAGTTTGCTGAGCGCCCTCCTGAATCAAGAGGTGAACTGGACTCCAGGATCAGAGAAAATTCGTTGAGGGAGTCTATGATGCCTGAAGATCTGGTGGATGAAGACCTTGGCCAATTCAGGTGCTGTGGGTAATCCGGGCAGTGGGATAAAATAGGCCATTTTGGAGAAGCTATCGACCACTACTAGGATAGTAGTACACCCGGAAGTGCGAGGTAGATCGGTAATGAAGTCCATACCAATCTGTCGCCAAGGGGCCTCAGGAGGAGGCAGAGGGTGAAGCAGACCAGAAGGCAGACTTCTTGGTATTTTGTTCAGAGCACAAGTCGTGCAGGAGGCTATGAAATCTGTCACATCTTGGCGAAGAGAAGGCCACCAATAGTAGTGAGAGAGAAGGCTGAGGGTTTTCTTGACCCTGACGTGGCCTGCAATCTTGGAGGAATGCCCCCAGTCTTGGACTTCCGACCTCTTATTCTGTGGGCCGAAGGTCTTGCCCAGCGGAATGGGGAGAGCGTCACAGGTGCCACGGTGATAACTTTGGCAGGTTCAATGATGTGAGAAGAAACCTCCTCAGTCTCAAGTGACTGCAAGGACCTGGATAGGGCATCCACCTTGATGTTTCTGTCCCCAGGTCGAAAATGGAGTTTGAAGTCAAACCGGGAGAAATATAGCGACCACCGGGCTTGCCTGGAGTTGAGCCTTTGCGCAGACTGAAGATATGCCAAATTCTTATGGTCCGTGAAGATTATGAATGGATGGACTGCCCCGTCTAGAAGTTACCGCCACTCCTCCAAAGCCATCTTAATGGCCAGTAATTCCCGATCTCCAATTGAATAGTTGCATTCTGCAGGGGAGAATGATTTAGAGAAGAACCCACAAGGCACCAATTGACCAGAAGATGTCCACTGGGAAAGGACCGCTCCCGCACCCGTAGAGGACGCATCCACCTTTAGGATGAAGGGCCTATTGACTAACGGCCGGTGTAAAATCGGGGCGGTAGCAAAGGACCGTTTCAAGGCAAGAAAGGCCTCTTCAGCCTCTGGAGTCCAGACACTTGGTTTGGTCCCTTTCCGGGTCAAAGCGGAGATGGGCTTGGTCACCAAAGAGAAGTTGGGAATGAACTGCCTGTAATAGTTTGCGAAACCCAAGAATCATTGGATGGCTTTTACTCCGACTGTACGTGGCCATTTGAGCACAGCAGACAACTTTTCGGGGTCCATCTTCACTCTGGAGTCCGTGATAATATACCCTAGGAAGGGCAATGAGGTTTGCTGGAACAGACATTTCTCTAGTTTAGCGTAGAGTCGGTTTTCCTGTAGACTTTGCAGAACCAGCCGAACACTCCTCCTGTGAGTGGATAAGTCAGGCGAAAAGATGAGAATGTCATCTAGATATACGATGACACATGAGTAGAGTAGGTCTCGAAAGATCTCATTAACAACTCCTGGAAAACCGCCGGGGCATTGCAGAGACCAAAAGGCATAACCACATACTCGTAAAGGCCGTCCCGAGTATTGAAGGCTGTCTTCCACTCATCCCCGGCACGGATTCGGATCAAGTTATAGGCTCCCCGCAGATCCAATTTGGTAAAGATCAGGGCCCCTCTCAAGCGGTCAAATAGTTCAGGGATCAGCAGGAGGGGATACCTATTTTTGACTGTGATACTGTTCAGGCCTCGGTAGTCAATACATGGCCGAAGGGATCCGTCTTTCTTCCGGACGAAAAAGAACCCTGCTCCTGTAGGGGAGGATGACTTCCGAATAAAACCCCGAGCCAAGTTTTCCCGGATGTATTCGGACATGGCCGCGGTCTCTGCCGGAGACAGAGGATAAGTTCATCCCCTGGGGGAATCGCTCCAGGAATCAACTCAATTGGGCAATCTATTATTAAAAGGAGAAATACAAATACTTATCTATTCTCCTCCTTGATAAAGCGGCAGGGGACGTCGCGAAACGCGCGTCGGAGGCCCCACTCTGTGACCCCTTCCTCTCCCCCTCCCTGGTGAGTTATTCCTTGGTCTCTTTATATGGTACCCTTATCCAGCACCGGATGTATTTCTCTGATTCTTATTGTGTGTGGGCATTGGCTTGGATGTATTTGGCCATTACTATTTAGATTGTTCACTTTAGACTTGCTGGGCTGGTACTTTGATCTAAGACATGATGTTAGGTCCACGGTATATATCCACCGGGTTTTTCATCTGGAGGGTGTGAGGTTGGGTCATGGGACATATTGTTCATACTGTTTATGAGCACATCTGTGGCTATCCATTTTTGTACTATTGTTACTAATTTTATATTAATAAAAAATTTGCATTTTTCTATATGGGACTTATTGCGTGCTCTTGTATTTCTCCTTTTAATAATATTATGTTTTGAGCTTACGCCCAGGGTGTTGGAGCTGAGTCTTTCCTTGTCTCCTTATCACCCTGTACTTATGGGACATTCGTTGCCATCAATTGGGCAATCGTAGGAACTATGCGGCGGCAGGGTCTCAGCCTCCTTTTTGCTGAAGACATCGGCATACAAGTGGTAAGTCATAGGGACCCCAAGAAGATTGGTAGGAGCTTGCTGCGGACCAGGGCGAGATACCGACAACAGACAATGTTCATGGCAGAAGTGTCCCCAGTGGAGGATCTCCCCAGAACGCCCGTCCAGAACGGGCTCATGTAGACGAAGCCAAGGTAAGCCGAGGAGCACGGCGTGGGACAAGCTGGGCAAAACATAAAAGGCAATCTTTTCTCGGTGAAGAGCTCCAACTTGCATCTCCACCTCGACAGTGACCATGGTGATGGGTTCAGGTAGCACTTTGCCATCCACGGAGGCAATGGTGCATGGATTCTCTAGCGTAACCACAGGAATCCGAAACTGGTCCACTTCTTTGAGCTGGATGAAGTTACCAGCCACATCCGAGTCCACATACGCCTCCACAGATCTGCGCTCCCGACCTAAAACAATTAAAGCCAAAATGGTAAGGGGCAGAGAGGAATCGGTGTCACCTAGGAAGGCTTCTCTTACCTGGCCTAAGCGGAGGCGTTTCCCGGCCGCACTGGGCAAGTACGCACAAAATGATTGGCCCCACCACAATAAAGGCATTGCCCCTGCGTCCTTCTCTCCCTGCATTCTTGCTCGGACAACTTTACTCGGTCCACTTGCATGGGCTCGGGAGTGGAATTACTAGAAGACGCCAGGGAGTGGGGAATGGGCGCTTGGTATAGCCTAAAAGATCTCTTCTCCCTAACTGACTCCCTGGAGCGTCCCTGAAACCATAAATCTATACGGGTGGCTAGGGATATAAGATCTTCCAGGGTGGTAGGAGTGTCTCGGCTGGCAAGCTCATCTTTTATTTTACCGGAGAGTCCCCTCCAAAAGGCCCCGACCAAGGCCTCATTATTCCACCCCAATTCAGAGGACAGTGTCCGGAAGCGGATGGCATACTGTACTACGGTGAGAGAACCCTGGCGAAGATTGAAAAGAGCCTCAGTGGTGGAGGCCACACGTCCAGGCTCATCAAATACCCTGCGAAAAGTATCTAGGAAGTTTTGGATGCTTGATACCAACGGAACATCTCTCTCCCACAGGGAATTTACCCAAGCTAAGGCCTCCCTCTCAAGATGGGACACAATGAAAGCTACTTTGGCTCGATCAGAGGGGTATTACTGAGGCAGGAGCTCAAAGTGCAACAGACAGTGGTTTAAAAACCCCCGACACAACTTGGGGTCGCCACTAAACCTGGGAGGTTTCCCCAAGCGTGGTGGCGGGTGGGATACGGGGTCCCGAGGTAGAGCTGAAGCAGCAGCAGAGGACTGTAGGGACAGGAGTCGGTCACCCACGGACGCCATGTAGCTCAGAATGTGGGACTGGGCATCACGCTGCTGCGCGAGCTCCTGCTGGAGTCCCGCTAGCAACGGGGCATCCCCTGGATCAGCAGTTTGTAAGGCGGAAAGGCGGGTGTCCATGGATTTCATAAAGAACAATATTCTGGTCTGGTTCTCACGCAAAAAGAGCAATTTTTTCTGCGTGGCCGCCGAGGCGCTAGCAGGGTCCATGGCCTGATTATACTGTGACGACCAGGAAGGTAATGTCCGAGAGTGGACCCTCTGGATCGCGGCACTGGAGCTCCCGGGGGTGAGCGCGCCAGGTGGTGCCGACCCCTATACAGAGACGGTTAGGGGCTGACCCTCAGAAGACAGATGCCGCGACTGCTAGAACCAAGAGGGGCTGCTCAAAGGACCAGAGAGGGGCTGGCGGAACCGGAGCACAAGATGAACCAGAGATACAAGACAGGCCAGGCACATGGGCCAGAGTATAGGACTGAGTGAGGGGTACAGGACTGAGAATGGAGTACAGGATGGAGTAGGAAGTACAGGACGGAGTACAAGACTGAGCACTGAGAATGGAGTACAGGACAGAGTAGGAAGTACAGGGCGGCGTACAGGACTGAGGCACGGAGTACAGGACTAAGGCACAGAGTACAGGAATTGAGAGAGAGAGTTGTAGGGAGGGCCCCTACAACTTGGCCAGAATACCGCAAGGTAAAGCACATGATAATCAGGCGTCTCCACCATCTTGGAGACGCCTGATATAGCACATGCAGCAGTCTGATTGGCGGCCAGAGCTCTGGGCAGGCGCTGCAGGGTTAAGGAACCTGCAGAGCTCGCGCCCGCGCCCTAGAGCGAGCGCACGTGGCGCCCAGGCGCCGGGAGGACGGGAGCGAGGAGGAGGCGAGCACAGCGCGGCGAGGTGAGGATGGGTGAGTACCGGCGGCAGCGACAATGTGAATGAGACCTTCAAGGTGGCAATGGGGATGTCACGACTTGTCCCTTATGTGGGCAGATGTGAGCAGAAGGAAAAGGCTAAAGGATTTCAAAGCCACCGATTCTTCTGTTTTTAGAGAGGATAAGCCACCAACCTAGGTGTCTGGCTTTGGCTTTTGTTACTTTCCCTACTTAGAAGACATACACATTCAGAAATCCAAGCACATGTGTGCTGGATTTGGGAGGAATAGTTGTCTGCCGAACCAGCTTTACACATAAGAACAACAGTGTGCAGCCAGCTCTCCTGTAATGTCCAGTAGGATTCCTAAAAAACTTGGCAAGTAGAGTTGGTGCAAATTAATTCTCAGGACCTAGTCCATCGGCCATGTCATTAATCTTTCGCCACTGGACTGGACCCCTGAGAACAATCTCCTAACTCCTAGCATCAAAGCTCTTCTGTTGATTAGCCGACCTGGTGTGATGTCATTGTTGCAGTGTTATTCTCATGGGACATCATGCCAGGCTGGTTAATCAACAGAAGAGCCATGGATACCGTCAGGTAGGAGGCGGATCTCAAGGATCCCATCCAGTGACCATAGATTATGGACATGGTCTATTGTCATATCTACAACGAGCCACACAAGCCTACTACAAGTCAGCTCTTCATGTGTACCAGCATTCAGGTAGACATTCAGGGACTATAAATGCGGTGTGCATGGGGACATAGCCTGAAAAGTTATGTATGGTAATCTATAAAAAAGGAGAATGTCTATGGAAAGAAAATATCACATGCCGTAATCCCAGTTCCCTGGGACCATAATTTTTAAGGGTTGGCAGGTATCAATAGAACATAAGCAGATGTAAATTTCGTGGGGTTTTTGTGTGAAGATGTTAAATTGCTGGAATTTCTCATACATCTTTGTTTTAGAAAATATGGCAGATTGCATTGGAAACACATTAACATTTTCTACATAAAACTGTAATCCCAAATAACACAGACATTCTAAAATTATATATTGTGTAGCCAGTTTCTTTTTTCGCACAAGTAGACATGCTGCATATTGTACATGAAGGGCTATAATAAATTATATGGTTTATATTTATTTGTTGCTATTTTTAGCTTCTATGTATATTGGACTTTTCCTGGTATGTGCGGTTTTAAAAGATTATATGTTTTATGAAAAACAGGAATACAGAAGAGTCAAATGTTTAGCATGCTAAGTGAAAAAAAAATGAAATTTTTTTTTAAATTACCTATAAATTAGCAAATAGCGAATTGTGAGTTATACATGGGATTCATTTTTTAAATTGTCTTTGTTTGGAGGCTTGTGGAATATGAATTAATATTGCCATAACTATCTGGTTGGTGGTTTAGTGGCCCAACTCTCAGACTCCTTAAAGAGGATAATTAGTTTTAATATTAATACTATTATTTTTACTAAAGCAATTATTGTTATTAATAATAATTATTATTTTAGCTAACTATTAGATTATGTTTGCTTTAAAGAGGACTTTTCACCAAATTTTTCATCTTGAGCTGGACACACAATGTAGTAGTGGCTGTTGAGCAGAATAAAACATGTGAGGTTTTTTTTCTTTTTTCTTTCGTCACTACATTGTCGAGATATTAGCAAACAAAGTATTTGTCACCTAATAAGTTAATTGGCATTAAGTCCAAGTGGTATAGTAATGCTGCTGATGGGACATCATCAGCACTGGCCATATTGGTGGAGCATTCGAAGCAACGCGACACGGCACACACGTCCCGCATTGAGGACCACTCATTGGTTGTCACGCAGAGCAACTCAGTTGTGCACGCTGAAGCTGAAATTCCACTATCATCTGCTGCTGTTCCCACAGACTCTTCAGCATATGCAAGGTGGAGTTCCACGTCGCATATGAGGTGGTGAGTAGGTAGGTAGAAGTGACGCTACAGCACAGACAGGCGAGCAGCAGCAGAGTGAGAATGCCTAAAGAGTGCACACACTGTCCGCACTTTCAGCAGCAGCTCTGACATACGTGAGTAATTTTCAAGGAAACTTTGCACCTCCAAATTCAGCACATGCGCCAGGCAAGGGATGTATGTCAAGCCGGCTCGGCCCAGAGTAGCTATGAGATTTAGTCTGGGTTCTCTGTATCCCCCAGCCACGCTCCAGTGATGCCTGTGAGCTGTTTTGAGTGCCACCCTGATGTGAACATGGTTGTTCCTCCTACTCCTCATTCTCCCAAACTCTGTTCCCTATCAGCTCTGACATATGTGGGTAATTTTTAAGGAAGCTCTGCACCACCAAATTCAGCACATGCTCCAGGCAAGCAATGTGCGTCAAACCGGCTAGGCCCAGAGTTGCTACGATATTTCGCCCGTTATTGCTCACCACCAGGCCATGCTTGAGGTTCACTCACACCAGCCACTCATTTGGCTGCTGTTTTATCCCTGTACACAGCTCGTGCGCAGTGTGGCATTTGTCCCCAAACAGATGAGTTTCATAATAGCCTGCAGTAGTTTCCCCCTGGCTTTACTGAAGTTGGTGGTACAGATCTTAAAGTGACCGTATGAGGAGGCAGCGGAGCAAGCCAAGAAGGAAGAGGAGGCAACCGAGACAGATAAACATCAAGCAATCTTTAGTGGTGTTAAGGCCATGGGCTATAACACGTTCTTCCTCTGTCCCAGACATCACTATTTTGTCGTAGTGGGCAGTTAGGGAGATGTGACGTCTCTGGTAGGGTTTACTGGTTCACGTATCGGTGGTTATGTGGACCTTGCCACTGATGTCGTTGCAGAGTTCACACTTTATTTGGTCTGCAACATGTGTGTGTGCAGGGCAGGGATGCCCCCCTGGAAAAACAGTGACACAGCCATCAGTTTTTTATAACTGTCCGTCTGGACCAGCTAGAATGGCAGCATTTCAAAGGCCAGTAATTTGGAAATGCTGTCATTCAGAACCATGGCTTGTGGGTGGGTATGGGGGTATCTCCTCCCTCCCTCTCTCTCTCGGGTTTGGGGGATGGAGAGCTGAACACTTTCATGGTACAATGTGGAAATGCTGGGTGACAATGGTGGTGTTTGTGATACAGTCACATACTCTCTTTGCATGGAGGCAGGTGGCCCTGTTGATCGTGAGCGGGGGGGGAAGGCCGAGACCACAGCAGAGGGAGCTGGAGAAGGCTCAGATGTGTCATGCTTTTTAAGGTGTGTACTCCACTGCATCTCGTGCTTGAAATTCAGATGCCTCTTCTTGCAGGTGGTGCTCAGTTTCAGAAGATTTATGCCTCGCTTCAGGCTCTGATGGCACAGTGTGGAAACCACCCATTGCATGTCACCAGCACATTGCCTAAAGAAATGCCATGCCAGAGAGTTCTTTTGAGCTGGCTTTAGTGTGCTGTTTTCAGTGGCGAAGTGGGCAGTAGCATCTGACGTATTAGCTAGGGGTTGCCTGCTGCGCCTTTGCACCCTACTCCTTCTTTAGCTGTGCTGCTATGGCAGAGTTACACCTCCTCTTTCTCTGAATGTCACATGTCCCTAGGATGGCCTTCACTCCATGTGGAGTCTAGAGTTTCCTCATCTCCTGCATCATCTTTCACACACTCACTCCTGCCGTCCTTGTCGATCTGCTCACTGCAGAAAAACGCTGCAGTTGGCAACTGTGTTTCGTCATCCTCGGAGATGTACTGCAGTGGTCCACTGACCATGTGCACTAGTCCTTCCACAAACTCATCTTTCAACCTAACAAGTGGTTAGCATTAGTGCACTCAGTCTTTTCCACTTCTGGAGAAGGGTCAGGTGGATGGATCACGGAACCCTAGCCAAGTGGAGTCATCAAAAAGCAGACTGCTGCATGACTTGGGGGGCCTTTTTATGTTGGCTTGTTTTTTTCTGGGTGATGCATGTATATAGTGCAGAACAGCCCGCCTGCTAATACTATGGGCGTGATCAGTAGGCTGTTCAGACACTTTGCACGCACTGTGTGACTGATGTCCTATGCAAGCCTTATCTGTGTGCATTTTTCCCACTAGGCAGCCAGCTCCTCTTTTTCTTTTGGTTACTGTCTGTCTTCATCAGTGGGTTGTACCTGTGCTGCCCTAAGCCTTTATCAATGGAGGCCTGCTGCATCCTGCTAGTGCATCAGTCAGGGTTTGGTAAGTCTACCTTTCATATGTAAGTTTGCATGACTTGGGGGGGCTCAGACTGCTTGGCTGATTTTCAAGTGGGTGAAGTGGAAGTTAGATGGCCATGGTCCTGCACTTTCTGCAGTGAACCAGGTGGAAGATAATGCAAAGGAATTGGAGGCACCCTCAACCATCCAATCTAACACTGCCTCAACTTGGTCTGACCTCACCATTCGTGTAGTGTTACTCAGAACTACAAAATGACGTAGAATGTCCTTGTCACCTGTGTGCACCAGAGGAAGGTGTTTCATTTGGTCTTGTAGCAGGCACAGAATGACCATGTCCTCTCTCTGCAGCAGCTACACCAGCCCCACCACCAGCAGCTACACTAGCACCACCACAGCCACATCCCTTATTTGATGCTCTCCTCATTGTTGGAAGTGGTTTATAGGCACACTACTTGCACAGAGATGGTGGCGGGGTATAATTTTAATTTAAGCCCACAACTGGTCACAGACACAGAGACAGGGTATAGTTATTTTTTAGGTACACTGCTTGCAAAGAGACCGCTACAGAGTATAATTACGTTTTAGGCACACTAGTCACAAAGAGACGGCTGCAGACTATAATTATTTTTATATGCACTATGGTACTTTGCTCTGCCCTCGGCAGGGCAGAGAGAAGTGCACCTGCACAGAAGCACAATGATGGACACTGAGTGGATGACTTAGGATGCGTCATCAATGTAAAGAGATGAACCAGATGCCATGTTCCCAATTAAGGCATTAGTGCTGCTGTGGTATAGAATGTGAATAATGTTTAGTTCCTGATATGTTTCCTTGTCATAATAATTGTTAATTGCCTAGGAAGTTGCAGTACTAACTCATTGTCACATGATGTCACTGTCTAGAATGTAGGTGAAAAGTGAAGTCTGCCAGCAACACAGCAGGCACAGAGACAGTGCGAGAGTTAAGGCCAGCTCATTGTAGGGAGGAGGTATGGAAATTTCTGGTTAGTGTGAGGAACAGGAAGTACTCTTCAGTTGGGTGAAGGATTGAGAAGTAACAGCAGCAGTTGCAGGCAATAGGCTGCTAAGGACAACGTAAGCCTAATGCTCGAAGCAGTTGATTGCCAAAGAACCCTTCCATGTGAATCCGTCTGCTGGCCTGGGAACTTCAAGATAGACATTGGGGCCCTTAGGCGCACTCAGCCTGTGATGCTATAGGGAAAGATGGACTCAAACTCTAAGGCTATGTGCCCACGTTAGTGTTTTTAAACGCTCAGGAAATGGGTCTCCTTCCGCGATTTTTGCGTAAAAAATGCGTGTTTTTGATGCGCTTTTTTCCGCGCGTCTTCTGGGCTATAGGAAATAGCCAAAAACGCGGAACTAAGCGGAAATTAATGAACATGCTGCGTTTTTTACCGCTAAGCGTTTCCTTAGCGGTAAAAATCGCATCCATTGGCACAAAAAGGGTGCAATGCTGGTGGGGAAGAGCAATTCCTAGTGTTAGAGAAGTTAGCAAGAGAGACACTCTACTCATACCGATAACCAGGGCTGAAGTTGTGTCCGGTACCTGTGGGTAAGATGACAACCCATTGGACCTTATTCTTTATGACTGTTTCTAAAGACTGCCAGTTGTCAAGTAAAAGTTTGATTGTTTTTATGAATCTTGTGTCCCCTGGATTGATAGCTAACAAAGTTGCAGAAGAAGGAAAGGTGAAGCCAAACAGGGAAGGAGGACAGTGATTGAAGGAAGAAAGGAGATGCCAGATTAAGACCAGAGATGCCCAGTTAAGGCCTGTTTCACACATCAGTTTTTTTCGTCAGTTAAAATGGCGGACAACGGATCCGTTCCTGTAGTGACCACAACGTTTGGCACCGGACCGTTGTTTTAATGGATCCGTCGAATGAAGAATTTTATAGGAACCGCTGCCTGGGTTGGGGAGGAGAGAGAGAGAGAATTTTTTTCAGCCGCCAGAACAGGGTTTAGGGTTAAATTTGTGGCCGAGGCAAATCCTCCGGGCATGCGCAATGTAAAATGCGGATCCGGCCGCCCGAAAAAATGTTGCATTGTCCGTCCAGGCATGTCGGCGGACGCAAAAATTTTGGCGGATCCGCAAAAAAACAGATCCAATGGATGGCCATCCGTCAAGATCCGCCGGTAATGCAACTCAATGGGAAATAAAACGGATCCGCCAAGCAAAATGGCGGATCCGTTTTTTTTTGCAAAACGGCGGATTTTGACTGATGGTAAAATACGGATGTGTGAAACAGGCCTAATCAGATAGTGGCATCTGTGAGTATAATGAAAGGTCTTTTTTGTGCCTTGCATAGAATTGGGGAAACACTGTACAGACAGCACTAGTATGCTGTAAAGAATGCTGTAAAAGTAGGCTTAAAGATGCTGGCTGTACTTTACATGGGGAAAATCTGGTGGCAGGTTCCCTTTAATAGCTAGATGTCTAGATTTCTAATACCTGGTCTTCCATCCAAACTCATATAGTGTGTATATATCTCACCCTGATTGAAAAGAAAATCTGGGTCTGAGTGAGAAGCAGTGTGATGACATCCCAACAATGGATCATTATAAACACTGCAGCTAATCACTGGCATCAGTAGTCAGTTGACTGTATAAACTGGATGTCATCCCTTCTGCTGCTGACTGAGCGCACCCCAGTGGTTGTGCTGGAGTGATAGAGGATCGAACTGGTAAGTGCGACGCCCGTTAGGGCCGGGGGTTACTCTGTACCCGGCCAGTTAGTTCTTCAGGGGGTTGTCACGGCAGCTGTGACCCGGCCTGTGGCCCTGGGCGTGTAGTGGAAAATAAAGATGATTTTGGGGAATAAAGATGGGAATAATTCATGACACCACCCGTGGTGTTCGGCAATGATGATATGGCCGACGCTGCAGTTCAGATCCACTCGGGCAGTTGGTGATGCAGCAGTGTTGATACAGCTCTGCATTGGTAGAGCTAGGCCCCAGGGCAGTTATGGTGTTAAATGTGATGATGGTGGTTGTAGTGCAAGGCAGGTGATGCTGTAAATAAATCGAAGGACACAGTGGAGTGCAGTCTTCACACTTTTACTCACAGTTCTTCCAGTTACAATCCCCAGCTGGGGTGCTGTGTCCTCCGGGTTGGTGGTCCAGCCAGTTCTCAGGTAATTTGGGGTACACCTTGCCAGAACCCCCTTCTTATGTTCTTTCTCTGGCCGTCTCACTGCACTGGTTCCCACCTCTCCTGCCCTGCGCCTCACACACAGTGTCCCAAGCCAGCAGCTCGGATCCTGTGTGGTGACGTTCTCTTGGTCCCCTTGATCCTATCTGGCTGCCTTTTCAGCGAATGTGTGTGGGTTTGGCTGTAGCACATGCAGATGCTGCATCCTCGGGTTAGCTAGCTGAGTCCCCAGTTTCTCCACTTGTCTGGGGCCGGTCCCTTACCGCAAGCTGGTCCCTCCACCCAACTACGGTCGGCGTGGATTCGGGCGCCACAGGTGGATTCCTCACTTCCCGTGCCCCTAGGACCGCTTCTTTCTCTTCTTACTCTTCTCCAGTTTAGGGATGAGCTCCTCACTGCTCCAGTCCCCAGCACCAACTACACCACTGCTCTCACTGTCACTCCCTTAAGCTCCTCCTCTTCTTCTTCACTTTCTCCACCTACACCCTCCACCTAGTCCCTCCCTGACCTGAAGAGGTCTAGTGTTAGGTGCTAGCGTGTGGGTACTTGGTAGTGTCCCTTCCTTACCCAAGAGCTGAGTACCACACCTCTGGCTCAGGTGCAGTACCTCTGTGGCGACTGGACCCTCAGGGGCGCCACCTGAGCAAGACTTTTTTTATATCAATTCCTTCCCTGTGACCAGTTTTGAAAAGGCGGTGGAAAAAAACTTTAATGTAGGACCACCTTGGAATGGAGCAATTTGCATCTTTACTTTTACTTTTATAAACATTTTTATCTATGCCAAATTAAACAGTTTGGTAAAACCGTCTTACACTCCCTTCTTTCTTATGGCAACCATTTCTGTTCATTTTGAATTTACAATTTAAATGATCATCTTTAAAATCAAATCTAAGGGGCGACTTTAACACCTTTTCTGTGAAATGGTTTTATATGTATTATTTTTTATTACTTGCATTCATAAATGTTAGCTAAACATGTTTATTGGGTGGCTAGCATGCCCCAACGGGCTCCAGCTTTGTTTGATGTAAGGTTAGTGTTGGCACGGAGTCATGCCAAGGAAGACTGCTAATCACAGATTTCCCATTTCTGTATGAACCATTTGGCATTGTGCCCAGCTGGATTTTGCATACCGCACCTACTAAAACATAGCAGCCTTCTAAATGGAGCACATTAACATTCTGAATGTTACCATTTTCTATGAATTTGGCTTTTTTATATTCTCCTTCTAAAATGGTTAATTAATTAATTAATTAATTAAAAGGGTTGTCTAGCTTTGAAACCCGATTTTCATACTCCCTATTAAAAGGTTATTTCCAAAAATTTAGGTTATGCTACTTAAGGACAAAGGATAAATTGCTGATCACTGGGGGATCTGACTGCTGGGACCCCTTCGGCGATCCTGAAAATGTTGCTCTGGATCCATAACAACAAGGTTCTGCAACCCCATTCTGAATGGAGAGGAGGTGCGCTTGAACTCCATTCATTTTCTATGAGGCTGCTGAGCTCCGCGCTTTGCTATTTCCATCAGTCCCATAGACAATGAACTGAGTGCAGGCCACGCATGAGCACCAATTCAGGACGGGCTGCAGAAGTTTCTATGGGGGCTGCTAGAGATTGGATCCTCGGCGATCAGCAAGTCATCTTTTAGCCTACAGGTTAGGTTTCAATGATGAATTCTCAGTTAACTCATTCTGCAGCCACTTATCAAAAGTTCAACACAGGCTAACCCTGCAAACATTTTTAGAAAACCCAATTGCCAAAATGAATTCTAGTCCCAAGTATATTTTTACACATATTAAAATCCATTGCAGGAAGAGTGGCAGCAGAACATGATGGCAATACAGCATTAAACGGGTAGACCACTAGTCAGACAAGCCCTCTGAATCCATATGTTTACTGACAGTAAAATAATAGCACTTATACTTCCTTCCAGTGTCGGTGCCATTCCAGAGGTGTCAGGACTGGTTCTCCCAGAAATCGCGTAACATAATTATGTTATGCGATCCCTGTGGCTAAACCTAGGTGGCTTCACTCTCCTCCCCTACGGACGTAATTGACATCTGGAGGAAGTGAGAGCTGTTGCTCCGGATGTCTTCATTTGTCTGATCCCCGAGACAAACCTAAAGCAAGGGCCAGCAGACCTGATAGTATAAATGTAATATGCAGGAACATATGTATGGTGTGGCTATCAGCAAATAAAACCTACAAATAAATCATAATGTGTAGGCACACTAATGTAAGTAGATAAATAGTAAAAAACATAGGCTACATAGTTAACATTTTTTTTTTTTTAAATGTAGAAGCCATCCCACCGACACAAGGTGTACCTAATCAGGCTGGTCCCTGACTCTCCTAACTCACCTCACTATGTGCTAACCAGGCCCCAAAATAGATGGGGGCAGAGCAGGTGGATCCTGTGTTATCTGCTGTATATACAGTTAGGTCCATATATATTTGGACAGAGACAACATTTTTCTAATATTGGTTCTAGACATTACCACAATGAATTTTAAACAAAACAATTCAGATGCAGTTGAAGTTCAGACTTTCAGCTTTCATTTGAGGGGATCCACATTAACATTGGATGAAGGGTTTAGGAGTTTCAGCTCCTTAACATGTGCCACCCTGTTTTTAAAGGGACCAAAAGTAATTGGACAATTGACTCCAAGGTTATTTCATGGACAGGTGTGGGCAATCCCTTCGCTATGTCATTCTCAATTAAGCAGATAAAAGGCCTGGAGTTGATTTGAGGTGTGGTGCTTGCATTTGGAAGGTTCTGCTGTGAAGGAAACATGGGGTCAAAGGAGCTCTCCATGCAGGTGAAACAAGCCATCCTGAAGCTGCAAAAACAGAAAAAACCCATCCGAGAAATTGCTACAACATTAGGAGTGTCAAAATCTACAGTTTGGTACATCCTGAGAAAGAAAGAAAGCACTGGTGAACTCATCAATGCAAAAAGACCTGGGCGCCCACGGAAGACAACAGTGGTGGATGATCGCAGAATAATCTCCATGGTGAAGAGAAACCCCTTCACAACAGCCAACCAAGTGACCAACACTCTCACGGTGCAAGCCACTCATAAGCATCAAGAATCAAAAGGCTAGACTGGACTTTGCTAAAAAACATCTAAAAAAGCCAGCACAGTTCTGGAAGAACATTCTTTGGACAGATGAAACCAAGATCAACCTCTACCAGAATGATGGAAAGAGAAAAGTATGGTGAAGGCGTGGTACAGCTCATGATCCAAAGCATACCACATCATCTGTAAAACACGGCGGAGGCAGTGTGGTGGCTTGGGCATGCATGGCTGCCAGTAGCACTGGGTCACTAGTGTTTATTGATGATGTGACACAGGACAGAAGCAGCCGAATGAATTCTGAGGTATTCAGAGCCATACTGTGTGCTCAGATCCAGCCAAATGCAGCCAAACTGATTGGTCGTCGTTTCATACTACAGATGGACAATGACCCAAAACATAAAGCCAAAGCAACCCAGGGTTTATTAAAGCAAAGAAGTGGAATATTCTTGAATGGCCAAGTCAGTCACCTGATCTCAACCCAATTGAGCATGCATTTCACTTGGTAAAGACTAAACTTCAGACAGAAAGGCCCACAAACAAACAGCAACTGAAAACCACCGCAGTGAAGGCCTGGCAGAGCATCAAAAAGGAGGAAACACAGCGTCTGGTGATGTCCATGAGTTCAAGACTTCAGGCAGTCATTGCCAACAAAGGGTTTTCAACCAACTACTAGAAATGAACATTTTATTTACAATTATTTAATCTGTCCAACTACTTTTGGTTCATTTAAAAACAGGGTGGCACATGTTAAGGAGCTGAAACTCCTAAACCCTTCATCCAATTTTAATGTGGATACCCTCAAATGAAAGCTGAAAGTCTGAACTTCAACTGCATCTGAATTGTTTTGTTTAAAATTCATTGTGGTAATGTCTAGAACCAAAATTAGAAAAATATTGTCTCTGTCCAAATATATATGGACCTAACTGTATAGATGTGTTATCAGTCATTGTACAGGGGGAGGAGGCGAGCTGTGACATCACCTATTGTGAATGGTGGATCCTGTGTTATCTACTATAGCGGTGTTATCAGTCATTGTACAGGAGGAGGAGGTGAGCTGTGATATCATCTATTGTGAATGGTGCATACTGTGTTATCTACTGTATATAGAAATCTTATCAGTCATTGTACAGGAGGAGGTGAGCTGTGACATCACCTATTGTGAATGGTGGATCCTGTGTTATCTACTGTAGAGATGTTATCACACTGGGGAACACAGACAGAAAATGGTCCATGTACATGAACAATATCGGGTCCCTTTGCAGAATAATAGCTCATCATGATGCACAATTCCACCAACTCAAAGATGGAAATTGGCCCCCATTATCTGCTGAGCCCCTGTGCGGCCACACAGGTTGCACCAATGATATGTCAACCCCTGTTATCAGTCATTGTACAGGAGGGGCAGGAGGTGAGCTGTGACATAATATATTGTGAATGGTGGGTTCTGTGTTCTCATCTACTGTATTTATAGAAGTGTTATCAGGCATTGTCATCCTCCCTGCGTAGATAATGAAACTGCTGAAAAGTGATCTCTATAGAGCAGAAAGTACTAGTCTAGAACAGGGTTCCCCAACTCCAGTCCTCAGGGCCCACCAACAGGTCATGTTTTCAGGATTTCTCTTGTATTGTACATTGATGCAATTATCACCTGGGCAATACTAAGGAAATCCTGAAAACATGACCTGTTGGTGGGCCTTGAGGACTGGAATTGGGGAACCCTGGTCTAGAATAACCAGTGACTAATGTCAAAATCGCATTTTTTCTAATTTTTTTCTTAATAGAGAATGTGATATGGAACAAACCCCATTGCCAAATGTAGAAAAAATATACATTTAACACACAAACCAGATTTTTTTTATTCAATACTTTGGACTGGTCCAGGATATCTTATCTCTATACCACCACACAGACCCTGGCCCTAGACATCTGTCTTGTCTAGATGCATTTGTCAATCATGGTCTCTGTTCTGGCACATGGTCGGAGGACTCCACTGCCTAATATCCACATGCCCTATTGGGGGATTTCATGCTAACGTTTTGGGGGATATGAAGCAATTATTAAAAAAAAATGTAGAGTGCAGTATATATCTCCGAGGTGTTTAGAAACTGAAGCCAGTGATTTTTCCATGCTCTGTGCTTCAGTTTGTGCGGCCTGCTTGTGTGGTCTTTTCCTACATAGCAAAGCTGTGGTTATGCTTGGTACTTTTCCACACGGTAGTAAAAAGAGCAAAAATTACAGCTGATGTGAGCAACTCTGTCAGTGCAAAAAGTTTTAAAAACGGACTTGATGGAAAGTTGCCACCTAAAGTACCTTTAGAGAATTGGTCAATCAATTTATCCCGACACTATGGTGCTACTGTTTATTTCGCAATGCTCCAATTATTCTGACAGTGAGATATGTCATGTACATGATTTCCATCCCTATGTAAGTTTCAAGAGCAGCGTGGTGTCTCAGTATTCGGAATGGTTGCCTAGCCTATGAAAATACCCATAGAGTGTGCAAAATGGGGACTGATATTAAGGGTGACCATGCATAATCTCTTGGCGCCGTCTAAGCAACAGGATATGAAATAATGAAATCATAAGACTGCATAGAAAAATTGATGCCATGAGATTTAGGGTGAGTATAACACCACGTACTGAAATAGCACTGGCAGCGGTGAAATATGTGATTTGCATACATGCAGGCGCATGACGACTAGTCGTTTCCAGCGTTGCTCAATGCAAGTGTATTGAGTGTGGCCGGACAAGTCTAATCGACATGTGACCACATGTATGCAAATCATATACATGCAGTCACGTGCCCCCTGCTCCCAGCCCTGCCATCGTAGAATCCTCGTAGTATGCAGTGCACGCAAAGTGAGGATTCACAAATCTGCAGTCAGATAGAGTGACTGCAGACTTGTAACCTAAGGCCAGACAAACTCTTTAATGTAGATGTGATGGAAATGTTTAAATTCAGTTTTGCTGGAGACTGTGTTGCCATTATTTGCACCAAATTTATCAGTATCCCAGAACCTTTGATAAATTTGTCACATCTTTAAAGGGAATCTGTCACCAGTTTTTTGGCCTATCAACTAAAAACATTCCAAATCGGGTGCGGTATGCATTCCGCTCCGTGAATAGTGTTGTCCATGTACAGGTTCCGCGCGTGCGCATTCAAATAGCCCCCTGCGCATTAGTGCGCATGCGCCGGATTTACTATGTCCCGGAAGTATTTAGCTGTGTTCTGGAACATAGTTCACCAACGCATGTGCACTAATGCTTTTCGGCTTTGCCCGCAGTTGGGCAAAGCATACTGCGCACGTGCGGGACCTGTACGCGGACAACGCTATTCATAATAATAATAATAATAATAATCTTTATTTATATAGCGCCAACATATTCCGCAGCGCTTTACAGTTGAACAGTTTCAAACACAACAGTCATAAGTAACAACGTTAACAATACAATAATTAAAGCGAAATAAGACGACCCTGCTTGTGGAGCTTACAATCTACAATGAGGTGGGGGAGATACAAAGCATAGGTTTGTATTTACAATGATGTATTTACAATGACGGTCCAGCCATCTTCAGGGGGTGGGGGTTAGATGGAGATAGTGAATGGGCTACACACACACAAACATAACATGACTTTGATTACTGAATGTGATAGGCCGCTCTGAACAAATGCGTTTTGAGCGAGCGCCTAAAACTATGCAAATTGTGGATGATCCTAATATCTTGGGGTAGAGCATTCCAGAGGATTGGCGCAGCACGGGAGAAGTCTTGGAGTCGGGAGTGGGAGGTACGGATTAGGGCAGAGGTTAGTCGAAAGTCATTTGCAGAGCGCAGCGGTCGGTTAGGCCGATAGACAGAAATGAGGGAGGAGATGTAAGGGGGTGCCGCACTGTGGAGAGCTTTGTGGGTGAGAACAAGTACTTTGAATTGTACCCTGTAATGAATTGGCAGCCAGTGTAACGACTGGCGAAGAGCGGACGCGTCTGAGTAACGATTAGCCAGATGGACAACCCTGGCTGCTGCATTAAGGATAGACTGGAGAGGGGAGAGTCGAGTGAGAGGGAGGCCAATTAATAGAGCATTACAGTAGTCCAGGCGGGAGTGGATCAGGGCGACAGTGAGAGTTTTTGTTGTTTCCATGGTGAGAAAAGGGCGGATTCTAGAGATGTTCTTTAGGTGTAAGCGGCATGAGCGGGCAAGAGATTGTATATGGGAGGTGAAGGAGAGATCGGAGTCGAACATAACACCCAGACAGCGTGCCTGCTGTCGGGGTGTTATTATGGTGCCACCCACAGAGAGGGAAATGTCAGATTTAGGGAGGTTAGTAGATGGTGGGAGCAGAAGAAGTTCAGTTTTGGAGAGGTTGAGTTTCAGATAGAGAGCAGACATGATGTTGGAGACTGCAGACAGACAGTCAGTGGCGTTCTGTAGTACAGCGGAGGTAAGGTCAGGGGATGATGTGTACAGTTGTGTGTCATCAGCATAAAGATGGTACTGAAAGCCAAATCTGCTGATGGTCTGTCCAATTGGGGCCGTATAGAGAGAGAAGAGAAGGGGGCCAAGGACTGAGCCCTGAGGTACCCCAACAGTGAGAGGAAGAGGAGATGAAGTGGAGCCAGAAAACAGAACACTGAAGGAGCGGTCGGAAAGATAGGAGGAGAACCAGGAAAGAGCAGTGTCCTTAATGCCTAGTGACTGGAGCCTAGAGAGTAGGAGAGGATGGTCAACAGTGTCGAAAGCTGCAGAAAGGTCGAGAAGAATGAGCAGAGAGTGGTCACCATTACGTTTTGCTGTCAGAAGGTCATTGGTCACTTTGATGAGTGTAGTTTCTGTCGAATGTAGGGGGTGGAAACCGGACTGTGAAGGGTCTAGGAGGGAGTGAGTGGAGAGGTAACGGGTAAGGCGTGAGTATATCAGGCGCTCCAAGAGTTTAGAGTTGAAGGGGAGATTGGAGACTGGTCTGTAGTTGTTTGTGCAGGATGGGTCGAGGGTGGGTTTCTTTAGTAATGGAGTAATGATAGAGTGTTTGAAGGAGGAGGGGAAAATGCCAGAGGAGAGGGAGAGATTAAAGATTGTAGTTAGGTGAGTTGTGACGACTGTTGAGAGAGACTGGAGGAGATGTGAGGGAATGGGGTCGGTTGTGCATGTAGTCGGACGAGAAGAGGAGAGGAGCCTGGAGACTTCTTCTTCTGTGATGGGAGCGAATGTGGAGAGTGAGCCAGGGGGAATGCAGGGAGGGATGGGAGTCACTGAATTTGGTGATTGGGAGCGGATTTCCTGACGGATATTGTCTATTTTCTCTATAAAGTGGGAGGCAAGGTCATCAGCGCAAATGTCTGTGATAGGGGCTTGTGCTTTTGGCCTGAGGAGGGAGTGAAAGGTGTCAAAAAGTTTCTTGGGGTTGTTGGATAGTGAGGAGATCAGGGTGGTGAAGTAGGTCTGTTTGGCGAGGTGAAGGGCAGAGTTATATGTCCTTAACATAAATTTGAAGTGTATGAAGTCTTCTGGTGTGCGGGTTTTCCTCCATAAGCGTTCAGCACACCTAGAGCATCGCTGGAGAAATCGGGTTTGCGATGTGAGCCAGGGCTGTTTCACTCTGTGTTTGGAGGTTCTGAGGGTGAGGGGAGCTACTTGGTCAAGGGTGCTTCTAAGAGTGTCATTGAAGTGATGTACAGCCAGATCAGGACAGGACAAAGAAGAGATTGGGGACAGTGATGAGTGTAGGGAGTCTGAAAGTGTATGAGGGTTAATGGCTTGTAGATTTCTGACTGAATGGTAGGTAGGAGGGTGCTGGGGTGAGCGAGGATTTGTGAGTGTAAAGGAGAGAATGTTGTGGTCAGAGAGGGGAAGCGGTGAGTTATCTATGTAGGAGATTGAGCAGAGCCGGGCGAAAACCAGGTCCAGGGTGTTACCGTCTTTGTGTGTTTCAGAGGTTGAGAGCTGAGAGAGGCCTAGAGAAGTGGTTAGTGATAGAAGCTGGGATGCAGATGTGGAAGTGGGGCTGTTAATGGGGATGTTGAAGTCATTCATAGAATGATATGCGTACAGCATGCCGATTTGGGGTGGAGAGAGGGACCAGAACCAATGCCCATCGGATTGGACCGAGGATATTACCATACCACGCAGGAGCTATATAAAAGGTTTTTATGGGGGATTCATGTGGAGTCAGTGGGTTTCACAAGTAGTTGGGGAATGTATAGCTCACACTCTATTAGATGATATTTTTAGTTGATAGGCCAAAAAAATGGTGACAGATTCCCTTTAAAAATGACCCTTCTGTCTGGAGTTGCTTCTCCATTTTTTAAAAAACTCCCAAAATAAAAAAGAGAATTCTGACATTTTTGTGCAATTCATAAATCTGGCATTCCGCTGTTCGCTTAGCTAATAACTTCTACTTTCTCACTCACAAGTAACGAGAGTGTCTTTGAATTGCAAAAAATAGTACATTTTGGCCAGAAAAACAATGCATTGTCATTTTTTTTCTTTTTTCATTGAGTTTACCCCAAACTTGTTACATTTCTACGAATCTTTAATTTTACGTCTCATTTTTTGAGTTTGTAGCAGATCTTCATGTGGTTCCTTTTACTCACAAAACCATTGTTTTTACGCCCCAGTTTAGTCTGTGTGTTTTCTTAAGTTGTACATGTGCATTCCAAGCCGTAATGTGCTGAAACAAGACCCTCGTGTGGATGGTCCTTGGAGATGACATAATAACACATTAGAGTTTATTTAGTGGTAATGTTACATAATATCAAGACTCAATTTATTGAAAGATTGAGTGAAACGCTAAAAGACTGATATTGACGGAGCAAAGCACAATCTTTCCAAGCAATCATAACAATGGCGTTTCTGTTGTACCTTCAGCTAGGGAATTGAGGGAGTACTGCATATACGGTGATTGAGAATTTTAAGCAAGGTGAAAAGAAGACCTTCGGGCTTAATAGTTGGAGCTCACCACCTCAAAACTTCTCAATGCAGTGGACATAGCCAAGGCATACATTGTTGAAAATGAATTCCTCACCATAGATCTTCTCCCTCGTAGCTCTATATTAAATTCCAACATTTGATTTAGGACTTTCCGTCATGGACTTCTTTGAGGTTTCTGTAAGTTTAGGTATCAAGTGGGTTTGGCAGATGAGCAGATTAATTTGTGCTTTTGTTTTGAAATTTGATAAACAGGTTAGAAAAAATTAAGATTAGAAAAATGTTAAAATAGAAAATATTCTGCATTTGCTTCACAGTTTTGTTGTGTAGACTGGAATGGGGTTAGCTGAGTCATCTCAGTACCATTAAATGACAAATATTAAGGATACATTACATGACCAAAAGTCTTGCTCCCCTGCACATTACACCCACAGAAGCTTTTATGACAGCTATAATATCTTCTTCTCTTATGGTTAAGCTTTCAGCAAGATTTTGGAGATGTCTGTAGGGATTTTGGCCCATTCATCCAAACAAGCATTTGTGAGATCATACACTGATGGAGGAGAGGCCGAGCTCACTATCTCTGTTCTAGTTTTTCCCAAGTGTTCAATGGTCTTCAATGGGTCAAGGTTATGTGAGACCGGTCATGTTCTTCTACACCAAGCTCCCCCAACCATATCTTTATGGTCCTTGTACACTGGGCACAATTATGAGGAGCAGAACAGGGTCTTCACTAAGATTCACTTTAACTACAAGCACATAGCATTATCTGAACTGCATCAAATTTTACAGCAAAAGACATAAATTACAACCTTTAATTCAATGATTAAGACATGTGTCATGATATTTTTGTCTTTATAGTGTAGATGACAGGTCGGTTGTATTGCTGGAGGCTTAAGTTGGTCATACATCTACGTTATCTCTTTCAACCCTAACCCTTAGATCCTCCCAGGTCTTCTGAATGGGGAAAGGGCAGCAAGGGCAGTAAGCCATTGACAGACACCTTGGATGACTATTTATTTCCAAGAGGAACAAAAAGTTCAGACGTTTAAATTCAAGCTACCCAATCCTTCTCTCCCCTGACATCATCTTTTGGGGACAGTTGAGAGGCCCCATTTCAGCTGTTTTCTCTAGGTCTGGGAGAAGAGAATAGGCTCCTATGCAGCATCTATCAGGGAGATTTAGGAGGCCATCCTACTTGTTAGATGGTTAGCCGGTCCTACTAGAGTTGTGTATGGAGACTTTTGGATAAGTTAGGATAGTTTACAGAGAAAGCTCAGTGTGAAGCTCATCTGTCATTTCTTGATCTGGTAGTGTTGCACTCCTAGAAACCATTTGTTGGGGGATAGTAGGAACACTCCCATACACATTAGATGGTGGGCTGGTCCCAATGAAATTGGGCATGGTGCATAATGCATGTTAAAAAAGCAAAGGCTCTGGTTGCGTCTCACCTGTCATTATTTTGTCTGGTAGTTCCCCTAGGCATAGCTTCTTTTGCCAGAAGAAGGTTAGTCGATCCCATCTATTTCGTTGGGACCATCTGATATGTATGTGAGTTTCTTCCTCCCCTAAAAAAAGGATGTTGGGCGAGAGAAGGATAAGACTGGTAAAAATTCAACGTATGATCCTTTTTTTAGGGGTGAAAATTCATTGCTAGATGTGTCTGGCATTAGTTTTCTTCTTTCACCACATTGGAAAACAGAACGGTTGGCTAAACTGAGCGGTAATGTGTATGGGGGTGTCAGAAGAGTTAGCTGTCTGCCCAACAGTGATTGACAGCAGTTATCTCTTGTGTTCGGCCAACTCAAGTCTATGAGACTTTTCCAACCATTATCTCATATTCACTGCAGCTGCTAAAGAGGAAAATTGCCTTGTTGCACTGTCTACACAGAAAAAATGCCTACACAGAAAAGGTGGAAAGGAAGTTTGTGCTCCTTCCAGGGATGTTTTTAAAAGTGAAAAATAATTAATTCCAACATTTCAACAGAAGTATTTCTCATTTCTAATAATAAAAAAGATAAATTAAATACATGAGACAATACTTTTAAGAACCAATACGGCAAGCTGATACCCTAAATGCAGCTCTATAGCCAACACAGGTTTAACAATCAGCTCCAAAAATGTATTTTGAATGATTGTTCAATTTGCTTCAATGCATTAGAAAGCCAATGCTGTAAATTGTATTTGCCACATGGTATTTAAAATAGCGACTCAGCCATGGCCCCTGTTCCTACGCTTCCTGGTGGGCCCCTTCATGCTTCAGACCTAGGCTGATCAAAGATTATATGATGATTGATGTTTCATTTTTTTCTATATTTCTGTATGCAAAAATACCAAATACATACTTTGCATGCACATACTTTCCAATTAAATTTTCCATTTAAGTTCTTGAGATTTCACTCCGCAGACAGGATGGCTGGGGAGAAATTAATAAAAATGAAACTTTTATGTTTTCATATTTTACATACTTTAAAGTTCAAATAATCTTTCATGTATAATTTCTGAGAATGTTGGAAATATCTGTGAATATTGGATCGCTCAGACTGATTCATTCCCTCCTATTCCATAAAAGTGAATCTTTGTAGGACAAATGCCTGCATTCCCATAGGCTGTAATGTGTTATCTTGTTGCATTCCGTGCACAAGCGTGCACGTGCGTTTTTTTTACGCCGATGGACGGACCCAAAAATGCAACAGGTTGCATCGGGCGTGCCTAGGCACACACTACAAAAAACCGCATGCGCACGAAAATGCATATGAAGGAGTAGAGATGGGTGGACACCTGGATGTTCAGGTCTGATGGGTTCAGCTGAACAGTTATAAAAAGTTCGGGTTCAGGTACCAGAACAGTAGCCGGACCCAAACCCGTTCCCCATTCACTTGAATGGGGGGCCCAAACATCTAGTGTTTGCCATGCTGTCATGTGCATGACAGCTTGGCAAACACCGCTTCTGATTGGCGGTAAAATCATCACCACCGGGCAGACAGCCTCGGTTTCCACACTGTCAAATGACAGCGTGAGTGCGCACCTGTGATCGGAGATGTAAAGTTTACCCCCAGTCACTGGTGTCAGCTGAAGGGACTACTGCTACCATCAGCCAACGCCTGCTGCCACTAATAACAGTGAGAGCAGGAGCTACTAATGGGAGTATTCGTCATTTTTTTTCCTGACGGCACTACTATTCCGAAAGCTATTCCCTTTATCTTGTTTCAGTATTCATCAGCCGGTGCTTGCGCTGTAAATAAATAAAGAAAAAAAAATGCGTGTCTTCCCCTATATTTTTGCTAACCAGCCAGACAAAACTCACAGCTGGGGGCTGCAACCATCAGCATTAGCAAGGCTGGTTATCAAGAATAGAGGGGTCCCCACAGTTTTTTAAAATTATTTAAATAAAGCATTTAAAAAACGGCATGGGGTTCCCCCATTTTTGACAACCAGCCAAGCTAAAGCAGAGAGCTGGGGGCTGGTATTCTCAAGCTAGTAAGGGGCGATGGATAATGCCCCTCAACCTAAAAATAGCAGCCTACAGCCACCCAGAAAAGGCGAATCTATTAGATGCACCAATTCTGGCACTTTGCACAGCTTTTCACACTTGCCCTGTAGCTGTGGCAAGTGGGGTTCATATTTGTGGGGTTGAAGTCACCTTTCTATTTTCCGATGACATCAAGCCCATGACTTAGTAATGGAGAGGCATCTATAAGACACCTTTCCATCACTTATCCTATAGTTATATTGTAAATAAAGACACAGCCAGAATAGTCTTTTCTATGAAATAAAACAAAACACTCTTTTCCACTTTTATTTAAAAATAACAAACACAGCTATACTCACCTAACACCTAATTCCATTGACTACCTTGTGTCTTGTAATAAATCAAAAATACAAAAAACAATAATATCCCTCAGCTGTCCGTCATTCTGTCCCATTCCATAATCCATGTCTTGGGGATAAGCAGTTTTTAACCTGGACGGTGCCAGGATGCGACCGTTCAGGCTGAGAGCCACTCTTGAATGAGCTGCTGCGAGTGCAGTATCAGTGACCTGCAGTAACGTCAATTTGAACTGCGGTGAACTCGCCTCTGCACCATGAGATTTTTTCACTCTGCCAGCGGGGATCTCACCGAGGTCACTGCAGTTCATTTTCCCAGCTGGGAACGCAGCCTCAGCTGACACCAATGACCGGAGGTAAACTTTATACTTCTGATCATAGCTGCGGGCTCACGCACTTGGTGTTTGGAGGACCAAACCTGAACAGTAACACAGAATTCTTGGTGAAGTCTGTGTCCGGTGTCCGTGCCCGAACAGTAGGTGTTTGGTATGGACTCTCTGCTAAGCTCTGAGCCATTTCCTTGACACAGGTTTAGAACTTTATCCCTTCTACCCTATGTGATTGTTTATACTGTATTGTTTTGTTCCCATCATGTATATTTTTATAAACACTGCCTTCCTTTTTGGATTAAATATATAAAATGTAATAACTCTGCTACTCTTGCTCTGCAAACTGCACACTTCAAGCCATACGCTACCTGGAATGGGCGTCCAATCGACCTGTATAAACGATTGGTGGTGGCAGCTAGTAGTTCCTTTTACTATTGCGAAGTTGGCAGTGACTGTACTGGGGTATATATATATATATTCCATGTGTTGTAATCGGAGGTATATATACCATATGCTCACTGTATGTTCTCCAGTAACCGGTCTAGTAGTGAAAACAGCCACGACCTCGTCCATCACTTGTCAGTAAATTGTGCCATTGTCCTATCGTATGGAGGCGGCAGAGTTACATGCCCTGACAAATTGGTGACCTCAGACGATCTGCACAATTCCCCCTTCTGTTATCCCTGATACTGACTATAATAACTTACACTCTACAGGAGAGAGAGGACCCCACTGACCATAAAAGCTTACACTCTACAGGAGAGAGAGGACCCCACTGACCATAAGAGCTTACACTCTACAGGAGAGAGAGGACCCTGCTAACCATAGAGCTTACACTCTACAGGAGAGAGAGAGGACCCCACTGACCATAAGAGCTTACACTCTACAGGAGAGAGAGGACCCTGCTAACCATAAGAGCTTACACTCTACAGGAGAGAGACTTACCTAATGACTATGGAGATGGAAAATGTCTCTCCCATACAAACTGCTCTGCTTGGAGCCACTGATCTGTGATGACCCTGATACTGGCCACCTGTGTACAAAGTATGATACTCTGCTAGATGTCATAAATGCAGGGCATTAAGGGGTGGCCCTGCAAAATTATGTTAGCCTGCTCTCTGATGCATTAGCAGTGTGAGAAATAATGCTGGGCAAGGTTTTTTTGCAAATTGTGAAACTAATCTCACAGTTTTAGAATCTTTGTGCTACCACAAATTTTAGGAAATTTGACTGAAACTCGATCCTCAGCTGATTGATCCAATCATCTCTTTTGTTGTCTTTTAAGGACTTTTTTTTTCTCTTTTTCTTAAATGCAAGTTTGGTTTGGGGCTAAAAATCATTTTTCCATTTGGGTTCTATGAAAAAAATTTCCACCATTTGCCTTTTACAGGCTTTTTGATTTGTTGCACTTTCAACTTTGATGAGGTCTTAGAAATGAGATCATAAATTAACTGAGAGGAACTTAGAAAAAGACAGATAAAAGAGTTACAAATTCCATATCACATCATGATAGTAGGCTGACTGACAGATTCTCACGTAACTCATTCTCCAGCAACCAATAAATAGTGCAACACATAGAGTGGCATTTAAAGGTTTGGGCACCCCTGGTCAATTGTGAACAGTTAAGCAAGTTGAAGATAAAAGGATCTCTAATAGGACTAAAGTTAAAGATGACACATGTCCTTTGTATTTTAGGCAACAACAAAACACATTTTCAACTTTTGCATTTTAATAATTAAAAAAAGGAAAATGGGCAGATGCAAAAGTTTGGGCTCCCTGCATGGTTAGTACCTAGGAGCACCCCCTTCTGAAAGTATCACAGCTTGTAAATGATTTTTGTAGTCAGACAAGAGACTTTCAGTTCTTGTTTGAGGGATTTTCATTAATTCTTCCTTGGAAAATTCTTCCAGTTCTGTGAGATTCCTGGGTCGTCTTGCATTCACTGCTATTATGAGGTCTACAAGAAAAAGGTGACATTAATCCCTTATGACCCCACTTGCCTCCACTACAGGGGAAGTGGGAAGAACCCGACAAAGCTCCAGAATAGGCGCATCTAATAGATGTGCCTTTTCTGGGCAGCTGCGGGCTGCTGTTTTTAGGTTGGGGGGCAAGATCAATGGCCCCTTACCAGCCTGAGAATAGCAGCCCTCAGCTGTGAGTTTTGCCGGGTTGGTTCACAAACTTAGGGGGGACCCCACGTCGGGTTTTTTTTTCATTCTTCTCTCCTGTTCGCTGTTGCCGGCAGAGCAGGAAAGAAGAATGGCAGCCACATTCAGCACCAGCCGCCGGGGAACAGCAGCTTACAATAGCGCTTCTTCCCCAGCGGCCATCCGTTAACACGGAGGACAGTGTGAACTGTTCTCCGTGTGCCGTGTTCAGCATGTTTTGCGGACCGTGCGCTCCAACAAACACTGACATGTCTCCGTGTTTTGTACACGGACAGTGTGTCCGTGAAAACACGCTGACATGGGCAGAGAACCATTCATGTTAATGTGCCTACGTGTCAGTGTCTCCGGTACGTGAGGAAACTGTCACTACACGTACCAGAGCCACTGATGTGTGAAACCGGTCTTAGTCTCATCTGTCCACAAGACACTTTCCCAGAAGGATTTTGGCTTACTCACGTACATTTTGGCAAACTGCGCTATATCTTTTCATGTCTCTATGTCAGCAGTGGGATCCACCTGAGCCTCCTGACATTGCATTTCATTTCATTTAAATGTTGATGGACAGTTCGCACTGACACTGATGCACACTGAGCCTGCAGGACAGGTTGAACTTCTTTGGAACTTGAATGGCGATGCTTATCCACCATCTGGAGTGTCCTGCATTGCAACCTTTCATCAATTTTTCTCTGCCGTCCACATCCAGACAGATTAGCTACAGTGCCATGGGTTGTAAACTTGTTGATTATGTTGTGCATTGTGAACAAAGAAACATCAAGATCTCTGGAGATGGACTTGTAACCTTGAAGTTATTGATATTTTTCAACAATCTTGGTGTCAAGACCTCAGACAGTTCTCTTCTCCTCTCTCTGTTCTCCATGCTTAGTGTGGCACACACAGACACATAATGAGTCATCTTTTCCCCTTTTTCTCTGGTTTTAAGTGTGATTTTCATAATGTCCACATCTGTTAATTGCCACAGGTAAGTTTGAACGAGAATCACATGCCTGAAACAAAGTTGTCTACCCACAATTTTGGAAAGGCGCCAACAATTTTTGCCAGATCATTTTTGGGGTTTTCTGTGAAACTATGTCCAATTTGCCTTTTTTCTCCATTTTTTTTTAGTTGTTTCAATACACACAAAGGAAATAAACATGTGCATAAGAAAATGTGTTATTGCAATAATTTTCTTGGAGAAATATTTCATTTTCACCAGCAATTTCATGAGTGCCAACACTTTTGGCCATGACTATCTAATTTTTTGCACAATTTTTGGATACTATTATTTTATTATCTTTAACTCTCTCAAATACAGTTGGATATATTTTTTTAAATTATTTTATATTTTTATTTTAAATCCTCTATTTTGGGTTTACAAATCACTGGCAGTATCTCCAACCTAATACAAATAATTGAAACAAATAAAAATATCCATAAAAACGTGAAATAACATTTTACTCAATTTTTTTTCCATAATGTGATAATTTTGCATGGTAATAATAAATTTGCCCTCTTGCCGTCCTCACCAAATATTAAACCCCAATTTATGACATCGAATGGGGGATTTACTGAAGGCATTTACCACTTAAAAAAAAAAAAAAAAATATATATATATATATATTTTTTTTACATGCTTTGAAATGTTATAAGACCTATCTGTCAGAGAATAAGAAAAAAACAAAAGCAAAAAAGGCAGTGAAAAATAGTTAATTAAATAAATAAATATGAATATGTATGTCATTTGCAATTTTTTTTATTGATTGATTTCTTTTTACCACATTTTTTCTTAGCCCACTTTAAATGAAAAGTAATTTATTATTTATTTTTTTTGTAGCAAAAAAAAAAAAAAGAAAACCTAAGGTGTTCAAAAAAAAAGTGTCATTCAGAAATGTAATGCAGGCATTATAAAAACACAGTCTGGGTGCAAGTTAAAAAAAAAGGGCCCATCTTATGCAGTTTTGCTTCAAAACATAAAAAAAAAATCTTAATGGCTTACATCTGCTGTATGACTTCAATTGCTTCTTTTCCTGTCTTGGTATGTGAGAAAATAGTCCAAGCTGGATTTCAGAGTTTCCCCCTAGTCTCTGGTTTAGTGAGGATGCACAGGAAATTAAGCATATTCCGAGTGATGGAAATGCAATAACTCCGCGATTTAGGTCCAAATGTTGAAATGAAACAGTGCCTTAATACGGAAGCCACCCTTTCGACGGGGGGGGGGGGGGGAAGCCTGACTGTTTCGGCTTCGAGGGTAGTCTGCTTAAGTCTCCAACATAGATTTCTTGGTAATTTTCCACACAATGCTACTAATTTACATTTACCTTTAATAATATGTTATACTATAATATTTAAGGAAAAAATAATGTACATTAAAAAGAGAAAAATATATATTATATATAGATCTGTTCATTTATACCAAAACAAAGAAAAAATGTTTTACATTAACTCTAGTAAAAAGTTTACCTCCCATCTACAAGTCTTAAAATTTATAAAATGGGCATATCGACACTTTTTACAGATGTAATATTATATGCAGGTGACTTAGATTGTATTAGATTTTTATATCCAGACTCAGCGCTGAAAATACACGAAATGTGGAGCAAAAGTTACCGACTACTGATGAGCGAGTATACTCGAGTTTTCCTGAGCATGCTCGGGTGTCCGAGTATTTTGGCGTGCTCGGAGATTTAGTTTTTGTCAACGCAGCTGCATGATTTGCGGCTGCTGGACAGGCTGAATACATGTGGGGATTGACTGTATGTTAAGGAATACCCACATGTATTCAGGCTGTCTAGCAGCCACAAATCATGCAGCTGCGTTGACAAAAACTAAATCTCCGAGCACACCAAAATACTTGGAAGAAAACTCACGCAACGAGTATACTCGCTCATCACTATTACCAACATAAAAGCAGCAAAACAGTTTAAAGAAGATTTTTGCATCTCGGCGGTCTAAATTGTAACCAGATTATATCCCTGCTTCCCCAAGATCTATTATGTAACTCTGTGACAAGTGATGTAATATATATATATATATATATATATATATATGTGTAAAGTAGATTGATAAAGCGCTGTGGAATATGCAAAGTATAAGCAAAACATAATAAAAAATAAATAATAGAGATACATTCATCTTCAGAATTAAAACATTAGCAATTAAAACATGCAGATTTTCCTACTATAACTTTTTTCCTTTTTTTAATAAAAAAAATTGCTATTCCAAATTAAAGAAACAAGTTTAATTTCTCTGTTTTACACAGTAAACCGGGCACATTTTTTTTCCATCTGTGACAATAGCATAGTGTATCTTGAAAATATTACTGTATTTTTTAAAATTAATTATAGTTTTTTTTTTTTAGAATTGTAATAAACTACAAAGACAAAGGCAGTAGCAGTGTGAAATAATATAATATATGGCAAAAAAAAAATAGAGCAAATTGTATACGTGGAAATACAAAGAGAGACAGGTAGGAGGGGAAAAGGGAAAGAACAAAGAAAAATTAAATCAATAGGGTAGGAGAAGGGAACCGTGTATGATCATCAGAAAATGACTGAGCCAATATGGTTTTATATTCTCCTAGTATACTAGCCAATAATGCCAATTATGGAGAAATGCTTTATGGTCATTATTAATTCGGGCAATGAGGTCTTGCATACAGTGGCATGTAAAAGTTTGGGCACCCTGGTCAAAAATGTTGTTATTGTGAACAATTAAGAAAGTTGCATTTGAAATTATCTCTAAACAGCCTAAAGTTAAAGGTGACACATTTCCTTTGTATTTTAGGCAAAATATATATATTTATATTTTCATATTTTGCATTTTAAAAATTACAAAAAGGAAAATGGGCCAATGCAAAAGTTTGAGCAGCCTGAATGGTTAGTACCTTGTAGTACCCCTTTTTGCAAATATCACAGCTTATATACCCTTTTTGTAGCCAGACAGGACTCTTTCAATTCTTGTTTGAGGGATTTTCATTCATTCTTCCTTGGAAAATTCCTCCAGCTCTGTAAGATTCCTGGGTCGTCTTGAGGTCTAGCCACACATTTTCAATGATGTTTAGGTCAGGGGACTGTGAGGGCCATTGTAAAACCTTCATCTTATGCCTTGTGTTGCGACGTGTGTTTAGGATCATTATCCATTTGTAGAAGCCATACTTTTTTGAACTTCAGTTTTTTTACTAATGCTGTTGTGTTTGCATCAAGAATTTGTTGAAATTTCATTGAATCCATTCTTCCCTCTAACCATGAAATGTTCCCAGTAGCCATTGGCTGCAACACACTCCTAAAGCATAATTCATCCACCTCGATGCTTAATGGTTGGTGAGATGTTGTTTTCCTGAAATTCTGTGCCCTTTTTTTCTTCACACATATCTTTGTTCATTGTGGCCAAAGAATTCTATTTTAACCTCATTGGTCCACATGTATGTTTCCAAAATGCATCAGGCTTGTATAGATGTTCTTTTGCATACATCTGAATTTTAGGAGATGTTATCTTCTGATGATTTTTCCATGAAGGGAAAATTTAGGTAGGTATCTCTGAACAGTAGAACAATGTACCACAACTCCAGAGTCTGCCAAATCTTTCTGAAGGTCTTTTGCAGTCAACTGGGGGTTCTGATTTGACTCTCTAGCAGTCCTAGTCCTATGAGCAGCTCTCACTGAAATTTAGCTTGGTCTTTCAGACCTTATCTTGACCTCCACTGTTCCTGGTAACTGCCATTTCTTAATTACATTTTGAACTGAGGAAAGTGCAGCTTGAAACGCTTTGCTATCTTATAGCCTTCTCCTGCTTTGTGGGCCTCCACTATTTTCATTTTCAGAGTGCTGGGCAGCTGCTTAGAAGAGCCTATGGCTGCAGTTTTTTTCACACAAGGTTAGAGGAGGCTGGGTTTTCATAAAGTTGGGAAATTTGCATCACCTGGCCTTTCCTAACGATGATAGTGAACAAGTCATAACTAGAGTTGAGCGATACCGTCCGATACTTCAAAGTATCGGATCGGAATGGATCGGCCGATCTTTAAAAAAAGTATCGGTATCGCCGATTCCGATACCGGAAGTCCCATTCAAGTCTATGGGACTTCCGGTATCGGAATAAGAAAAACCCTGTTTTTGCCTTGTACAGCCTCTCTGGGGTCTGTACGGGCCTTTCGGGGGGCTGTGCCGGCCTGCCAGGGGGTCTGTGCAGGCTCCGGTGGTCTGTGCCGGCCTGCCGGGGGGCTGTGCCGGCCTGCCGGTGGTCTGTGCAGGCTCCGGTGGGCTGTGCCGGCCTGCCGGGGGGCTGTGCCGGCCTGCCGGTGGTCTGTGCTGGCTCCGGGGGGCTGTGCCGGCCTGCCGGGGGGCTGTGCCGGCCTGCCGGTGGTCTGTGCAGGCTTCGGGGGTCTGTGCAGGCATCGTCCGATGGGACTACAATTCCCACGCAGCAATGGCATAAAGTGAGACTAGGGACTTTTTTTTTTTTTAAGTGGCGGAGGAATACAGTGCGGAAGGATACCTACCTTCCGTCATTGGATTCCTGCAGCCCGTAGAGAACGGCAGCATCATCTGATGCTGCAGTTCTCTACCCAAGATCGTCGTGGGACACACTCGTGGACTGCTTCGGATCGTGGGTGAGTATTTTTGTGGTTTGTTATGTTAATATTTATTCCGGAAAAGACAATGGCTTCGGGGAACAATGTGACAAGTATTGGTAAGTATGTTACTCTATGTTATATGTACTGTATGTCTATGTATGTATTGTATGGATGTATTGTATGTATGTAGTATATATGTGGTATGTATGTAGCATGTAGTATGTATGTAGTATGTATATAGCATGCATGTAGCATGCAGTATGTATGTAGCATGCATGTAGTATATATGTAGTATGTATGTAGCATGCATGTAGTATATATGTAGTATGTATGTAGCATGTAGCATGTATGTAGTATGTATGTAGTATGTATGTGGTATGTATGTAGCATGTAGTATGTATGTAGCATGCATGTAGCATGCATGTAGTATGTATGTAGCATGCATGTAGTATGTATGTAGCATGCATGTAGTATGTATGTAGTATGTATGTAGCATGCATGTAGTATGTATGTAGTATGTATGTAGTATGTATGTAGCATGTATGTAGTATGTATGTGGTATGTATGTAGCATGTAGTATGTATGTAGCATGCATGTAGTATATATGTAGTATGTATGTAGCATGTAGTATGTATGTAGTATGTATGTAGTATGTATGTGGTATGTATGTAGCATGTAGTATGTATGTAGCATGCATGTAGCATGCATGTAGTATGCATGTAGCATGCATGTAGTATGTATGTAGCATGCATGTAGTATGTATGTAGTATGTATGTAGCATGCATGTAGTATGTATGTAGTATGTATGTAGTATGTATGTAGCATGTAGCATGTATGTAGTATGTATGTGGTATGTATGTAGCATGTAGTATGTATGTAGCATGCATGTAGTATATATGTAGTATGTATGTAGTATGTATGTGGTATGTATGTAGCATGTAGTATGTATGTAGCATGCATGTAGCATGCATGTAGTATGTATGTAGCATGCATGTAGTATGTATGTATGTAGTATGTATGTAGCATGCATGTAGTATGTATGTAGTATGTATGTAGTATGTATGTAGCATGCAGTATGTATGTAGCATGTATGTAGCATGTATGTAGTATATATGTAGTATGTATGTAGCATGTAGTATGTATGTAGCATGTATGTAGCATGTATGTAGTATGTATGTAGTATATATGTAGTATGTATGTAGCATGTAGTATGTATGTAGCATGCATGTAGTATATATGTAGTATGTATGTAGCATGTAGTATGTATGTAGCATGCATGTAGTATATATGTAGTATGTATGTAGCATGTAGTATGTATGTAGCATGCATGTAGTATATATGTAGTATGTATGTAGCATGTAGTATGTATGTAGTATGTATGTAGTATTTTTTTTTTTTTTTTTTTTAACATTTAACACATTAGCCGGATGATGGGACTACTACTGTCCCATCATTGGCTAATGTGTCAATCACTGTCATGGTAGCAGGCATCGCCAGATGGGACTTGTAGTCCCATCGGACGATGCTTGCACAGACCCCCGGACATCAGCACAGCCCCCCGGCAGGCCGGCACAGCCCCCCGGCAGGCCGGTACAGACCCCCACAGGGTGCACAGACCACCGGCAGGCCGGCACAGCCCCCCGGCAGGCCGGTACAGACCCCCACAGGGTGCACAGATCACCGGCAGGCCGGCACAGCCCCCCGGCAGGCCGGTACAGACCCCCACAGGGTGCACAGACCACCGGCAGGCCGGCACAGCCCCCCGGCAGGCCGGTACAGACCCCCACAGGGTGCACAGACCACCGGCAGGCCGGCACAGCCCCCCGGCAGGCCGGTACCGACCCCGGGCAGTCCACACAGCCCCCCAGCAGGCCGGCAGAGACCCCCGGAAGGCCCGAAATGACGGCGCATCATGATGCGCACACACCGCGCATCATGATGACGTCAGGCCGTCAATCAACTTTGAACTTCCGATTCCGATGCCGAATTCCGATATCGAAAAAATATCGGAAGTCGGTATCGGAATTCCGATACAGCAAGTATCGGCCGATACCCGATACTTGCGGTATCGGAATGCTCGACACTAGTCATAACGCTAACAGGCTAATTAAGGTCTGAAACCAAGGTCAAAGTTATAACTGTTCACAATAACTACTGTAACGCTCTATTAATTGGCCTCCCCCTTACTCGACTTTCCCTTCTCCAGTCCTTCCTTAATGCAGCAGCCAGGGTCATCCATCTGGCCAATCGGTACTCAGACGTGTCCTCTCTTCGGCAGTCGCTACACTGGCTGCCCATTCCCTACAGGATCCAATTCAAAGTAATTGCTCTCATCCACAAAGCTCTCCACAGTGCGAAACCCCCTTACATCTCCTCCCTTATTTCTGTCTGTTGACCTAGCCAATTGCTGCGCTCTGCAAACAACTTTCGACTAACCTCTGCACTAATCTATACCTCCCACTCCCAACTCCAAGACTTCTCCCACGCTGCACCAATCCTCTAGAATGCTCTACCCCAAGAAATTAGGACCATCCACAACTTGCACAGTTTTAGGCGCTCCCTCAAAACACATATGTTTAGAGCGGCCTATCACGTTCCCTAATCAAAGTCATTTTATGTGTAAGTGTGTGTGTGTAGCCCATTCACTATCTCCATCTATCCCCCACCCCCTCAAGATGGCTGGACCATCATTGTATATACATCATTGTAAAAACACACCTGTATTCTGTATCTCCCCCACCTCCTTGTAGATTGTAAGCTCTCACAAGCAGGGCCGTCTTATTTTCGTCTTATTTTGCTTTAATTATTGTATTGTTAATGTTGTTACTTATGACTATAGTGTTTAAAATTGTTAAACTTTAAAGCACTGAGGAATATGTTGGCGCTATATAAATATTCAAACAAGAAAAATTATAGCCAGCTCACCCAGTTAGACGTCCTTAGTGGTTCTGCTCACTGCCAGGAAGCCGCAGGGAGTTGTAATGGGAGAGGCACACCCATGTTGCAATAGAAACAAAAACCAGCAAATAAAAAAAGAAAAAAAGGGCACACTGCTGCTTTATGCATGCAGACTACGCGTTTTGACCTTACTTGGTCTTCTTCTAGGTCTTCTAGAATGAGAAACATTAAGCATTATTATTACTGTATATAATGGACATATTACAACTAAATATAACTAAAAATATATATAATTTTCTGTACATGGATTATTCCAGATTTTTTTTAATCTGTGACATTGCTAAAGTGAACTACTTTGATGAATTAATAATTAAAGTAATTTTGGTTCTCTGTGTACAGCTCCCTGAAGACATGCGTAACTTTCTTAACTTTCGAAAGAAAATGATCGATTGTGACTACATCATGTATTCATACAGTCAAACTTATTAAACAGTGTTTTGTCAAGGTACCTTTCATATTTGGTCAGTACGATGCTGAATTATAAATTGTGAGGACTAGAGATGATCAAATCTTTTGAAAGTTGAGTTCGGCAGCTTTACCATATTTTTCAGAAAAACTTGATTTGCAGTTAATTGATTTGTCAAGAATAGCAAGTAATTAAAAGCCTGAAAATTGCCTGAAAAGAGAAGTGTAAGACTATGAGTTCTCCTAGATCTGTAGCCAATACCTTTCAAGCTCTTTAAAGGTGTGTTTGCGTTAAAGGGGTTGTTCTAGACTTTAACATTGATGGCCTTAGGATAGATCATCAATCTTTGATTAGTGGAGGTGAGACACCAAGCACCCCCGCTGGTCAGCTGTTCCTGGCACTAACAGCAGCTAGAACTGCTTAGTTGCGGAGCTGTATAAAACAGCTCCGTTGATGGAATTATGGCCACTGTTGGGTACTGCACATCCACCCCCTACTCATTTGAATATGGGGCAGATGTGCATCACCTGGCTACGGTCACTATACAGTTGACGAAGCTGTGCTGTGCAGCTACGTAAGTGAGCAGTACGATCCGCCATTGACACCGGGAACAGCCCCTACTGATCAGAAATTTATGACCATAAGGATATCTTAAGGATAGGCCATCAATGATAAAGTACATACAGCCCCTATAAAGCAAACACATCTTTGGTAATATCAGAGTGACATGAACATATATGGTTATAAGTAAATGGATGGTAACTGTTCTTCATTGCTGTGCTGTTTCACACGGCATGTAATATTTATTCAGTGTTTTATGGCTTTATTTTCCTATCTCTATTTCTAAGCTGTGAGTTGTGACGTCCTCTCATTGTCCAAATTCACCTTAAAATGGCTGCTGCATTTCCTGCCTCTGCTTTTATACAGTCTATGATAATACCTTTCAATTGGCAGTGCTATACCATCACTGGATAATGCATTCATTTGCTTTGTGTAAAATGAAGACAGCATTTTATGAACAATTAGCACAAAATAAAATTGCAAACTCACTAGTTCTATAGAATCTTCTAAACTTTGAAACATTTTCTACATTCATCAACTCGATTTGTAGTAAGGATATACCTTCTCCACTCTCACTGACAATCATAGACCCTTATGTAATTGACATGGCAGATGTTAGGTGCCGCGATTCTTCCGCTGCACAGGATGGATCTCAATCCTTGTCTGGTGCTGAGGTCTCCTATTCAGGCTCAGCCACTGGGATGACTGCTCAATACAGACTTCAGCCTATCTGCAAAAACACTTCCATGCCTCCCAGCTTATGACGGCTTCTGAGTGTGGCAAACGTCACCGGGGAGGGGGTGTTAGAGGGGGTAATGTTAGGTGCCGGGATGGATCTCAAGCCTTGTCTGGTGCTGTGGTCTCCTATTTAGGTTCAGCCACTGGGATGACTGCTCAGCACAGACTTCAGTCCCAGTGCCTTGACCAGGCTCATGCTGCATGTGTAGTTACTTCTAGTCTTCCAGCTAAGACTATGGTGACTACTAGTTTACACGTTCAGTGCTGTGCTCTGGAGCCTAAGTACAGATTTCACTTTACTGAGCATGTCCATGATATGGTGCCTTCTCATTGGTGCTCGGACATCTGGTGCTCTGGTGATATTGCAGCTTCAGATTGGTCCACAGGCAAGGTCCTGTCTGTCTGGACTTGAGCAAGGTATAAAAAGCTCTCAATGGTGCATGCCTGTGTGCTAGTATCATGTGTGTTTGGTGTGTTGGTGGCTACTTTACCTCCCTGTGTGCACGTGTGCCGCTAATAGCACTGAAAGTGTTGGTCTAGACAGGCAGTGTAGGGTGGGAACTCCCGCTTGAACTTAACATCTGCACCGGGCGTCCTCAGGTGCTCGTGCTAAAGCACACCGTGTGTCAGAGGACGGTCAACCACCAGCTTAATTTTCCTTGGGGGGATAAGTTATAGGGACCCCAATTAGTATTTTTCTGTACGCCTGTGCAGTCTAACAGGATATAGTCCTTTGTGTGTTGCTTCATTGTACCGCTCTGTGGTGTAACAGAGATTGTTACTTTGCGCTCTGTGCACACTGAGTGACATTTAACTCAGTGTGCTTTAAGTGTTTTCTCACAGCCTTGCTCCGCCATTGTGCTAGCTGCGATTTCTCCATCACCCCACGGTGGACCTCGGGTTGTGAACGCATCTTATTATAATTCTTTGGTGTGTTCCGCCAATCCTAACAGTATAATCTCGACAGGGTCTGGCTAGCAATGGCGGACAATCAGCATCTTCAGCGGTACATCCAGCAGCTTAAGAGCAGGTTAACCACTCTTGAGCGGGTGTCTACAGCTGTGGATCTTGCCGCATTGGTAGCACAAGTAGCCGCCGAAGCTGCTACTAAGGTTACTGCTGCAGTTCCTGTTTCCTCTATGCCATGTTTTTTCGCTGCCTCCCAAATTTTTTCAGGAGAGAAAGGCTTGTAGAGGGTTTGTGAACCAGTGCGCAATCCACCTGGAGTTGCTGGCTTCATGATTTCAAAGAGAGCATACCAAGGTGGGATTTATTATTTCCCTTTTGTCAGGCAGGGAGTTGGAGTGGGCTACACCATTATGGGAACAAGATAATCACCTGATCCTTAGCGCCTCTCGTTTTCTGGGTGCCCTGAAAGAGGTTTTTTGTGGGCCAAAAGTAACTCATGATACCACTGTCACAAACCCACAGCTGACATGGGTATGTCAGCGGATGGAGGGATGCGACGCACTGCCAACACATGGCTATCACAGGCACAGTGGGGGCTTATCTTAGTTTTCCCACCGCTGGCACCATATGACAAAAATACAGCAAGCTAGTCTTGCCCTAACAATTTATCGCAGGGGGGTTATTTTGGATGCCCCACCACTGCTAACCACCTTCCACGAACTGCGGGAATTTATGTATATTCCACTTTCTCAGTTACATTTTGGAACTCACAGCTCTCCAGCACCCCCCTTATCATCAGGTCAGTCAGGGAACTACACCTAGGATAATTAGTCGCTGGACGGGCTGCTTGTTGTGCACGGGCGATCAGGCTGCTGCAGTGAGGGAATTATCAATGCTTTGGCTACAGCCACCCAATCAGCATATAACACCCTTCCGTCACTGCCAGCTAGCCCAACCAACCAAAACACACCACGCCGCCACCAGCTCCAGAGTTCTCTGCTTAAGGTATAGACTTAATAGAGGGGTTCAAAGCCAACCCAATCAGTAGCGTAATTATCTTAAGGCGCATAAGTTCTTTTCTTAGCGCATGAAGGCAGACTGATAAATTTTATGATTTATTCCCCAAAGTGGGGCAGTGATTACAAAGATAAAATGATTTTACAAAGTTGAGACATCAGATATGTACATTGCAAATATAAAATAACAGGGGATTAACATAGATCAACACTTACAGTTGCTTAATGGTCTTTAGGCATGCCATGTAGCCGGGGGAGGGGCAGCCAGCCATACATCTCCACTCATCTGGGAGGGGGTCCTGTCAGCATGGACTCTGCAGCTTAACTGACTGTTTTTTTCAATGGAATGCCTTATGGCCTCTGCTGTGTGACATCACGAAAGGGGCAATCTGGAGATTGTCAGCCCCCCTACTCTGGAAGTTACAATCTACTTACAAAACTTATAACGACTATATCTAGCCGAGGGGACCTTGTATAAGCAAGCACATGGTATCATTTGTTGTAGTTCATTGAATACAATAATTAAAAACCAAACGTGCCATAGTTCCGTTACACCGTTTGGGAGTAATCCATATCTCAGTTTCTGGGGGTGCTAGAACCGTGAAAATTAGGGGTCAGAACGTCGGTTTCGTGCCCTATGCAGGGATGTGGTTTTTATATCTCTGTAGCGTATGGTTCTTGTGATATGACTGCTTTTAATATTTCCCAGAATTGGATTGGCCTCATGGCCAGGACAAAAAGATTCCTTTCACATAGCTAATCCACATTCCTTAGCTGGAGTCAATGCACAGGAAATGGCCGGTGTCCTATTACCAGCGGGCAGAGGGGACACATACACACAGCTGCTAGGGAGGCGGGAGGAGGATCACATCTGCAGCTGTGACAGGCTACAATATCTTTAGTAGAGTAGCAATGGGAGATTCTGTTCTGCAAAATCATATCTTACTTAGCATTACAACCACACTCCAACTCCTGGCTTTAGCTCAGTGTTCGTCCTTGGTTAGCCAGTTTGCCATTCAGTTTCGTACCCTGGCTACCGAGTTGGAATGGCCTGATAAGGTCCTAATACCGATATTCTGGAAGGGATTAGCAGATCATGTCAGGGATGCTTTGGCCACTAGGGAGATTCCAATTATTCTGGAGGAATTAATAGTGGCCTCCCGCATTGATCTGTGGCATGTTGAGCGTGGTTTTAAGCTAGCCCATACTAAACCCCGGGTTGAGTTGGCTCCGAATTTCACCAATCCCATGTATCCTCCAACTCAAGTTGACAGCCCTGTAGAGCCCATGGATGTCTCTCGAGAGGAGCCAATCTCCCACTCTGTATGTCAACAGCCGACTTATTTTGCAAGTCGGTCACTTTGCCAATAAATGCACCAAGTGTCAGAGAGTCTCAGCCTCAAGTGGCCTTGGGGAGAGGTTCAATAGTTCCTGTTGAAGTGTCTTCCAAGTTGGCTTTTGGGGTTTCCCTGACATTTTGGGTCGGCTACTCTTACAGCGCAGGCTTGCGTGGACTCAGGGGCTGAGGGCAATTTTATGTCCGCTACCTTCGCCCAATGGCATGCTATACCATTAGTTATGCTACCTAAGCTGATGTCTTTTCGGGTAGCTAATGGGTCCATTTTGCCAACCCCAATTTCCCATCGACTGTACCCCTTACCCTCACCGTGTCTCCGAGGCATCAGGAGATAATCTCCTTTCTAGTTATCTCTGAGGGTATGGATGAGCTCCTTCTGGGGTTACCCTGGCTGCGTTTTCAGTCCCCCCCAGATTGATTGGGCGCATACAAAGGGAGCATACAAAAATGGGGTAGCTTCTGTGAGAGGCTGTGTCTAAAAGCCCACATACCCCCGGCCAAGTTCTTTGTACCATCTAGAACTTCAGCCTATCTGCAAAAACACTTCCATGCCTCCCAGCTTATGATGGCTTCTGAGTGTGACAAACGTCACCGGGGAGGGGATGTTAGAGGGGGGTAATGTTAGGCACCAGGCTGGATCTCATGCCTTGTCTGGTGCTGTGGTCTCCCATTCAGGCTCAGCCACTGGGATGACTGCTCAGCACAGACTTCAGTCCCAGTGCCTTGCCCAGGCTCATGCTGCATGTGTAGGTACTGCTGGCCTTCCAGTTAAGCCTATGGTGACTGCTAGTTTACATGTGCAGCGCTGTGCTCTGGAGCTTAAGTCCAGATTTCACTCTACTGAGCATGTCTGTGGTGTAACAGAGCTTGTTACTTTGTGCTCTGTGCACATTGAGTGACATTTATCTCAGTGTGCTTTAAGTTTTCTCTCGCAGCTTTGCTCCGCCATTGCGCTAGCTGCGATTTCTCCATCACCGCTCGGTGGACCCCATGTTGCGAACACACATTATTATAATTTCTTATTTGGTGCGTTCTGTCAATCCTAACAGCAGAAGCCAAGATAATTAAGCCAACAAGTAAAATAAAAGTGCAAAAATCCATATGTTTTGGTCGGTTGATTTATTTTTGTCAATGAATCCAATCTGAAGGATGAAGAAATTTTGCTTAATTTTACTTTCCAACATAAGCTTAAAAAAATTCAACAGACCATACAGTGTCACAGCAAGGATGCAAAATCCTAATATCGCTCTCTGTGGGATGACCTTTCTTAAAATTACATCACTCCATATAGTAAAAATACATTCTATCAACATTTCTTCTCGCGTAGACCCTACAGAGTAATTTAAGTCAGGACTAGAAGTGTTTCAATGTATGGAAGACATCTGATACTTGGACGATTTAATAATCTCTGGTATGAATTAGGATCGCAGAATACAATACTGGGGAATATAAAATAATATTCACTATTCGTTCTTCACATTAAATGAAACTTTTTAAACTCACGGGATTTTATGGTGTTTTTATGATATTTTATATATTTTTTTATATGTTGGTGTTGTTCATTTGTTGTACAGAAAAGACAATGCTTTTAGGATTAATTTAGTCAATTTTTGATAAATATATTGGAAGGTCAATGCTTGAGACAGATCCGAAGCTTTACAAAAAGAAAAGTTACTAGAATATTCTACTATATTTCTCTCTCGTTCAAAATATTAAATTCTTTAATGTTTTGCAGAGCATTTCGTTCATGCTACAACTCCTACTACCTATATTTCTAATAAAGCGTGATTTTAAACCTGAAGAAGACCTAAAGTATGTACAGTAGGTTCACTTCTTCGCCAATGCCATTGCCAAACTCTCTGCCAAGCAGAGACTTTTGGGATAAAAAAAAATCAAAATGTCCCATCAGCTCTAGACTAGCGATTGATCAACACTGCATGCGCAGAAACCACGAACGGAAATCAAGTATAACCTTTTCTGTCTGGACTATCCTCGAAGAAAGTGGTCGTGATGGAAAAGTTCCTGTTCCCCCAAAACTCAGCTTTGAATGATACACTATTTCTGTTTTCCAATTTTATGTTTACATCATTAATATATTCAATGTATTTTTCTGTCTGTGTGATTTCATGCTAGTTTTATATATATATTTTATTATGCCTAAAAATGCACTTTCATACACAAACGCGCCGTACTCATCTTTTTTTAATGTGGCAAACATTCCTTAAATGCTCCATGAATCACCTCTTGTACAGAGAATTCCTCACTTGCTCATATTTTCACACCTATGAATAACGCTATTCATTAAATGGAAAGCGCTTGTTTGATATTATACCCAATACATTTTTTGGGGAGGGGATATTAGAAGAAAAGAACGACCTCACACTATCAATATATGGATTTATAATGCTGTAAAAGCCAAGTCCAGAGAGGATTACATCCACCATGAATTCACTCGCGTGTCAAACATCTTAGTTGGATTTAAAAAGAAAAATCTGAATGGTAAAATTTTCCATATACAATTTCCATATACAGTACATTGACTAGACTATCTTGTAAACTATGAAATGAATGGAACACACACCACACACACACTCTACCTATGTATCATCTATCTATCTATCTACAGTATCTAAAACTTTGTACCCCTTAAAGAAAATGAATGTTGTTTTTTATGCCAACATTCTTAAATAAAGAATTTATAAAAAAAAAAAAAAGAAAAAGAGGATTAATCTTTAATTTCAGATGAATTAGTTAAGTCCACCTCACATTTTTAAACAATAAATAAAAACAAGTTCCGGTGTTGATTTTTAAGAGTTCTGACTTTAACTCTCTCTAAATGTTGGGCGTATATCGTAATTTGGAAAGTCGTATCTAAAAGCCTCCATGCACGTCAAACTCCACTATTCCTTCTCAGCTCCGCAACTGAATAATGAAAATATTCCTTCGTCCCAGAACTAGATGCAGATACCTATATAGGTACACATACACAAATTGGAAACAAAATGATACCAGTGGATCAAAATTGGAAGAGGTCCGGGGCCTCCAAAATTTAGGAAACCCAGGTGACCTTTACCAGCCAGTTCCACTCATTTATTCAAATATACTCCCAGCAACCCACACCTTTTATGATTGGAAATTGTAATTCTATTCTTCTTGTTTGCAGCTTTAATCTTCCTGCACTGTTAGCTAGAAAAAATAATCCATTGATGTGATTTTATTGCCATAGGACTGAGGCGCAGTTAACTTTTCAGAACATAGGAGATGAAAGAGTGAGTCCTGTTATGAATGAGTCACCGTAGGAGGCAAAAAACAGAAATACTAGCTAAGTCCAGAAAACCAGAGAAGTTGGCAGCTATCGGATTACAGACCCCTGAACCTAACAACAACAACTAGCTTCCTACGTTGCCCTAGACCCCTCGATCACAGCCGGAGAACTACATAGCCTAAAGACAGAAAGGGAAATCTAAACTGCCCCAGAGCAGACCCCAAAGCAATAGGCAGCCCCCAACATATAATGACGGTGAAGCAAGATGAAAAAACACTCACACAGATAGAAAGATATGCTGAGCAAATGATGGGGCCCAAGCTAACTAAATAGGACAGAATAGAAAAGCTGCTGTCTGCAATCCGCCAAAACCCTCTCAAAAACAAGAGCCAACAGACTGATAGGGAAAAAAGCCCTGAAGACGCTAGGCTTCAAAAAGACTATATCAGTACTCAGGTATTATCTGAAGACAGAGCAAAAAGGAATTCAGCTCACCCAGCAGGGAAAGGCAGAAATCCAGAAAAACAAGGCAAAACAAAACCAAAACACAAATGCAAAAAGTAGAGCAGAAAACTTAGCTTTTGAGGAGCAGGAATCAGACTGGTCTCCAAGAATCCCTCAGAGTAATCACCCGCAAGGCAGAAGGGCGTCGGCTGCCTTATATCCAGTCAGCAATCTCAGTCACCAAGTCATCATCATTCTGCTCAGGTGCTTTGTAATCAGCCTCACTACCTTCCTTCACCAGAAGAGGGAGTTCATCAGACCTCAATGGTGAAGGGGAAAATGAACTCACAACAGAGTCCCCTAACCTAATTTGCTTAATTTATATATTTTTTTTATACTTTACTAATTTTACACACTAAAAAAGTCATTTACAGTTTAGATTTAGGCTAGGATCACACAGTCGCTTGGCTATTCCAATCATTGCACAGCTGAAAATCACAGTATGGCAAGTAAGCAACATGGGAATATAATAAAAGTGCCCGTGGTCACGTTGCAACCCACAAATTGGTGCGAATGAGACCCTTGAATCCAATCCTGCTAGAATTATTGCCATTTAGGTATCATGGTCGCAACACGATCACAGACATAGACATTTATTATGTTATGATTGCTGATGAGCGAGTATACTCATTACTCGGGTATTCCCGAGCATGCTCTGGTGATCTCTGGAGTATTTTGGCATGCTCGGAGATTTAGTGTCTGTCGACGTAGCTGCATGATTTGCGGGTGCTAGATGGGCTGAATACATGTGTGGAATTCCTAACAGACAGGCAATCCCCACATGTATTCAGCCTGTCTAGCAGCCACAAATCATGCAGCTGTGTCGACAAACACTAAATCTCCGAGCACGCCAAATACTTGGAGATCACCCGAGCACGCTCAGGAAAACCCAAGCAGTGAGTATGCTCGCTCATCACTAGTTATGATGATAGCATTGCCATACTGAGATTTATACCTGGGCAAGGATGATTTAAATGGTCAAAGAAGCTATGCAGCTACACCCTTAAAGGGGTTTGCCACCTTTTTTTAATTTTAAAACACAACACAATACATAGTAGCATTTGTAACACAACTACCAGGATTAGAAGAAACTCTGATCGGGTGATGAACTCTCTGAGTGTCCTCTCTGCTGGCATTTGTGATCACAAGTAATAGCAACAGGATTACATGGGTTGTTGCACTGCTGCTGGCTTCTCTCCTAGCTCTCTCTCCATGCCAAATTAATCTCTGTATTATTCCCAGATTATTACTCTCATCTTCTTCAGTGCTGCAGTTATTCAACATTTTACTCTTTGGATGATTTGTCTAATGTTTTATTACTTTCTCTTTCGATCTCTTTTGCTGAGCTGTGAACTTTGACATCCTCTCACTATCCAGACTCACCCTAAAATGGCTGCTGTATTCCCTACTTCAGCTTTTATACAGGCTATGATAGTACATCTTGATAAACTGCACTAAATCATGTGATATGATAGCTGCAAATTATTATATGTAAGTTTGCGTGATCACGTGTGAGGTCATATCACCCTTCTGTGACTGATTGTGGGTTTAGGGGAGTGCTTTTTTGGCTATTCGCTCCAATCGAATCGCAAACTATTCAAATTCACTAGCACCTGTGAATTTCATGACATTTGACTCGAATTTGATCATCTTTACCTAAAAGGGTTTGAAAATACAATAAGTCAGCATTTCAAATTACTCTGACTGTCCTTAATCAAATGTTTTAATTACCATTTCAAATGAGATCTTAGTGGGAAATTCAACGTGAATTTTTCTCCCTTGTTGGCATTTGAAAATTTTTAAAAGAAGAGACATAAAAATTATGGAAAAAATGTGATACTTGTTTGGACAGTACACGCAAAAAAAAGAAATTTTTTTTCTTCTGGACAATAATCCAACAATGGTTTCAGAGGGAAGGGGTTAATATAAACTTTTTGACTATAACTAAATCACCCCAGAACATTTTAGCAAAACTAAGAGAACGCGCTCGTAAATCAAAGTCATTCAAAGCTGGAAAATTCCTTTAAGTGTTTAGCTAAGCTCCATTTACAGCTAAAATCACACTGCTATCATGCTCAATGACTTCATGAATCAGAGCTGCACACGTAAAATAATTACTCAAGTTTTAATCAATGACCAGAATTGCTATTAATTTATACACCGGCTTGTTGTACGGAACGGGTCATTGGAGACGTATAGTAAATACAAAAAAACTATGTAACTTATTTTTTCTATTTTATGTTTTGTTATTTCATATGCAAGTGTAAAATCTTTTGTGGTTTTTTTCCTTACAGTGGTGTCTTTATTCTTGTGATATGTCTTTAATAACTAATTCTGCTTGTCAACGTGCCAAGATAGATTTCCTTCAGGCAGACTTAAAAGTGATTTTGTCCCATTCCCTGCATGGATTGAAATGATCTCAGAACAGCAAACATTAAACTTCCCTCTAGACCATTGGATTTTCTGAAGTGTTATAATAACATTAAAAGGATAACAATATTTAAATATATATTATATAAAAATGTATGATCAACATCATAAAAATCTTTGTGCTTGAGCATGGGATAACATCTGCTTCCTAAAGGTGAAATACAGATTTCAACTAATGTGTTTATTTATATATAGATTTCGGATTTACTGTAAATTTACCCCGAATTTTACATTGTGGGGAATTTTTCCAATTGTGCTTAAATTTTTGGGGTTTTGGAGACTTGGCTAGCCTGAATGAAAGGGTCCTGGTAAACAGCCTAACACTTCAGCTGTGACTTGTGAATTTTTATAATATGGAATGGTTGGTCAAAATTTGGTTGGGAGAGTATATCATTGTATGTGTGCCAGTTTTCTGCCTTAAAGAGGTTGTCCACTATTCTTAGGATAAGTCATCAGAGCACTCCGCCCTTCATCATGTGGTGGTTTTAATTACAGCAGGATTTAAATACAGGCTTTACTGAGAGAGGAGTCCACATTCACCCAGGAATTCAGACTTCAGTCTAAGAGTGGTATTCACACTAGACACGTTAGGACTAGGGATGAGCGAGCATAATCGTGGGTATTCGGTACTCGGCGAGTAGTGAAGTACTCGCGGTACTCGGAACATAGCGAGTATTTCACTACTCACCTCGCACTACTCAGATCTCCCGCCCAGCATTTGCCGATCACAGTAATGCCGCAGCCTTCTTGGTTATGGGCGGCATTACTATGATTGGCTGGCCGCCCAGCGTCATAATCTATGAGTCATCATAGCCTGGCTCTATCTAAGCCCTGCCACCCCCATTTTCTGCACATTGCATGCAGAACACAGCAAGTGTAAGGAGAGTGTGAGCAGCTGCTAGGGAGAGTTGTGTTTTTTTTGTGCAAATCATCCAGAAATCCTCTGTAAAACCCAAAAGCTCTTTTCAGAGCTGAAAGTATAAGGTCAGGGACTGAGTAGTGAGCGTTTTCCCAGCTATTTTTGGGGTCTCATTTACCCCTGCAGGGCAGTTTTTTGTGCTGTTGCGGTGCTGCTGTGTTCACAGCGAATAGGACGCACGCACGGTACTGCACAACTGACACGCAGCCAGCACCGCTGTCTTGTGTGGTGACTGGGGTGCGTAATCTCACCTTAAACCTCAGGGCAAATTTTTAGTGGCATCACCGCTGTCTTGTGTGGTCACTGGGGTGCGTAATCTCGCCTTAAACCTCAGGGCAACTTTTTAGTAGCAGCACCGCTGTCTTGTGTGGTGACTGGGGTGCTTAATCTCACCTTAAACCTCAGGGCAATTTTTTAGTGGCAGCACTGCTGTCTTGTGTGGTTACTGGGGTGCGTAATCTTGCCTTAAACCTCAGGGCAATATTTTTGTGCTGCTACGGTGCTGTTTGTAAAACACAAAGCAGTACTAGGCTGTAGTGCCACCTTCCACAAAGCACTAACTGCTCCTTGTTCCCCAATATCTGCATCTGAACATCTGCAACTATGGCAGAAAAATCCAAAATTCCTAAAAAAGCTGTTGTGAAGGGACAGGGACGTGGGGTTGTCATTGGCGCCCAACAAGGCACAGAGTCTGGGAGACCAAAGAAGGTTGATACATCTAGCTTCCTGGTGAAATTTCCCAGTCTGGAACATGAACGCGTCTGGAAGCCAGAAGAACAAGAGCAGATATTGTCTTGGATAGCTGATAAGGCCTCAAAGAAATGTTCTAGCAGCACCCAAACATCCATGACAAAACAGTCTACTGTCCATACAGTGAATGCTGGGTCATCCTATTCTCAACCTGTTCCTAGTTCATCACCCGGTCAGGAGTCACAGGAAACATTTGACCCCAACCTTGGTCACTCCGAGGATCTGTTTGATCCATTTCCTTTTGTTGCCTCTGACCTCTCACTGCGCAACATTGAAGAGGTACGTGAGGGGGTATCGTCTGTTGATGATAGCCAAATATTTGAAACCCCACGGCCAGAAGAAAGCCACTTTCATCCATGTGATATACCGGGTGAAGAGGTGTAGGCTGATGGTTATGACACACAGTTGCCATCTGGCCAGTCGCCAATATCAACACGGAAGGAGGATGACATGGACGACGAGGTGGTTGATGATGAGACCACCAATCCGACCTGGACCGTTGGCACGCATAGCCAGCACAGCAGCACAGAGGAAGAAGGTGGATACGTAGCACCAACAAAGGCACCAAGGGCTACTGGTTTGAGCAGAGTGCGAAGTGTGTCAACTGTTGCCAAGAGCAATCCCTCTGTGCCCCAAGTCAAGGCAAGGGTGCGTTCAACCGCTGTCTGGAAATTTTTTTCCGATAGTCCTTCTGACCAAATGTTGTCATTTGTAGCATCTGCCATACGAAGCTGAGCAGAGGCCAGGGCAAAGGCAACCAAAGCACCACCAGTATGCGGAAACACATGGCAGCCAAGCACCCTAGTCGGTGCGCTGAACAACAGGGTACCAAATCAGTGTCTGCGACTGCGGGTCAAACCACTGCCATGTCGCCTGTGATACGTCCTTTCCAATCTGCTGGGCAGGAAGCAGGTGATCATCATATCTCTTGCTCACAAGCTGCGGTTGCACAGACACAGGCCACAACAAGCTCATCCACTCGTTTGTCCCAGGAAAGCGTCCAATTGTCCGTGCCCCAGATGAAAGGAGACGTAAATACTAAGCCATGCACCCACAAGCACAAATACTGAATGCGCACATTGCCAAATTGCTAGCCATGGAGATGTTGCCATTTAGGCTTGTGGGGACATAGTCTTTCTGTGATCTTTTGGCTGTGGCTGCCCCACGATACTCGGTTCCCAGCTGGCACAATTTATCCTGGTGTGCCATCCCCACGCTACACCAGCACGTTATAAACAATCTAAAGCGTGCTCTCACCAACACCGTAACTGGGAAGGTCCATCTTACAACAGACACGTGGACAAGTACTTGTGGCCAGGGATGATACATCTCTGTCACGGCACACTGGCTCAACCTGGTGGAGGGTGGGACAAAGTATCAAACTGGACCATCAACACATATCCTACCCATGCCACGAATAGCAGGACCAACCTCAATCAGGGTTTCCGCCTCATCATATACGTCCAGTCTCCCCTCTTCCTCCTCCTCCTCCGCCTCGTCATCCTATGCTGAATTACTGCCACCCCATCACTCCCAAGATGGGAGCTGTGCAACACTGGCAACACGCTCTGCTGAAGCCGATCTGCTTAGGTGAAACACCACACACTGCAGCAGAGCTGTGGCAAGGACTAAAACAACAGACCGATCAGTGGCTCTCCCCACTGCAACTCCAACCTGGTCTGGCTGTCTGCGACAATGGGCGTAATCTGGTGGCAGCTTTAATGCTCGGGAAGCTGTTACACGTGCCATGCATGGCTCACGTGCTGATCCTAGTGGTGCAGAAATTTATAAACATATCCTGACTTGCTGTACCTACTTGAGAAGGTGCGCCGTATTTGCACCCAGTTCCGCCATTCCTCAACTGCTGCTGCAGGTGTTGCAGCGCTTCAAAAGCAATTTAATTTGCCAAACCACAGACTCATTTGTGACCTGCCAAAACGGTGGAACTCAACATATCATATGTTGGCAAGGGTAAGTGAGCAGCAGAAGGCACTTGCTGAATACCAGCTTAAACATGCCTGACACACTGAGACTCAGCCAAGACACTTAACAACTGTTGAGTGGGTGTGGATTGCTGATATTTGTGAGGTGCTTGATAACTTTGAGTACTGCACCAAGCTTGTGAGTGGTGATCAGGCTATTATCAGCGTAACCATCCCTATGCTACATCTACTGAAAAAAATCACTGCAGAATCAAAAAATGGAATCTTTGTGTGCCCAGCAGCTAGGTATGGAGCAAGATTTCGCAATGGGTGATCCTACCCAGCCCAGCCAATATCATCAGGTAACATTGGGGAATGAAGATGATGATGAAAATGAGGAGGGAGAGGACTTCTTTTTCAGTGGTACCGAGGGGACACCTCATGCTACAGAGGGGAATCCCAACCCCAGCTTCATGTCTGCCCAGCATGGATGGGCTGGAGAGGAGGAGGTGGAGGAGGAGAGTCAGTGTGAGGAGAGGATGGGTATTGTTCCTCCTTCTGGGGTCACAGAAGATTTGCCACTTTGCAGCTTGGCACACATGGCACACTTCATATCTGTCTCTCTGTGCCAAGACCCTAGCGTAATCCACATTTTCAATAGCAACCTATACTTGTTGTCCACCTTTCTAGACCAACGGTAAAAGGACAAATTTCCTTCGCTACTGTTGCAGTCACCAACGGGTTTCACAATGGAATCCTTCAAGAAGGCCGTTGTTGATCATTTGATGGCAACAGCACCCTCAGACACCACTGCTAGCAGAGGTACCAGCTCTGTGCAACAGCATGCATTAATGGGGAGAGACATGCCAAGCAGGTCTAAAAGAGGTGGTGGTAAAATGTCCACAAACTGGGCCATCTTCAATAAACCGACTCATCACGAAGGACTAGTTGGAACAGTAGCAATGTCAAGGAGGGAGAAGTTGAACAAGATGGTCAACGACTATCTAAGTGACCATACCTGCGTCCTTCCTGATGCTTCTGTACCGTTTAATTACTGGGTATCCAAGCTGCATAGTTGGCCCAACCTCTCCTTATATGCCTTGGAGGTGCTGGCCTGCCCTGCTGCTAGTGTGATGTCAGAGCGTGTTTTCAGTGCCGCTAGGGCAATCATCACAGATATACTGTACGCACACGGTTGACTATAGAGAATGCTGACTCTGATAAAATTTAACAAGGACTGGATTTCGCAACAGTATTTAAGACCTCCAGATGACAGTATCCCAACCTAAAATAACCCAAAACGTTATTTTTTTTTTTTAAATTGGTGATCACGTCCATCCCTTCCCATACAAGCCCCTTTTCTTCTTCTTACACATGTTTTCAAATCCTGCTTCTGCCACATGTACCTCATGGTCAATAAGCTGAAAACAATGTTACATTAATTAATATTTCCCATCAGAGGCACTTGTGATGAGAGTGAGACCCTTCTTCCTTCATCAACCATGGTATCATGCCCCCGGGCTAATTTTTGGAGACACTATAATAATAATAATAACAATCTTTATTTTTATATAGCGCTAACATATTCCGCAGCGCTTTACAGTTTGCACACATTATCATCACTGTCCCTGATGGGGCTCACAATCTAAATTCCCTATCAGTATGTCTTTGGAATGTGGGAGGAAACTGGAGTACCCGGAGGAAACCTGCAACCTCTATGCCAGTAGTCCTAGCTTCATCATAATTGTTTGGCCCTTCAGACCTGTCTTCTTGCTTCCTTCATCAACTATGATACAGCCCCATGGGCTAATTTTTGGAGACACTATGACTATGCCTGGACACTGGGCACTGCAACCTCTATGCTAGTAGTCTTAGCTGCTTCATCATTGTTTGGCCCTTCAGACCTGCCTTGCTTCCTTCATCAACCATGATACAGCCCCTAGGACTAATGTTTTGAAGACACTATATCTTTGCCTACAAATTGGGCAGTGGCACAACAAGGACAGTAGTCCAAGCTTTATTATTGTGAATCCCTTGTGATGATGGGTGGCTTCTTCCTGCGTTAACCATAACACAGCCCTTAGGGCAGATTGCTCCCCTTACACTACTTACACATTTATCTGTCAGAAGATCGCCTCCATCATCACTCGCTCTTACGTCACTTCTGATATGTCACTGGCATTGCGTAAGTGGCGTACGAGTCCCGCTCTGCCAGCAAAAAACCACAGGACTTCAAATAATGTTTGTACATTCCAGTGAAGCAGTGGTGTAAAACCACTCGTGCAGCCCCTGAACAGGTGCCCCCATGTTATATACATTTGTTTACAGCATACTTTTTTAACATTTACACATTTTTTAGCCTTTTCCTCAGCCCCCAGACTGCTTTGTAGGGTCCAGCAGACAATTACTCGCATTTTCCATTGACTATCATTAGACTCGCTTATCGTACCGAATACCCGAGTATTACGGTATACTCGGTACAAGTATAGCGAGTCCGAATACTTCACTACTCGCTCATCCCTAGTTAGGACCCATCAGTTTTGAGACCACCTTGATGTTGGTTGATGGGCAGGCATGAATTGGCCAAATTATGTACTAAGCGTCTCAGTTTTTTCCTAGTATTCAAAAGCCGTATTGCTATTCATATTTCATATATTTCACATTGACATGCTTTAGCACTACAGAGTGCAACTTTTTTTTTGTATACTTTCCTTAGGATAAGTCATCAATGTCTGATTGGTTTAGGTCCAACACCTGTTCCCCCCCATCAGGTGTTATTGGTGTCATCGGCAGGGGTAGGCAGCCAGATGTACTCATTTGCACAAGTTCATATCAATAGGAGGTGGATGTGTAGTACTTGGCCATGGCCACCACCAGTAGGCTGCCAACTCTGCAAGTGAGCACTTCTGGCCAGCGACTTCCGCTGTCGATGCTGAAAACAGCTGATCAATATGGGTGCTGGGTGTCGGACCCTGACCAATCAGACATTAATGATCTATCTTAAGGATAAAGTAGTGGACAACCTCTTTAGAATTAGTCTGCAAATTTTACACGAGTCACATATGAACATGAATTTTGTTCCCTTTTTCAATTTTTTTGCCATCCTTTCCACTTCTCGAAAAATCTGAAAGGCTTTAAAGAGGGAACTGCTATAATAAAAACATCAAGAAAAAAGGAAGGTCCATCTTCCTTTTCTCTTGACATTTTGCTGCGCTAACCAGCTGAATCTGGCACCTGTCCTTTCTTTGGTCAGTGCCTCCTCGTCTTGTTGCAGGCATGTTAAACTTATTTTTCATTAAAAAAATTATCAAGATCATTATTCAGATGGCTTAGGCCGTTCACTAGTTATGGTCTAAATATTATAAAAAGGATGGTGGCAGCAGAGCCACCGCAAAATTGACCGCGAGACTGCCACTGCAGGAAAAAGACTGCCAGTTTCTTCCTGATGTGGCTTCAGCTAAGGAAAACCCCAGCGTCTTAAAAATGTTGTGTGCCCATAGCCTTAGGGCATAAGTTAGGTAAGCCCCAACAGATGTAATGTCATATCATATAGCTTTTTGAACTATCGTTACAATTAAAAATAAAAGAATACATACAGCAAAGTCTCCTAATGCAGTCATTAATTTAGTAAATGTTATTTTTAATAATAAAAAAGTATAGTTATTAGGCAATTCTCCAACTTGTAATAACAAGCACAGGGAAGGTATGTTGTAAAGTGTTTTATTATTCTAGCTAGTAAACGGAGTAAAAAAAAATGAAAGTACTGTTATATTAGTACATTTTTTATGCATTCAGTTTTTCTAAAAATCAACAATTTATGGAACCTAAAATAATTTAGAAAAATTCTACAACTCTTCCTGCAAAAAAAAAAAAAAGAGTCTCCGAAAGGCTTTTCTGACTTAAAAATTAAATTTGACATCTGATCAAGTGCTGGGAGGCAAAAACTTCCTGTGGTTTGGGGCTGATACATTACTCCTACAGAATGGGTGATAACTTTGAGATCGGTGGATACGGCTGCCGGGTATTCCACTCATCCTGAGAACCAGAGTCTAAAATGTCCCCTTCAAAATGGAGAAGTGGTCATTAGAGTTGAGCGACTTTGGTCGGATCGGGTTTCATGAAACAAAATTTGTTTCAGATGAAACTGGTCCGACTAGGGCAAAAAAAGTCGGAGTTTCGTCCGAAACCCGACCCCAATGCAAGTCAATGGGAAATAAAAGTCGGCATTGAGTGGATGAATGTCATCCGCTCAATGCCGACTTTTATTTCCCGTTGACTTGCATTCGGGTCCGGTTTCGGCCGAAACTCCGACTTTTTTTTCCCTAGTCGGACCAGTTTCATCTGAAACAAATTTTGTTTCATGAAACCTGATCCGACCAAAGTCGCTCAACTCTAGTGGTCATCATTTCATTTATTGTCTATAGTGTGCTTGAAAAAAGCCAAGCACTGTACTCAGCAATCTCCAAAAGTACAATGGAAAACTGGAGCAATTGGGGGTGCATGCCCACTCCAGCACTACTACTTTAGCAGCACCACTCTAGCAGCACCACTTCAGCAGAGCAGCACTACTTCAGCAGCACCACTACAGCAGAGCAGCACTACTTCAGCAGCACCACTACAGCATAGCAGCACCACTTCATCAGCACCACTCTAGCAGCACCACTCCAATAGGGCATTTTATTGTAGAGCCCCATTCACAGGATTTGTGATCGGACTCCCACCAATCAGAAAACTTTAACTGTTGGATATGTGCACTGCACATGGCATGAGAAGATATCTCCGATCTCCAAGAATTGACCTCTGAAGTGGATATGAAATCCTTAGCATGTCAATTGTAGCAGACTTATTACAAGCAAGGTGCTTTTTGTGGAAAAAAAAAGATCAATATTTTGTTCCGATCTTAATTCCTGGAATTTTTCTGGAATTAGAACATATTTAGAATTATAACATTTGTGATACCAATAGTTCAATATAAAAGTGTCCTATTCATCCAACATTCATCACTGTATGGATCAACTCCAAGTTTGGCAAAAAAAAAAGAAAAAAAGGGATCTAGCCGTTAATCGCTCTAAACAATGGGTGCATTATATGTCCAACATATACTGATGAGGAGTGACTTATGTAGGGCACTTATTATATGAAGGAGTAGACAATGTCGGTCTTATGCCAGTTCTTTATTTAACCATCGCAAGGCCTCTATGGGTGCCCAGCTGAGCCGAATGTTTAGTGTTATATATTGCCAGACAAAGGGACATTGAGCTGCCATTTGTTTTCTTCCATTGTGAGATAATGAATATGAATCACTTTCTAGATTGAATCCGACCTACTGCATCTGCTGCTCCATAATCCAACAGTAATTCTACCAATGTGACAAGACCGGGCGTCGGCATCTGTGCACTGGGAATCCGGCCAGACATTGACAAGAATCTCTATCTCCATAGACCGTTCCTAGGTTTGTTGTTTGTTTTCTATTCTATTCTATTCACTCTCAGTCTTCTAGTTCTAATATAATGCACGTTGTATAAAATTAATTCTTTTAACTCCTCTCTTTACACTACGCATTCATTTTTCATCTATACCTTCCATGAACTAAAACAGACCCCACTCATCACATATGGAGCACGGCAACAATGTAACAAGTGAGTTCATGAAGTTTCTGTCTTCTTTCCATCACCTGTAAAAGATATTATTGAGAAGTGGAAGGAATCACAGCAAGAGACCCCTGTAACATTACAGAGCGGGGGGGGGGCAAGTACTGAGGAGCAAAGGGCAGAAAAGTCACCACTGTTCTTCTGACTCCAGAACTGCAGAGTCCAGACCTCCTTTAATAACGTTAGCACAAACACTGTGCCCCCACCAGGAACTTTGTCACCGAAGAACTGCATGCAGCTTTACATCACCGAGCACAATGTGTCGGATTTAGTGGTATAAAGTTGCCATTGGACTCTGGAGCAGTAGAAATGTGTTCTGTGCAGTGACAGATTACCCATCTCTATCTGGCATCTGATAGAGGAATAAGGGTTTGGTGAATGCCAGGAGGATGTTACCTGCCTGACTACATTGTGCCCACTGTACAGTTTGGTGGAGGAGGATAATGCTATGGGGAATTATCAGGGATTGGCCTTGGCCCCTTAGTTCCAGTGAAGGGAAATCTTAATGATCCAACACAAGACATTTTGGACAATTGTAACTTCTAGCTTTGTGGGAATAGTTTGAGGAAGACCCTTTTCTGTTCTGCATGACTGTGCCAAGGGCACCAGCAAGCTCCATAAAGACATGTTAGGGGAGTTAGGTGGGGTAAAGCGGAAACAGCATCACAGAACCCAGGCCTCAACCCCATCCAACAATCTTTGGGAGGAAGTAGAATAGAGAGTGCGAGCCCGTGCTCTCCTCCAAAATTAGTGTCTGACTCCAGAAATGATCTCCAGGACAGGGTCAGCAAAATAAGCAATCATGTCTGCTGCTGTGAATGTTGGCTGACTCCCAGCTACAGAAGTCTCTGTACACAATACTCCCACTGTAGGTGTTACATATATTTTTATAGATTTGACTTTGGGAAATACCATGGGAATACCAAATACAGTCATATGTTAAAGTTTGGGCACCCTTATTAATGTTAACCTTTTTTCTTTATAACATTTTTGGCTTTTGCAACAGCTATTTCAGTTTCATATATCTAATAACTGATGGACTCAGTTATATTTCTGGATTCAAATGAGGTTTATTGTACTAACAGAAAATGTGCAATCTGCATTTAAACAAAATTTGACCGGTGCAAAAGTATGGGCACCTTATCATTTTCTTGATTTGAACACTCCTAACTACTTTTTACTGACTTCCTGAAGCACTAAATTGGTTTTGTAACCTCATTGAGCTTTGAACTTCATAGCCAGGTGTATCAAATCATGAGAAAAGGTATTTAAGGTGGCCACTTGCAAGTAGTTCTCCTATTTGATTCTCCTATGAAGAGTGGCATCATGGGCTCCTCAAAACAACTCTCAAATGATCTGAAAACAAAGATTATTCAACATAGCTTTTCAGGGGAAGGATACAAAAAGTTGTCTCAGAGATTTAACCTGTCAGTTTCCACTGTGAGGAACATAGTAAGGAAATGGAAGAACACAGGTACAGTTCTTGTTGAGCCCAGAAGTGGCAGGCCAAGAAAAATATCAGAAAGGCAGAGAAGAAGAATGGTGAGAACAGTCAAGGACAATCCACAGACCACCTCCAAAGACCTGCAGCATCATCTTGCTGCAGATGGTGTCACTGTGCATCGGTCAACAATACAGCGCACTTTGCACAAGGAGAAGCTGTATGGGAGAGTGATGCGAAAGAAGCCGTTTCTGCAAGCACGCCACAAACAGAGTCGCCTGAGGTATGCAAAAGCACATTTGGACAAGCCAGTTACATTTTGGAAGAAGGGCCTGTGGACTGATGAAACAAAGATTGAGTTGTTTGGTCATACAAAAAGGAGTTATGCATGGAGGCTAAAAAACACAGCATTCCAGGAAAAACACTTGCTACCCACAAGCTGGGTAGAAATAGCTGTTGCAAAAACCAAAATTGTTATAAAGAAAAAAGGTTAACATTAATAGGGGTGCCCAAACTTTAACATATGACTGTATGCTTTTTTTGCTTTATTATTACCAGGGGAAAAAAGTTTACCCAAATTTTTTCAGATTTTTTAAAACTTTTTTTATTTTCTACTTTACTTTTTAGGGAAATTAAACATGTGATTGTCTGGTCGCTTGTTCTATATACTGACATTCTCACGCCTCCCGAAGAAGCAGAGCGAAACGCGCGTCGGGGCAGAGGGACACCATCATATACCCTGCTGTTCAGTCTGAAAGGTAATAGTGATCATACCTTCAGTTTGCTTACTTCTTGTCTTGGTCTTAGGTTTATAAATGCACCTTATTGATGGCACCTTACTGAAGGGGTTTACATTGATAACACATCCACCGCTTGTCAGCCCTATGTCAGTTCAGTGGAATGGATAGGACTCCATGATAGCATGCAGTTTGCAGCAGTAAAAAATGTCCAATTTTTCTTGTTCTCCTGAACCTTTTTTAGACAGTGGATTGTGAACTGCTATTATATGTATGGCATACCTTGGAACATGTTCCCTTTTTTCTTTTCAATTACCTTTCTAATTTTAATAGATTTTATATATTCTTGCTAATAAATTAATTATGTTTTAATATTGATTATGCACTTTATTTTTTTACCTTGATGACACTCATCTTTGGTAAATATGTGTTTGACATACTACAGTATTGAAGTATATAGATAAAATTATGTTGTCCTGTGAAGCCCAGCCACTGGCTAGGCTTCACAAAAGGACAAAAATGGCAGTTGTGGGACCTTTGCAGGTCCCTAAGTGTCACAACAACCTATCGATCTCCTGCGAATGTGCCATTTTTTTTAGCTATGTTTTTTTCTTGCCAAAACGCAGACTTTTTTAGTCATGACGGGGCTAACAATAGAGCAAAATTAGAGCATTAAAAAGGCATCAAAGTCATAGGACAGATCTACCATACATTTACTTTTACTATATATTGAATGTGATTAGGAGTAATGAATGTAGATTGTTCGATTTATCTCTGGTCCAACTGTTTTGTTAAAGGATTTATGAAAAAAAAAGTCTAGGGGGTAAAGTTTGTCCTTTTGGAAAGCACCAAGCTAACTTAGAGAGACCCAGAAGCCAGGCGATGATCCCTGGGGAAAAAAAATGTAAATTAGTTTTCCAGCAGAAATCATATTGTTTCTGTAGTGCCACCTATTGGAGGTAGCCAGTAGCCACCCTAAGACTTTTTTGGTCAAAATAGGAGAATAAAATTCGAAATGCACTAAAAAGCCCACAATAACATAATAAAGTTTTCATAAGCAAAGGCTTTAATTCTCCACTGTACACATTGCAGAATTCATAAATCTTATAATCTGTTATTTCCGTTGACGTCGGCTCCTTATTTCATTTGTTTATTATAAAAATAACTAAAACTAAATGCGGCAGTAGTTCTACAATTCTATCCCGAGGCGAGATTGTTACAGAAACATGGAAAAGACATGGTAATAGAATTTAATATATCCTTAGAATGGCTGACATTAACATACACAAGGCAAAAGACAATTATGTCATTTGTAGCAGGAATGCCATACAGAATAAAAAAAAAAACTGGCTGAAGCCCAGAATTTACAGAATGTTACAGGACAGAGGAAGCCAACAACATTGCGTTTTCATTGAATATGTCTGGAAATATTTGCCCCATTGCTTAGGATTGAATGTTCCTTCTGCTAATATCTATAAGGTGGTGTCACACAGACATGCTTGACAACTCTTTTGGAACTTCCAGGAGCTTCCCGGAAAAGGGTTAGACCTTCTGAACTCTTAGAAGTCACATCGGCCTATCCTCAAAGATACTTATCTTGTCTTTATCAATAAGGACCAGCAGTGGTCATAAAGCCATCTGTATGAACAACCCATTGATTTTTGGAATGTTGAGACCCAGGTAGATAAAGTATAAATGTGGGCGTGACGTGGTGGCAATAATTGTAATTTTATAATTTTCCTCAAGGTTACCTTAAAAGCAGGTGCACACAACTGTTTTTCTCAGCACGGTCCAACTTTTCAGATCAGAACTCTGATCAGACAGGGATTAGTTTTTTTTGGAGGTGGAAAGAAAAAAAAAGTTTCCTACCTTCTCCATTATGTCAAAAATCGGACTGCACTTGGTAAAATGTTAGTCTATGGGGTCATGCACGTCTGATTTTTTTCCTCAGACAGAGCCCGTTAGAGTAAAAAATTGCAGCATGTCTGAGGTTTATCCGATATTCGGATCAGACTCGGCCATGCAAGTCAATGAATTCTCGCACCGCATTTGGATGACATCTGAGTGCAATACAATTTCCACAAACTAACGGAACGGACAAGATGGAGAAATTTTGTTCTCATCCCGAGAGAATCGGATCACACAGTGATCACACTCTGATCAAACTGTGATCAGACCCTACAGACCCATAGACTTTAATTGCCGAATTTGATCTGACACTCAGATGAAAATTAGACTTGTCAACAAATATTTTTCTCGGACCACTTAGTCAAAGGTAAAAAATTTGACATGTACACAGCCCCATAGAATAACTTTGTCCAAGTCCTATCTGCGAAAACCACGGATAGCACTCATTCAATATAATTGGCTGTGTGCACCTACCCTAAAGTAGATATTGTGGCACGCCAACCTCTTTTTTAGCTTCCCTTTTAGAGTATGTGATCATCATAGAAAGAGGTTCCTTACTCAGGACCATACTCTACTAGTCAGAGTGGAAAGCAGCTAACAAACAGTCTTGATCTTGTGGACCCAACCCATGAATATCCTGAAATGACCAACATTTAATTTAGGAGAAAGGTGTATGGCCAGATAAATCTTTCCCCTGCAACATCAGCAGATCTTTAAGGGAGTTTGAGAAGTCAGATCAATGACGATCATCCCGACTCATATAGGCCAGTAAATATCATATACTTAGCAACATTTTCCATTTTGCCAGGACAGTTCCATAAGGCTGGCCTAGTGTTTCAAAAACTATACTTAAATTTAGATCTTTAAAGGGTTTTCTAGGTGTATTGGGTACTTTCCAAGCATTCCCGAGAACATGATTAAAAAGTCCTAAATTTTGACCTGCTCAGGACTGAAGTATTGTTGACTTATCCTTAGGATTGGTCATCAATTTGAAATCAGCGTAGATCCAATACCCAGCACCCTCACCGATCAGAGGAAATCCACTTCTGCAGAGGCCGGAACTAAGCGATGTACAAGGGTAATAGGAGATAAAGAAATGTATGGGGCTTCTGAGCTCTATCGAGTCGAGGGTGGTGGGATGGGTACTAGGTGTCAGATCCCTTCCAATCTCATATTAATGACCTATCCTATGAATAGGTCATCAATGATTTTGTCCTTGAAATAGCACAAAAAGAGTACTTAAAAAATCCTCCAATAATACAAGAACACAGCAAAAAAGCAGAGATGCTTACCCGTCCAGGCCTTCAGACAAATGCACTATCAGGATGCAGAGGAGCCATATAATTAAGATGGCAACACAGGTGCCAGAATACCGATAAGACAACCGCTCACAGCCTACCAATACATGGAGGGGTCGGTTGCTTGGTATATTGATGCACAATAAAAACTTGTATGTTGTGCTGTTCACACTATGGCCATGTACAGCATCCAGGTTAACAGCCTAGTAGTTATACCCTTCTATTAGATCAGGCGGGCTGCCCAGCGCTATCAAAATGCATGCCATGTGAACAGACACTGCAATTTACAAGACCAAATGGGCCCAAATGCACCCTGAATAAAAGTGCAAAAAACACATGAAAAATGTGAGGTATTAGCTGATATGATGGCCAAAATACGTGAGCCCGTAACCTGCACCAAAGGTCCTCATGTTTATGGGTCCTAACACTAAATCTTAACACTGAAATAGCACAAAAAGAGGATTTAAAAATCCTCCAATAATACAAGAACACAGAAAGAAAGCAGAGATGCTTACCCGTCCAGGCCTCCATCAATGATTTTGTCCTTGACAACTCATGTAAGATAATTATGTTTTCAATGTGACATTATTGTGCTGAGAATGAAGATTCCGCATGGGGTCTTTGCCTTTTTTTTTTAGATCAAGATATTTTATTATAGGTTGAATTTGATGGGCATATGTCTACTTTCAACCTTAAAAACTATGAAACTACAATCCTACCATAATCAGCTCTGCTCCATGGGATAAAATAGGAAATGGATATATTCTTTATTATAAAAAGTAACATCTACACCTTAAATGAACCCTCATGATAAATGCACAACCTGGGAATTGCATTTTGTACAGAAGGCGAGCTCTGTTCCAACGCGGACCATGACTGCTCGGTTGATAAATGTACAGGTTTCATGTTGTTTCCTGAAATACCAGGTAAAGGCCTACATATTCCAGATCTAACTAACATATAAAAGACATATTCCAGAAGTCAAACCTAACGATTCCTCCCAGGGGCACCACAAATCAAATAAAAAGGGGCCAATTTTTTTCGTATAAAATGCAGAAGTATGACTTTGTAATTGCCCGTATGATTTATTATTGAGAAACGCTCGGTGTAGCAAATCATGTTACACCGTTCCAGAGTGAACTGTTTAGTGTTGGTAAGGACAATTACTCTTTATTAAGTGCAATAATAAGGCGGAATAGTTTGATTATATATCTTAAGCTGGCGTCACACTTTCTAAATTTAAGTTTAAACAAAGCTCGAAGTGTTTATTAAGAGTATAATGCATCGATATTTACTGGGGTCTTAACAGCTCAGAGTAATGTCCTGGTGGGGACATTACCTGGATTTTCTTTCTATTTATATAGAAGCAATTTAGGATACAAATATTCACAAGCCAAGGTTTGTGTTTACTATAATTAGGAGGTAGCCATATTTCTGGGGCCATAGGAGAATAGAAACTCTTTTTTGGCTATATTTATGTGTCATTTACATAACCTTTATGAACCTTAGTAATAATAAACTGTTGAGTTTTCCATAGCATAGGAACAAGAGTGTAGGCGTGGCTCTAACGGGCGCCGATATAAAAATCAGACTAGGAGGTTGCTATGAGGCCGATGGAGAAAAGGTGTCCCAGGTCAAGTTGGATTTCTCCTAATTTTTTCTAGAAGCAATGGAGACAAGCAAGCTATAGGCTTTTAAAAGGATTGTTCTACTGTTAAATGGTCAATTGGCATACATAAGAAGTAATTGCTCATCTCTCCGAGCCCAGCCAACAGCCTTATTTCCTGGTATTTCCGCTCAACACACAGGAAATGACTGCTGAGCCAATCACTGACAGCAGCAGTGAACCACTTCAGCCAGTGACTGACCGCAGCTGTTCACATAATCTCTCCAGCAGAAACTAAGAACTGATGGGGGAGGTCTGTGCTGTGTCCAAAATGGACCAAAGAAGGAGTTGGTCACTTCTTTTTTTATGGAATTTTGACCATTATATTTTTTTAACTCAAAGTGGACAATTTTTTTTTAGCAGGATTTGTCAATCAAACTCTGTGTTCTCCCGGCAGAAGCTGATTGCTAATGTCTCTCTGCATGTTTCAAAGCCTCTTACATTGTAATCACTCATTCACTTGTATGCGAGGGATCTTGTCGTCCAACTCATGGCAATTGCACAAATGTATGGAGCTGTGCCACGTCAGTGTGCTCATCGGCGGAGCACCAGTTGTTAAACCTATACCAATCTGATATTGATGACTTATCCTAAGGGCTTGTGCAGATGTCACATCGCACCAAGACTAATTTTAGTCTGTGGGACCATACACAAATAGGATTTTTTGCTCGGATAGATCCTGTCTTTGGAAAAAAATTTACTACATACCACAGTTTGATCCAATATTTAGATCACACTCAGCCATGCAAGTCAATGAGCCCATGGAATTTTTGCGCACTGACAGAATGGGGAAGATGAATAAATTTTGGTGGCCATCTTCTCCTCAACATAGAGAATCGGATCACACTCTAATCACACTTTGATTACTCTCTGATCAATCTCTGATCGCAGTGTGATCATTGTTATTTGCATACACATCTCGATTCTCTAGGATGATCTGCACCTGACCTAATGTTAGCTCATGGTAACTCATCATATTAAAGTCCCAGAAAACCCTTTTAATGTAGAAATTCATTTTTATTGATCTGCATTTAACAGAAAATCCTGTAGAAGAGAAAACAGGGACCATATGTCGTACACAGCATCAAATTGGGGATAAAACAATCTAAATTTGCTATTTTGCTTTATCCATAGCTTTGGTCTCTTTTGTTCTGCGTTGCTCAGACCAGTGATTGGCTGCAGTCGTCACAATCATGATGTCCCTCGCTGCAGCCTGTCAAGAAAGTCTGAAGAGGCATCACAGGACCAGGACAAGGTGAGTAATGCTGAGCTTACTATTACAATCATGTAGATAGGAGTTTAAGATTTCTAAATAGGGGAGGGACCCCGATATTAAAAAAAAGTCGACAATTTTGGTGAGATCAGCCAACTATCTGATGTGTATCAGTTACCTCTTAAAAAACGATAATGTATGTGTATGGAAATGTCAGGGGATAGGTCATCAATGTCTGATCGGATGGGGTGTGAAACCTAACACAGTTGCTGATCAGCTTTCCCCGGTGTCTGCAGTGGTCGAAAACTGCTCAGTTATGGAGCTGCACAGCACAGCTCTATCGATGGAATAGTGGCCACGGCTGGGTAATGTATATCCACCACCTATTTATTGGAAAAGGGAGCGGAAATGCAGTATACTATACAGTTCACGGAGCTGTGCTGTGCACCATCGGAAACAGCTGATCGGCAGGGGAGCCAGGTATTACATCCCCAACAATCAGACATTGATGACCTACCCAAAGGACAGACCATCAATGTTAAAGTCCCAGACCAGCCCTTTAATCACTTGTTCAGTAATCATCAACTTAAGACGTAGTGTACAGGTTTCCTAAATGAGTGCCGCGCTCACAAATAATAAGCATTTATCATTTTGGAGAAACAAAGCTTTACACAATAGCTGTTCACTGAGGGTCTTTGTAGTAAATGGCTGTGCAACGTCTTCCAGGACAAGAGAAACCATGGCTGTTGGATAAGGATTATAGGTTGACGACCTTATGGGATGTTTTGAAATTTGGAAAACGAGACAATGATCAAAAAATTTGTACATTTAGAGAAAAAAAATGCAAAAAAAATGTAAGCGCCACAAAAATGATTTCTCTCCTCTCTTTCATGAATCCCATCTTAGTGCCAATAAGTGTACAAATTCTCTGCATTTTAATTTACAAACATCTTTTTTATGCATTAATTTCGATCACTTATACAGTATTCACTATCGAACACGAAGGTTTAAAAACCCATTGGGAACATAAATATCTTATTTTGGAATTTTTAGTAAAAAATATTTTATTTCATGCAGAAGAGATTGTCCGAGTCTGTTTTCCATCTCTTGTCATAAAACTGCTGAGTCCGGACAGCGAAGTATCAGAGTGATAATATATGTACAGAACTTCAATATGTTTCGCCAATATAAACTTCTCTGTAGCAAATACTAATCACGGTTGGTATTTTTATGGTCTTGTAAGATATTTATCAATCTGTGTCCTGGGATAAAGTTTCTTGTAGAATGTTTTCAAGGCTTTTTATTTACTGTTGATAGGTTTATAGTCGAACACGCTATTAGTGACTATGGTGAACCCTGAGAATTTATGAAGGCTAAAGTTGGGGCAATGGTTAAGCTGTAGCTCATGTTGTCTTTGTTAAGAATACTGGTGGTTATCACTTTATGTTAGCGGTGTTAATCAGCGAAAAAAGCAAAATGTGTTACAGGGCAATTTTGGACACAATTTTGGTGTCAGAATACCATAGTAATAAAACGCTCAATAAACTTTCCACCTTCGTGTGAATGAGCCAACGAGTCAACGTCCGCTTCTGTAGTGATGTCATTATGACGGGACGGGACTGTAGAAGACATGTCGTCACACAGGGTTGGAAATTGAGACCAGGCGGGAGCTCAGAACCTCAGTAATGGGCAAGAGTGAGGAGTATGTTTTCTTTATTATCCCATGACATTATTTCATTGAGTTTTTATGAAATTCTTCTTGATTTCGAGCCCCATTTTCCTTTATTTTACTTTGTTATATTTTAAAATTTCTAAAAAGAAAAGCCAGCATGAACAAAGCACATATCTAAAGCCATGTCCCCACATGCAAATACTGCTATTTTCCTCTGCTATTTTCTGCAGGTGTCCACGCCAAAATACATAATAGCAATTTATCCTGATTATTGCATTTTTGCAAAGCTTTTTGCATGTGATTTCCCCCCTTTTTTATGTGTTTTTGTGCAAATTTTAGCCCCTTAGCAACCTTGGGTTTTCTTTATCGCCTTATTGGGGGACACAGATTTGAAGGCTCCAAGAAAGAGATTTTACGGTAAGAACCAAAAATCCATCTTTTCTGTTTTTGCTACCTGTCTTCCAAGAGCCATAACATATTTTTCAGTCAATATGGCCATGTGGAAGCTTTTTTTTGCGGGACGAGTTATACTTTTGAACGACACAATTGGTTTTACTATATTGTGTACTGGGAAACAGGAAAAAAAAATTCAAAATATTTACCATGTTCACTAAGTGCTAAAACTGACCTGCCACTATGATTCCCCATGTCATTATGAGTTGACAGACACCAAACATGTCTAGGTTCTATTTTTATTTAAGTTGTTGAAAAAAAAATCCAAACTTTGCGCCTCAAAATTTGCTTTGCCATTTTTTGAGACCTGTATCATCTCCATTTTTCTGGCTATGGGGCCGACTGAGGGCTTATTTTTTGGGCACCGAGCTGTCGTTTTTATCAAACGACATTTTGGGGTAGATATGATGCTCTGATCGCCCGTTATTACATTTTATTGCAATGTTGTGGTGGCCAAAAAAGCGTAATTCTGGTGTTTTGATTTTTTGTCCCTTGTTTTGACATTTACCGATTGGATTATTTTTTTTATATATTGATAGATCAAGCGTTTATGAAATCGGCGATACCAAATATGTGTATTTTTTATTTTTTTAATTGTTTTATTTTGAATGGGGCGAATGGGAGTGATTTGAACTTTTATATTTTTTAAATTTTTTTAAAAACATTTTTTTTTTTACTTTTCACATGCTTCAATAGTCTCCATGGGAGACTAGAAGCTGCTATCATATGTGATGATCTGCGATGTACGATCCAAGCATTTGATCAAACTCAGACATGCAGTGAGCTTGTCCGAGGCAAAAAAATCGGACGTGCACTACTAGCCATAAAGGCTTGGAGGGAGCATTAATAGCAATGTCTCCATTATGTTTAATGTCATAATATTATAGGAGACATTTTTAGATGTATTGCAAGTCAACCAGCGCAGGTTCTGCTTTGTTTTTTGAACACTTTGTACATTTTTATATTCAAGATAAGACTCCTTTCTCTTCTGTGATATGTCGAGGACACAGGCATTCTTCATCTGTCGCTCATCTTCTTCTCCGCTTGTCAGGTTCATTATAAAGACCGAAATGATGAAATAAAAATCACTGCAGCAGCAGGAATGTGGGAAGAAAGAGGCATCAATGTCTTTTATCTGTTTGTAGCCATGACTTTATAACAAGACTTTGAGTATGGGAATATAGACTTTGTTATAGAGGACAATGATATGGGTGAAATGACATTTTTTTTCTGTTTATCTGTCAAAAATGTATTGACTGGCAGGTTTAACAATGGAACTGAACATCCAAAATAAATCTTTTTTTTAACATTCTTTTTAAGGGTATGTAACAATTTTTAATATTTATTTTACTCACTTGTATAGCAGCATCATTTTCATCCATGCTTTATAGAAGTCATCATCATGTTCCCCACCGGGGCTCACTAGATTCCCTATCAGTATGTCTTTGGAGTTATGGCGGACATCAGAAAACCTGGAGGAAACCCACTTTGTAGATGTTGTCCTTGGTGGATTTTGAACTCGTTACCCCAGTGCTGCAAGTATACAGTGCTAACCACTGAGCCACCGTGTTGCCCATGTGATATGTTATAGCCCCTGATGAATAGTGTTGATTTTTGGGGGGTGTAGGTCCTGAAATCCTCACAGGTGAATTACCCAGTGGACCTCTGGGCAGGTGTAGGCCCCCAGCCCATAATATAAGTGATGCTTCACATTACACCTGATGCCCTCTAGACAGATATCGGCAGCATCTCATCATATATTTAAAACAATTCTCCACTATTACACAAGTTAATCTTAAAGGTTCCAGGGCCGTCTAAAAAATAAAAAATAAATCCACACATATGCTCACGGACTGTCAACTCTCCTCTGCACCACTCTCCTTGCAGGAACGTCACATGACCGACTGCAGCAGGTAATCAGCAGCCACTCACTGATTGGCTGCAGCATTCATGTTACACTTCCTCTAGATTTTGAGGACCCTTTTAACAAACTACCCAATTTATTACCATATAGAAGTATGGCGCCCCCAGGAGTAAGGTCGCCACAGTGGCTTTGCCTTCCTCCAGGGAGGGTAATGCCAGGCTTGGAGGCAATGACGGGTCTCTCTCGCAGTCAATCTATGCATGCAACACAGTTCCACTCCAGGCCAGCAGGGGGAACTCTGAACTGGGATTAAGGGGAGGAGTGCTCTCTGAGGGCCAAGAGGAAGGAGTGGTCAGTTAGTCTGCGGAGGGTGAAGTGTGCAGACGTGTGGAAGGAGCGCTGAGATAGAGCTGAGAGGAAGAGCTCATCTCTCGTAGGAGCGCATGAACTGGAGCCTGGTCTCCACGGCTGTATGGACACTGATGGTCCTACAGCAGACACCAGAGGAGAAAGAAGGCTGTAAATGCAATACTCCCATCTAAGACTTGAGGGCACAACAGCAACACGGATAGTGAGCCGGGACTTAGGAGTGAGGAGTCCCTGGAACAGGCTACAGTTGTCTGCCGTGCAAGTAGAGTTCTTGGGAACATCTGACAGGAGGAACTCCCGTGTAACTCACTACTGGAGATCCCATAATTAAGCGCTAGGAAGGAGACTGCACAGCCCATCTGCTGAGAGAGAATTCCTGAGTTGCTTCCAGGCTAGCCTGCTCCGGTACCATCTGTAATTAGGACCCTGGACTGCATTTATCAAGTAAAGGTACAGAAATTGCACCCCGCTGTGTCTTTTCTGCTTCCTACCTTTCCGGCACCGCTACATCCCCGTGCCAACCCCATCTACACTGCCCTGAGACTACAGCTTCACCTGTGGGGAGCTTTTACATCTTTGCTGCACCATACCATCAGTCCCAGCAGATCTGCATGCAGCGTCGGCTTAACACCTCCCTTGCTGAACACCACAGGTGGCGTCACAAACTATTCATCTAACTACATTCCACCATTCACATTTTCCTATTACTTGGGCACCCAGGGCCACGGTCCGAGTCACTGCTGCTGTGACACATCCCACTGATACCGGCCCGGTACTGAGTACCCCCACAGCCCTGGGAGGGCGACCCAGAAGCACAGTGTGAGATGACATAAAAGGGCAGATTACATAGTATCCTCCTTCCTCAGCCCTGAGTTCACAACAATATCATAGAAGCCCCTTTCCCTACCAATCGTCTTGCAGGGTTTTGCTGTTGCCAGAGGTCTTCTGTTTGTGGCCTGCCATTATGTGAGCATTTTCCTCTCCCCTCTTAGAGTCGATAAGGCACCTAGTTCAAGGTAAGAATCAGGCATCAAAGACATAAACTTGAGAGTCCCCTCTCTCCTCGCAAAGAAGGACTCGGCACTCCACCTTGTTATGCTGATGAATAATTTTTCAGCAATCCATTATCATGTCCAAGTGACATATCGGTCCAAAAACACCAACAGTCTTCAGACATATGGATTGCGTTACATCGAAAAGGTGGAACAGTATCGTCACTGTATTAGAACATGGCTATAGTATGACACGGGAGAATTGTTACACAACAATGTAGATCGTGCTCCCAAAATCAATTTAACTGCCCAGGGCCGATCTTTGCCGACACAGAGTAATCACAGACTGCTCCTGACAATGATTCCATCAGCGCTATCGCTCTGTTGATGGGGCGTGGCTATCAATGTTATGCTGATTGCCTAAGTGCAAGGAATCAACAGTCAATCAGCATGACATTGGTAGTCCCGTCCCGTCAACAGAGTAGCCAGGAAGAGGAAGAGCTGCTTTGTTGACGCTAGAGTTGAGCGAAACGGGTCGAAAAATTTCAAAAGTCGCCGACTTTTGGCAAAGTCGGGTTTCATGAAACGAAACCCGACCCTAGGATGAGGTCGGCCACGAGGTCGGCGACTTACGCGCCAAAGTCGCGTTTCAAAAGTTTGTTTTGCGCTCTTTTTCAGCCAATCAGGATCCACGGACACTGTGGGCAACGTGATGACTTAGGCAGGGGTCACCACCGTCTTTCAGAAGGGCATGCAAGTGATTGGCTTGCTTTGGTGGGCGTCACAGGGGGTATAAAAGGGCGTGCACGCCGACCGCCATCTTACTTCTGCCGATCTCAGTATAGGGAGAGGTTGCTGCTGATTCTGTAGGGAGAGCGTTAGGCAGGGAAGAAGACAAAAAAACTGCTTCTGCTGCTAGCGATTTGGCCTGCACAACACACCAGTCACTGTGTGTGCAGTGCAAGGGGAGGCGATATAGTGGTGTATCAGTGGTGTTGGTTGTTGGGCTGCCTTCTAAGGCTTCCTGACATTCCTGCATTGCTGTTTACCCACTGCTCCGCAAACTGCTTTTTTAAAAGCAATCCCAATTTTTTTTTTTTGTCCTGCTGAGAAGAAAAAAAAACTGCTTCTGCTGCTAGCGATTTGGCCTGTACAACACACCAGTCACTGTGTGTGCAGTGCAAGGGGAGGCTATATAGTGGTGTATCAGTGGTGTTGGTTGTTGGGCTGCCTTCTAAGGCTTCCTGACATTCCTGCATTGCTGTTTACCCACTGCTCCGCAAACTGCTTTTTTAAAAGCAATCCCAATTTTTTTTTTTTGTCCTGCTGAGAAGAAAAAAAAACTGCTTCTGCTGCTAGCGATTTGGCCTGCACAACACACCAGTCACTGTGTGTGCAGTGCAAGGGGAGGCTATATTGTGGTGTATCAGTGGTGTTGGTTGTTGGGCTGCCTTTTAAGGCTTCCTGACAGGCTGGCATTGCTGTTTACCCACTGCTCTGCAAACTGCTTTTTTAAAAGCAATCCAATCTCCCTTATCCTCTAGTCACTTTTGTCACAGCTGTGCCATCGAGCCTGTGACATAGCGCTCAGATATCAGTGGGCCTCACACAATCCAAAAGTGTCCAGTGTCCACAAGTGTGTGCAGAAATTCAAAATCTCCCTTATCCTCTCGTCACTTTGTCACAGCTGTGCCATCGAGCCTGTGACATAGCGCTCAGATATCAGTGGGCCTCACACAATCCAAAAGTGTCCAGTGTCCACAAGTGTCTGCAGAAATTCAAAATCTCCCTTATCCTCTCGTCACTTTTGTCACAGCTGTGCCATCGAGCCTGTGACATAGCGCTCAGATATTCATTGGGCCTCACACAATCCAAAAGTGTCCAGTGTCCACAAGTGTGTGCAGAAATTCAAAATCTCCCTTATCCTCTAGTCACTTTGGTCACAGCTGTGCCATCGAGCCTGTCACATAGCGCTCAGATATTCATTGGGCCTCACACAATCCAAAAGTGTCCAGTGTCCACAAGTGTGTGCAGAAATTCAAAATCTCCCTTATCCTCTAGTCACTTTGGTCACAGCTGTGCCATCGAGCCTGTCACATAGCGCTCAGATATTCATTGGGTCTCACACAATCCAAAAGTGTCCAGTGTCCACAAGTGTGTGCAGAAATTCAAAATCTCCCTTATCCTCTCGTCACTTTTGTCACAGCTGTGCCATCGAGCCTGTGACATAGCGCTCAGATATCAGTGGCCCTCACACAATCCAAAAGTGTCCAGTGTCCACAAGTGTCTGCAGAAATTCAAAATCTCCCTTATCCTCTCGTCACTTTTGTCACAGCTGTGCCATCGAGCCTGTGACATAGCGCTCAGATATCAGTGGGCCTCACACAATCCAAAAATGTCCAGTGTCCATAAGTGTCTGCAGAAATTCAAAATCTCCCCTGTCCTATAGACACCTTGTACCTTGTTTTACATTACTATATAGTTTGTTGGATTTTGTCTACATTTCTACCAAAAATGAGGAAGGCTGGTGGAAGAGGCCGTGGAATTGGGCGGGGGTTGGCAGCTGGTAATGATGGTGTTGGTGGTGGATCTGATGGTAGTGGCAAGAGCAAAATAGGACCGAATGCAGGAGGTGTTGAGCCTGCGTCATCGTCTGGCTACATAAGGCCTCGAACGCTTAGTTTTCTAGGAGTTGGCAAACCGCTTTTAAAGCCAGAGCATCAGGAAAAAGTTTTGTCTTACATTGCTGACTCAGCCTCCAGCTCTATCGCCTCCTCTTCTTCAGTTGTAAAAAGTAAAAGCACTGAGTCGTCATTGGAGGCTCATGTTCATGAACCACACCTTTCCTTGTGTCCTTCACCCCAACCAAGATTGAAGGATGACGCATGCCATACTACTGATTACTCCATGGAGCTGTTTTCACATACCATGCCTGGATTATCAAGTCAAATGGTGAATTACCCAGGCCAAGATGAATCTGACATGGAGTGCACTGATGCACAGCCGCTGATGGATGATTCTGCTGGTACATTCACTCAGAGAACTACATTGTCCTTGCAGTGTAGAGAGCCAGATTCTGACCCTGATGAGACTCAGGTGCCCCTTCCCGCACACTATACCACCATACACGGTGACACAGAGGAAGGTGCACATGACATAGAAGAGGAGGTGATGGATGACCCAGTTGTTGACCCAGATTGGCATCCATTGGGGGAAGAGGGTGCTGCTTCCAATAGCTCAGATGAGGAGCATCCACAGCAGACATCGACATCGCAACAGCTGTTATCTGGCAGGCCCGGAGCACTCCAAAGACAGGTTCCAAACATCAAAAGAGTTGCTGGACAGCTTGTCCAGAGGGTCAAAAGATCACAGCGTGCTAGGCCGCAAAATGTCTGCCAAAGTAGGAAGAGTGCAGTGTGGCACTTTTTTGACCAAAATCCTCATGATCAGGCCAAGGTTATCTGTAAGAAGTGCGCAAAGACCTTTAGCCGAGGGAAAAATCTGAAAAATTTGAATACCAGTTGCATGCTTAGACATTTAACCAGCATGCACTTGCAAGCGTGGACACAACACCAAACCTCAAGTGCCACATGTGCAACTGATCACAACGAAGGTAGTCAGCAACGCTACATTGTTTCCCCCACTGTAAGCCCACCGGTTAGCACAGCAGCAAATGTTGAGGTGTCGTTGCAAGGCCACAGCAGTCAGGGAATCCCACTGTTATATCAACGAAAGACTGATTCTAGGCCATCAGAAAGAACACCAACTCCATCACCATCATCAACCCTCTCTCAGTCCGCCCTGTCCACCGCTACTTCCACCATATGCAGCTCTCAAGTCCAGCTCACCCTCCCAGACACTATGAGTAGGTCAAGAAAGTACTCAGTCTCTCATCCGCGTACACTGGGTTTGAACGCCCACATTGCCAAACTAATCTCGCTTGAGATGATGCCCTTTCGGTTGGTGGAAAGCACAGCTTTCCGCGAACTCATGGCCTATGCAGTACCATGCTATGACCTACCCAGTCGCCACTTCTTCTCTCGCAAAGCCATCCCAGCCCTCCACCATCATGTGAAAGACCGCATTGTCCATGCACTCAAGCAGTCAGTGAGCGGAAAGGTGCACCTCACAACTGATGCATGGTCCAGTCGGCATGGCCAGGGCCGTTACGTGTCCATCACTGCGCGCTGGGTTAATGTGGTGGATGCAGGGTCCACAGGGGACAGCGGTGGTGGGACAGTGCTGCCTAGCCCACGGTATAGGAAACAGTTGGCTGTAGGCGTTCGACCCTCCTCCTCCTCCTCCTCCAGAAGCGAAAGCTCGTCCACAGAGCGCAGTCGTACGAGCACTCCATCTGCAGCTGCCACTGTTGCACACGATGTGTCCCCCTATCGAGCAGCTAGTGGAAAGCATCAGCAGGCTGTGTTGCAGATGATGTGTTTGGGCAACAGACACACCGCCGAGGTGCTGGCCGAGTACTTGAATCGACAAACTGAGTCATGGCTGGGCAGTGTACATCTTGAGGCAGGCAAGGTAGTTAGTGATAACGGCCGTAATTTTGTGGCAGCCATAGCCCTTTCAAAACTCAGCCATATACCTTGCTTGGCTCACACCTTGAACCTGGTGGTGCAGTGCTTCCTCAAAAATTATCCGGAGTTAACAGCCCTGCTCCAGAAGGTGCGAAGACTGTGCGCGCACATCCGCCGGTCGCCTGTACACTCCGTTCGTATGCAGAAGCTGCAGCGATTGCTCCACCTTCCCAACCACCGCCTCATTATCGACATTGCAACAAGGTGGAACTCCACCCTGCACATGGTGGAGCGGCTGTGCGAGCAGAGGCAGGCCATAATGCATTTGTGGGAGGATACACGGCCAGGCACTTTGAGAGCAGACATGGAGTTGACAGGTGTGCAGTGGTCGAAGCTGAAAGACCTCTGTAAAGTCCTTCAGTGTTTTGAGGAATGCACACGGCTGGTAAGCGCAGACGACGCCATCCTAAGCATGAGCATCTCACTTATGCGTCTGCTCATGCAAACTTTGACGCACCTTAAGGAGCAGGCGTCTGCAGCCAATGTTGATGAGGAGGAAGAGGAGGAGGGAATCCTTGATGACATTCAGCCATTGTCTGCTCAGGGACCTCTCCTGGACGAGGTGGAGGAAGAAGAGGAGGAGGAGGAGGATGATGGGGATGATTACTTAGGGGAGGAGGATGCATCTCGTGGGGCAAGTGAAAATGTTGGCGTGGCAAGGTCTGGTACAGGGTTTGTGCGTGACTGGAGGGATGTGGATTTGCCAGAAAGTGCTCCTCCAACCAGCACTCGCAGTGCATCATTGACACCGGGAACATTGGCCCACATGTCAGATTATGCCTTGCAGATCCTAAAAAGGGACCCACGCATTGCCAAAATGATGAACGATGACGACTACTGGTTGGCCAGCATCCTGGATCCACGCTATAAAGGCAAATTACAAAACATCATGCCACAGGAGAACCTTGACCTAATATTGGCTAATAAACAAGCAACTCTGGTAAATCGGTTGCTTGAGGCATTCCCAGCACACAGCAGCGGTGATGGTTCTCACACGAGCCGTACGGGCCGGGGGCAGCTTGGCAGAGGTGTTCGTGGTGCACACAGCAGAAGTGACGTTGGAGACAGGGGTTTCATGACAATGTTGTGGACTGATTTTTCAAGTACCGCTCACACAACTGGTAATACTGCATCGATGGAAAGTGACAGGAGACAGCAGTTGTCAACTATGGTTACAAACTACTTTTCCTCCCATATCGATGTTCTCCCACACAGGTCATTCCCCTTTGACTATTGGGCCGCTAAACTGGACACCTGGCCTGAATTGGCACAATATGCCTTACAGGAGCTCGCTTGATCAGCTGCAAATGTGCTATCGGAAAGAGTCTTCAGTGCAGCTGGATCAATCCTGACAGAAAAAAGGACCCGTCTGTCAACCCAAAATGTGGATGATCTAACCTTCATTAAAATGAACCACGCATGGGTTTCCAAGGATTTTGTCCCACCTTCCCCTGATGACACATAGGGTGACTGAAAAATGGCTTGCTTTGGTCCACCTCTTCCTGGGACTTGACCTATTTCACCTTTTGCATCAGCTGAATGTCCAACATCAACATATGCCACTTTCTAAAACTCCCTAACTGTGCTGCCTCCCCCCCATGGCCAGGGTCACCACCTAGCGCACGACACCGTGCGAGTGCCGTTGCCCTGGACAGGTGGGTAGGCCGACTCTTGGGCGCGGGCACTGGCACAGGGTCCTTCATAGTGCAATCAAGTGTCTCTGACGGTGGTGGTGCACACCCGCCCTCAGACACACCGCCGTACTATGAGGGGCCCAGTGCCAGTACCGACGCCCACGAGTGGGCCCCCCTTGCTTGGGCAGGGCCCCAGCATTTGCAATCTTTACCTCTCCCTGCTCCTCCGCTGTGTAGTCTGGGCCGTCAAATCCATACTGTGCCTGACACCGTCTGAGCCTGCCTCCTGATGTATAGACATATATTTTGAATGTGTACGCTATCCATACATGTTATCTGGGGATACGGTACCCTTTCTAACCTTTGTGCAATCACGTGCAATCCATACTGGGCCTAACACCGTCTGAGCCTGCCTCCTGATGTATAGACATATATTTTGAATGTGTACGCTATCCATACATGTTATCCGGGGATACGGTACACTTTCTAACCTTTGTGCAATCACGTGCAATCCATACTGGGCCTAACACTGTCTGAGCCTGCCTCCTGATGTATAGACATATATTTTGAATGTGTACGCTATCCATACATGTTATCTGGGGATACGGCACCCTTTCTAACCTTTGTGCAATCACGTGCAATCCATACTGGGCCTAACACCGTCTGAGCCTGCCTCCTGATGTATAGACATATATTTTGAATGTGTACGCTATCCATACATGTTATCTGGGGATACGGTACCCTTTCTAACCTTTGTGCAATCACGTGCAATCCATACTGGGCCTAACACCGTCTGAGCCTGCCTCCTGATGTATAGACATATATTTTGAATGTGTATGCTATCCATACATGTTATCTGGGGATACGGTACCCTTTCTAACCTTTGTGCAATCACGTGCAATCCATACTGGGCCTAACACCGTCTGAGCCTGCCTCCTGATGTATAGACATATATTTTGAATGTGTACGCTATCCATACATGTTATCCAGGGAAACGGTACCCTTTCTAACCTTTGTGCAATCACGTGCAATTCATAATGGGCCTAACATCGTCTGAGCCTGCCTCCTGATGTATAGACATATATTTTGAATGTGTACGCTATCCATACATGTTATCTGGGGATACGGTACCCTTTCTAACCTTTGTGCAATCACGTGCAATCCATACTGGGCCTAACACCGTCTGAGCCTGCCTCCTGATGTATAGACATATATTTTGAATGTGTACGCTATCCATACATGTTATCCGGGGAAACGGTACCCTTTCTAACCTTTGTGCAATCACGTGCAATCCATACTGGGCCTAACACCGTCTGAGCCTGCCTCCTGATGTATAGACATATATTTTGAATGTGTACGCTATCCATACATGTTATCTGGGGATATGGTACCCTTTCTAACCTTTGTGCAATCACATGCAATCCATACTGGGCCTAACACCGTCTGAGCCTGCCTCCTGATGTATAGACATATATTTTGAATGTGTACGCTATCCATACATGTTATCTGGGGATACGGTACCCTTTCTAACCTTTGTGCAATCACGTGCAATCCATACTGGGCCTAACACCGTCTGAGCCTGCCTCCTGATGTATAGACATATATTTTGAATGTGTACGCTATCCATACATGTTATCCAGGGAAACGGTACCCTTTCTAACCTTTGTGCAATCACGTGCAATCCATACTGGGCCTAACACCGTCTGAGCCTGCCTCCTGATGTATAGACATATATTTTGAATGTGTACGCTATCCATACATGTTATCTGGGGATACGGTACCCTTTCTAACCTTTGTGCAATCACATGCAATCCATACTGGGCCTAACACCGTCTGAGCCTGCCTCCTGATGTATAGACATATATTTTGAATGTGTACGCTATCCATACATGTTATCTGGGGATACGGTACCCTTTCTCACCTTTGTGCAATCACGTGTAATCCATACTGGGCGTGAGAACGGCTGGCGAGCTGTTAAGCAAGCTACAGCACCTGTGGTTTGCACACGTAAGTTTTTCATTTTTTCAGGAATGACGGTTAGGCCTAATTCCGGAACTGCGGTTGACCTGCACTTACTGGGAAATCATTGTTCGCGGGTAATAATTGTAATCAGTGATCCCCATCACTAACATTGTTCAGCGGGTTATCTGCACCTGTAAGCGACAAACGCTGGCCTTTTCAGTGTAGCGCACATGCAGCCATGGACATGTAAGGGCATGACACACCAGTTATTGGCCAATCTCATGTGCCAGAGCCTCACGTGTCCCTCTAGTAAGCCGGACTCGGACCGCGGGGCATGACGGAGTCTCGTTCGTTAACGGAATTTAACTTGCAATGTGTGCATCTGTTCTGTAGCTGGCATGGTTGAGGTTTCCCAGGTGGAGTCGAATTTAACCGTAGGCTCCACTCCTGGTGGTGCCCTTCTGGACATTCCTTTAAGGTTCAGCTTTGCAACCATACTGCCCACGTAAAACAAACACTTTGCCTTCATGAACGCTGTTTGGAGGGTCATGACTCGTGGGAATAACGCCGCCCAATCAGTTAACCTGCTAGAGAGATCGTTCGTTGCTCCCAAGCATGACATCACACTCCCTAGGAAGAAGGTAATGCCACTGTGGCGACCGTACTCCTGGGGGCGACACAAGTGCACTGATGCCCAGCCACTGCTCGATGAATCTGCTGGTACATTGACCCAGACCACTACATTCCCCTCGCACGCTATACGACCTGAATCTGACCCTGATGAAACTCAGGTTACCCTTCCCATATACAGTTCCATCTTACACGGTGACAAAGAGGAAGCTGCAGATGAAAGTGCAGGTTCGGCCCACCCGCCATCAGACACACCACCGTACTATCAGGGGCCCTGTGCCAGTGCCGTCGCCAACGAGTGGGCCCCCCCTGCTTGCTCAGGATCACAGCACTTGCATAGTTGAAATACTGTGCAGTGAGATGGAAGATGGGGACGACGAGGAGTCCAGACAAGTACAGGGATTCCCTAGCGAGGAGACTTATTTGATTGTTTTCAATGTTGGGACAGCAATTTTTGGGGAGCACTATACTCTGGAGAATGATAGATGGGGCCCACCATACACTGGAACATTCCAAAGGTGGACATCAGACACTGGAGCAGCATTTACAGGGCCCATTATACACTAGAGCATTAGAAATGGGGCCCATTATGTTTGGAGCATTATTTGGGCCCATAAGACAGTGGAGCTTCATCCATGGGGACCAACATATACTGTAGCATTATGTGGAGCTCATCATATACTGTTTCAAACATTATATGGGACCAATGATTCTGTATGGAGAAATAGATGGGCCTCGTCATGAGATGTAAAAAGTGAAGTATTTTTCATTGTACTATACCGCTATTTCCCTGCCGTATCGGAGCATGATGAGTTGTGGTATGTGTTAAAGGGGCGCTCTTTCGCCCAGGGCACATGAAAACCTGCAGCCAGCCCTCCCCCCCCACAACTTTAGCCAAATAACCCCCATTTTTCAGTGCGTAACTTGTATTATGAAGTTAATTAAGGTTGACAAGCTTAAGTAAGAAGAATTGATTCTTTTGGCATTCAAATGGGCACTGTAGGTGTGTTTCCTGTCCTCTCACTGCCGACTTTTATTCCCCATTGACTTACATTGGGTTTCGTGTTTCGGGACGACCCCGACTTTTCCCTATAATCGGACGATCTTGCTCGACCCGACTTTTGGAAAAGTCGGGTTTCACGAAACGAAACTCGACCCTAAAAAACCAAAAGTCGCTCAACTCTAGTTGACGCGAAGCAGCGGAATCAACAGCTGAAGTTCTGAGCTGGCACCTGGTAGAACAGGCAGGGAGGTAAAAAAGTCCTGCCTGTTAGTTTTTAGGCCCATAGTAAAACAAATAAAATTGTCCTGGATAACCCCTTTAACAGAAAGGCAACTTTGGGAACTTTGATCAAGTATTTGAAAGTTGTCTGCGGTAGTGATGAGCATATTGATTCAATGCAAACTGAATTCATGTTTAGGTTTTAGGAATTTGCTGAACTGAGTGAATTTGAACAATTTGCGATTCACTTCACTCGAATTGGCAAAAATGTCTGCTGCCATTTTACAAATTGCAAAATATTTTATTAGTTAAAGTATGATCATATGACCTCCGACCGGATCTCCCATAATGCCTTGAATATAACACAGCTAATCAGTAGGGACTATCGTAGAATGTAAAAGAATTGGAAATGCTGCAGACATTTTGTGGTGAGTCTGGATAGTGAGATGACGTCACAGCTCACAGTCTAGCCATAGTGATAATTAGCGAAAACCATAAAACACTGAACAAACAGTACATGTAGAGTATGTAACAGCACAGTGATGAAGAAGATTAGCGTAAGAAGAAAAGAGAATATTGTCGTACACTTGTTTTAGGGCAATTGGAGGCAGGATCAGCTCCAGGTTTTCATGAGCCCTGGATGAAAGAGTCTCAGCTTTAACATGCGCAGATACAGTGGAGAAATATAGATATACAACACAAGGCCCCACCTGCCCCCTCATCCTTTACATATGCAGACAAGCACATATACAGTACACAGACATGCATAAACAGAGTAAACAGACAGACACATAAAGTACACAGGCATGCAAACATTCAATACACATAAATGCAAACATACAGTATGCAGACACACAGATATGCATATATACAGTAGATAGACATGCACACGTACAGTACACAGACATGCACACACATGTTATGCAGATATGCATACCATACATACAGTACTCATACATACACAGTACACAGACATACAAACATACAGTACACAGATATGCACAGATACAGTACACAGATATGCACAGATACAGTACGCAGACATGCACACATAAAGTATGCAGACATTCACAAGCACAGTACGCAGACATACACACACATGCTTGCAACGGTACACAGTTATGCACACATACAATTCACAGAACACACAGACACGCACATACACAAACATACACACAGATAAATGTGGCGCCCCTGATTGAAGGCTATGGAGTATTTTCAATTTGCGGTAAATCAAATCCCTTGGGAAAATCTGGAGAATATGGCAAATTAGATTTTCAATAAACTTGCTCATCTTTATATTTATACTAGCTGAAGAGCCCGGCGCTACCCGGGGATAGTAACTAACTGTGGTTAGTTATAGCAAATTATAATTATCCTCCATCCCATAGTCCCGTGTCCATATACCCATCATACATATCCACGATCCCATAGGCCCATGCCCATATACCCATCATACATATTCTCCATCCCATAGTCCCATGCCCATATACCCATCATACATATCCTCTATCCCATAGTCCCGTGCCCATATACCCATCATACATATCCACGATCCCATAGTCCCGTCCCCATATACCCATCATACATATCCTCCTCCCATAGTCGAGTGCCCATATACCCATCACACATCGTCCATCCCATAGTCCCATGCCCATATACCCATCATACATATCTGCCATCTCATAGTCCCTTGCCCATATACCCATCATACATATCCTCCATCCCATAGTCCCGTGCCCATATACCCATCACACATCCTCCATCCCATAGTCCCGTGCCCATATACCCGTCATACATATCCTCCATCCCATAGTCCAGTGCCCATATACCCATCACACATCCTCCATCCCACAGTCCTGTGCCCATATACCCATCATACATATCCTCCATCCCATAGTCCAGTGTCCATATACCCATCATACATATCCTCCATCCCATAGTCCTGTGCCCATATACCCATCACACATCCTCCATCCCATAGTTAACCATTATGACATCATAATGAGCGGCGGGGCTTGCAACCTATGACGACATCAGTATTGCCATGGCAACCATTATGACATCATAATGAGGGGCGTGGCTTGATACACACACACTTTTTCCCCATTATGTAGATAGGGGCAAAATTGTTTGGTGAATTGGAACGCGCGGGGTTAAAATTTCACCTCACAACATAGCCTAGGACACTCTCGGGGTCCAGACGTGTGACTGTGCCAAATTTTGAGGCTGTAGCTGCGACGGTGCCGATGCCTATCCCAGACATACACACATACATACACACACTTGAGCTTTATATACACTCACTGGCCACTTTAATAGGTACACCATGCTAGTAAGGGGTTGGACCCCCTTTTGCCTTCAGAACTGCCTCAATTCTTCGTGGCAGAGATTCAACAAGGTGCTGGAAGCATTCCTCAGAGATTTTGGACCAAATTGACATGATGGCATCACACAGTTGGCGCAGATTTGTCGGCTGCACATCCCTGATGCGAATCTCCCGTTCCACCACATCCCAAAGATGCTCTATTGGATTGAGATCTGGTGACTGAGGAGGCCATTTGAGTACAGTAAACTCATTGTCATGTTCAAGAAACCAATCTGAGATGATTCGAGCTTTATGACATGGCGCATTATCCTGCTGAAAGTAGCCATCAGATGTTGGGTACATTGTGGTCATAAAGGGATGGACATGGTCAGCAACAATACTCAGGTAGGCTGTGGCGTTGCAACGATGCTCAATTGGTACCAAGGGGCCCAAAGAGTGCCCAGAAAAAATTCCCCACACCATGACACCACCACCACCAGCCTGAACCGTTGATACAAGGCAGGATGGATCCATGCTTTCATGTTGTTTACGCCAAATTCTGACCCTACCATCCGAATGTCGCAGCAGAAATCGAGACTCATCAGACCAGGCAACGTTTTTCCAATCTTCTACTGTCCAATTTTGATGAGCTTGTGCAAATTGTAGCCTCAGTTTCCTGTTCTTAGCTGAGAGGAGTGGTACCCAGTGTGGTCTTCTGCTGCTGTAGCCCATCTGCCTCAAAGTTCGACGCACTGTGCGTTCAGAGATGCTCTTCTGCCTACCTTGGTTGTAACGGGTGGCAATTTGAGTCACTGTTGCCTTTCTATCAGCTCGAACCAGTCTGCCCATTCTCCTCTGACCTCTGGTATCAACATGGCATTTCCGGCCACAGAACTGCCGCTCACTGGATTTTTTTTCTTTTTCGGACCATTCTCTGTAAACCCTAGAGATGGTTGTGCGTGAAAATCCCAGTAGATCAGCAGTTTCTGAAATTCTCAGACCAGCCCTTCTGGCACCAACAATCATGCCACGTTCAAAGGCACTCAAATCACCTTTCTTCCCCATACTGATGCTCGGTTTGAACTGCAGGAGATTGTCTTGACCATGTCTACATGCCTAAATGCACTGAGTTGCCGCCATGTGATTGGCTGATTAGAAATTAAGTCTTAACACACAGTTGGACAGGTGTACCTAATAAAGTGGCCAGTGAGTGTATTAGATTAGAGGAAAAGCACAAAATAATTTTGTTTTCATCGTTGGGATATTTTCTATTGTTTTCTTTGTAGTGACCCATTTATAAGAACACCTTTTTTGGTTTAGAGGATAAATACCTAAAATTAATATTCAACCTCTGGCCCTGTCAAGTCAGACATAAAATATGAGGCAGCAGATGTTCAAGGTTCTCTCCGCACTTAAGAAATGGCTGGCTCTAATGATATGTGAAACATTTTTTTCCCTTTCACTTTTCCTCCTTTCACTGCTCGTACATTTACTGACAGCTGAAAGTATTCAAATAATGATGTGTGTTGGTATATACAGCATCGAATCTGCGCAGCTCGTGAGTGATTCTAGAATGCAGAGGTATCCAGCAATGGTGTTAGCAAAGGAACCATGAATGCTGGCTCTATGTGAACACGAAGAAATAGTGAGTGAGACGGAAATATTGTCATCTATGTCAAAAAATAAAATGAAATCAAATGTATTAATTGTTTTTATTAATAAAATATTCTTAATACTAATAATAATAATAATATAAAATGTTCTTACCATTTTTAATTTTTAAGCTATGGCATATGGGGCTTGTTTCTTTGTGTGATGAGTTTCATTTTTAACTAGCACTAATATGGATTACTATTTGTTTTTTCTATTATGGAGTATACAGTATATAGTTAATTACTTAGTAGACTTGGTGCAACTACAATTGTATGAGATCAGTGGGCAGGTTCTACAAGATCCAGTGAAACCATGCTCGTGAAAGCCACAGACGGCAACGTGGCCTCACTCATAAAGCCCAGAATGCAAGGAGCTGAGATGTGAGTCGGACTCGCGGTTTTGCATTAGAAGGAATGAAAACTGTTTATGAATCCTGAAATGGAGGAATAATACCATTAGGATGGTGAAGAGTGAAATGATCACCATATAAGCCCGTCCCTATGGTTTTAAAGCACAATTTTCGACCGTGGTGCATTTTTTGCCTTGACCACAATAAAGTTGCATAATTGTTCCTGAGATTTTTAAAAACAGTGACACATTGCTGTGATTGCAGCAAAAAAAGGAATCTCATTGTATAGCTTATTACGCTTTGGGGTGTGTCCAAACCCTAAAGAAAAATATACATTAAGGGTCAAAAACTAAAAAAAAAGTAGAAAAAGTAGTATACTAACCTTCACACTGTTGTGGAAACCCCTCTTTAGGGAGAGCTTTGGCGGAGACTCAAGGAGTCTTGCACGTTTGCCAGGTTTGACCAAATTAAGGTATCAACCGGTTGGAGACAAAGCATATATAGGAGCCTGTCTGTGTGTAGGAGGGTGGACTGACATGTGGACCTGTCTGATGAACAAGGAACATGTAACATATGTTGTGTACACTGGTTGATGAGGATTCGTATACATGTCTAAGGGAACAGCTAGAATTAGTAAGAGACGGTGACGGTGTAGTATCGGGTTTTTGCCACTAGATGGAGACATAGGATAGTGAGTAAATGAATCTAACAGCAGCTGAAGCTAGGATACGCAGAGTCATGGTGGGCGGAGTTACGGGACTGAGGAGGGGAATTCCCAAGAAAGGGGATAAAAGGAAATAGAGTCCCGGGTGCAGGGAGAACACCGAGGAGGAGACTGAGGAGAGACGAGCTCAAGAGAAGATGGAGGAAGAAAGAGCTCAGGAGGAGACCAAGGAGAGAGAGGGATAGTTGGGGGGTGGCCCTGACAGGACACCTGCAAACCAAATGACGCTGACTAACGGATGCCTGGGGTACCGGATGGCTGGACACTGAAGAGGCAGTAAGTGTCGCAGCGGGCAGACTCATCCGGGGAAAGCGCTGTGGCCGTGGGCCTAACGGCAGCCACGGTGAAAGAACCTGGAGGGTCATTGCCAACCGGAGTAGGAAGAGGTGAGAGGTACCTGGGCCAAGATGCAGAAACGTCACATTGCTGTGGATGTCCAAGAAGTTACCCAATAAAGTGGACCTGATTGAACGAGCTTCTGCATCTGTCGTCAGTCTGTCTCATGGCCGAAAGGAACCACCCCCCAGTCGGCACACGTACTACATGTGTACAAGGCCTGTCTGTTGGGCCCTATGACAATCGAGCTTTTTATTACAATTTAGAGAGGGGAAGTGCATAACGGCAACACCATAAAGGGTATAAGGTCAACATTACAGCATCAAGCATATAAGGGTATAAAGTCAACATTCCAGTAAACTACACTTATAAAACCAGACAATGTTTAAAACAGTTCTCAAACTTCTCAAACCCACAAACTGTCTTGTTATTTTTACAAAAGAGGAAACTTATGCTAAGCATACAAATATGAAAATAAAAGTTATTAAAACTGATATTTTTCTTAAGTGTTAATGAAAGCAAGCTGTAAAATATTAACCATATCAATATCTAGTCCTCTGATGGCTACCTAAAGTGCAAGTGTCTTCTGGTCATCATGGCAGGCAAAATGCTCTTCTGCATCAGAGCCGGAAGGAGCCAGCACAGGTGAATGCTATTTTTAAACCCTTTTCCTAACCCTCTACAATGCAGCAGTATGGCATCTGGCCACCATTTTGCTGAATTTTCACAAAGGGAATCTGAATTTTTCTTAAAATTTAAGGCAAATTCAATTTGTTTCAAACTCTTTTACTTATCGCTATCCTTATGATGTTTTGTACATGAGTAAGGATAAGTGAACTTGTAGAAGTTTGAGTTCAGCTGAACCCGAACCCCATATAAGTCAATCTGAACTTTTGTGTTGTAAAATGGCTGTAAGTTAGCGGTAGAAAGGGCTAGAGTACTGTACTTGTTAATAAATAAATGAAAAAAAATCTGCATTACCATGTAACTTCCTGGGTCTACGCTCTACGTGGAAACTAAAGTCCTGGAGGCCTAAGAACCTCCTAGTCACTCGGGCATTCTTACCCTTCTTTTCCCTTAACCATCTCAGAGGGGCATTATCTGACACTAGTTTAACCTACAGCCCAGTAGGTAATACTTCAGCGTATCCATGACCGCTTTTATGGCTATACTCTATACTCTTTCTCGACAATGGCATAGTTTTTCTCGCAGGAAGAGAGCTTCCAGCTCAGATACAGGATAGGATGTTCTTCCCCATCTGTTTCTTGAGACAGCACAGTTCCCAACCCAGGGCCGGTTTTAGGCAAAGTGCAGCCCTAGGCAAAGTTTAAAATGGGGTCCCAAATGCTAACATATTACACACCACACAGAAGCATTTCGATTGTATTTATAAGCGCTGAGTTCAGGCCGCTAAATGAGTGTGATCAACAATATTGAAGTCTTTCAACACTTGTTTCCTGGCCTCTTTCCACCATCTGAGAAATAATGATTGGGACAGAACAATCACTAATGGATCACTAACAGATCACCATACAGTACCATGTTATCAGCAGCACATCTACAGTTTACACCCCAGTGTCCTCCATATATTATAATGTGCCCCATAGTCCTCCATATAGTATAATACACTCCTCAGTCCTCCATTTAGTATAATACACTCCCCATAGTCCTCCATATAGTATAATACACTCCTCATAGTCCTCCATATAGCATAATACACTCCTCAGTCCTCCATATAGTATAATACACTCCCCATAGTCCTCCAAATAGTATAATACACTCCTCATAGCCCTCCATATATTTAAATACACTGCTCAGTCCTCCATATAGTATAATACACTCCTCATAGTGCTCTATATAGTATAATGCACCGCCATAGTCATCCATGTAGTAGAATTCACTTCCCATAGTAAAATGCACCCCATAGTTCTTCATATAATGTATTCCCCATAGTCCTCGATACAGTATAATGCAGCCCACATATAGAGCATAATGCAGCCACCCCACAGAGTATAATGCAGCCCCGCCATACAATATAATGTAACCCCACATAGAATATAATGCAGTCCCCCTCTTATAGTATAATGCAGCCACCCCATATAGCATAATGCAGCCCCGCCATACAATATAATTTAACCCCCATAGAATATAATGCAGCCCCCCTCATATAGTATAATGCAGCCCCTCCATAGAATATATGTTGGCCCCCTCATAGAGTATATTTCAGCCCCCCATAGAATATAATGCAGCCCTTATATAGTATAATGTAGCCCCTCCATAGAATACAATGTAGCCCTCCTCATATAGTATAATGAAGCCCACATACAATATAATCTAGCCCCCCATAGAATATAATGTAGCCTCCCATAGAATACAATGTAGCCTCCTCATATAGTATAATGCAGCTCCCTCATAGAGTATAATGCAATCACCCCCCATAGAATATAATAGATATAATACAGCCCCCCATAGAATATAATGTAGTCCCAAGTAGAATATAATACAGCACACCTCCCCAAAGAATATAATGTAGCCCCCCATATTATATAACACAGCCTCTCCCATAGAATATAATGTAAAATGTATCCGCCATGGTATATAACACAGTCGCATAGTATATAGCCCAAACCACATGGTATATAGCCCAGCACCACATGGTATATAGCACAGCACCACATGGTATATAGCACATGGTGTATAGCACAGCCACACATGGTATATAGCCCAGCACCACATGGTATATAGTATAGCACCACATGGTAGATAGAACAGCCCACCATGGTATATAGCACAGCCCACTATAGTATACAGCACAGCACCACATCGTATATAGCACATGGTATATAGCACAGCACCACATGGTATATAACACAGCCCACCATGGTATATAGCACAGCACCACATGGTATATAGCACAGCACCACATGGTATATAGCACATGGTATATAGCACAGCCACACATGGTATATAGCACAGCACCACATGGTATATAGCACAGCCCACCATGTTATATATAAAATAGAGTACTCATAAACACACTCAGACAGGAGGACATATTCCTGGCATAATAAATTACACCTAGATGCCTCCACTGAAGTGTTGGACCTAAATATAGATCAGTCGCTAACAGCAACTATGAAAAAAGGGGGGGAGTGGAGAACCACTCAGAAACGACCACAGATCCGATATAAAAATATTATATATCTTTATTGGGACATACAAACAGATCCTAGACAAAACAGTGCTAAAGTGCACAGAATTAATCCACGCACCATGGAAAACACGGCAAACCTCCCTAGAGCATAAAGATGATGTAGTCCAACAGGGACATAAAACTCTCCTCACCAAAATAAATGTACCATAGGGACACAATACTCCCTATAACTGATTCATTAATCAACCAGTCCTACTAACATAATATATACACATATCTATATAAAGTCAATAAATAGATGTAAACAAATATATATGTGTATATACATAGATGCTAAATAAGACAATGGTGTAACATGAACATGTTGTCAAGAAGGCCGCTATAATAGTGGCTAAAGGATATCACTATCAACATATAGCACCAAATGGTGGTGTAACATCCTCATTATAACCATTACATATATTATATAATACCAACAAGCCTTATTAGGGAGATACAAAAAACGTTTGAGAAAAAATCTCTCAAACCCTCACCCTCTATAACCATTATGTGGTGACAATTGCTACCATACTCAAAATGAAAGGCAGCAGTAAAATAGGTAATTATTACCAAAATGAACGATGGTGGGTGAGGAGTCTCAGGGGAGACCGCACGTGTACCCCGACGCGCGTTTCGGAAGCTCGTCCTTCGTCAGGGGGCGTCACAAACAGCAGAGCCAGGAAGCTAAAAAAGGGCCGTGACCGGAAATGAGGAGGCGTCAACCGGAAATGACGCATCCGCCGTTATGGCAACCAGGGACGCGGAGCGGCGCCGGCGTCACCAGCACGTACCCGGCGTCAGAGACGCCGTGGCAACATACCGGAAGAGACGCCAGAAGCCGCGTCGCGGCCCCAGGCCACAACGCGCATGCGTACAGGTCAACCATCCTCCCCATTTGGCCACACATAGGTTCAATGCAAAAAAATGGAATAATCGCATACCATGGGCACAATTAGTAGCATAGAACATGAAAAACACCATTACATATTAATAATTAATATGAAATCTAGAGCATATTACCCAATAACATCGTGGGAAATCACAATATATAAATTTGGACACAGACATCTCACGCATTACAACATAAGTATAACTTTCCACACTGTAGAAAATAAGACCGGTAATACCACAACCCATACACAAACTACCATGTGATACATATATCCAAACCCATTGGTGCATAACACATATAGATGGCACATAAGGCAAATTGTTCCATAGATTGTAGATAATACACAGTAAATAATGCAGGATAAATAGCCGTGTCCCACAGATAAACAACTTGAGGTCCAATTGTTCACCCGATATGGCTCCACGATGTACAGTCCTGATATGATGGTATACAGTATCCCATGACTGTATTGGACAAATGCCCAGACTTCAAGTTCAGCTAAGGATGTTCTCCAATAAATGACCCAATGCTGTACTAAATACTAAATACGTGGCCTAAAGTGAAAATATATAAGAAAAAATAATGAATAAAAAATCAATAAAAACAACAAATTAAAAACAACCACGTACACGCGGAGCAATTCGATGCACTTAACAGTACAGCCAGGAGGTGATCATAGAAACGATGTAAAATTTAAAGATTCATTAAGCCCATTAGGCTGGACCGTATTTAGGGTCCATATCCATCTTGCCTCAATTTGAGCCAAGCGTTGTGATACTCTACCTCCCCTAATACCAGGATCCAATAGATCAATCCCTCTAACTCTGAGGGTCCTACCATCACACTGGTGATATAATTTAAAGTGCTTAGGTATAGTCTTAAGCACTGATATATCATTTTCACTTGCCGCAGCCTGTATACCTAAAACGTGCTCCCTGACCCTAACCTTTAACTGACGTGTAGTCAATCCTACATAGATCAGGGAGCACGGACAAGTGGCATAATATATCACACATTTTGATAGGCAGGTAATCCTCTTTTTAATTTTGTACACTTTGGAGCCAGATGAGTCCGTGAAGGTCTCACTTCGATCAATGTTAACACAAGCCACACATTGACCACAAGAGAAACACCCATAACGTTGGGCACCACCACGCAAAAATGTCAATGGTGGATTAGTCTCATAATGACTTTTGATTAAGTGTCCTCGTAGGTTCTTTGCCCTTCGGTACGCTATTCTAGGTTTATTTGATAATATCTTGGCTATTATGGGATCGGTTAACAAAATAGGCCAAGACTTCTCCAAAATCTTACTTACTCTATCCGATTGAGAATGAAAAGTTGTTACAAATCTTAATTGATCCGATTTAGATGCAATGTCCTCATTCTTATACAATAAGGCATTACGCGTACTATGTTTTGCACGATTATACGCTTTTTTAATAGATCTATGACTATAACCCCTTTCTCTAAAACGCTGTATTAAATCATCAGCCTGTTGTTCATAGTCAGAATCAGTCGAACAAATACGCCTTAGACGAAGGAATTGTCCTATCGGCACTGCACTAATCATGTGATTAGGATGAGAGGAGGAGGCATGCAACAAAGAGTTCGTGGAAGTTGGCTTTCTAAAAATGTTTGTCTGGATCATATCTCGGCCATCCCTCTTCAAGATAACATCCAAGAATTCAATCTTGTTCACATCGTGAACAGAGGTAAGCCTGATGTTCAATATATTGTCATTTAACTGCTGAAAAAAATGCTCCAATAGACATTCAGAACCCTGCCAGATCAAAAACACGTCATCTATGTACCGCGTCCACAAGAGGACGCGGTCCACAGATGCGTGCAGATCCGACTGGAAGAGGTCCCTCTCCCACAGACCCAGGAACAGATTCGCATAAGAGGGCGCATAGGCCGCTCCCATGGCTGTCCCCTGGGTCTGTAGGAAAAAGGACCCCTTAAAAGTAAAAAAGTTATGCGTTAACGCAAATTCCAAAATCTCTAAAGTAAATCGTTTAAGACCCGTCGGCAAACTAGAAGTACCTAGAAAAAATTCCACTGCTCTCAAACCATCGGCATGCCGAATACTAGTATACAGTGACTCTACGTCAGCCGTCACCAGTATCGCATCTCTATCAAGAGAGAGCCCATCAACCTTCCTCAATAACTGGTTAGTATCTTTAAGAAAAGATGGCAAAACCTCCACAAATGGTTGTAATACTGAGTCAATCCATCGGCATACGTGTTCAAGATAGTTGCCCCTACCTGAAACTATCGGCCTTCCTGGTGGACATTGTATATCCTTATGGATTTTGGGGAGCAAATAGAAAGTCGCTACTGTAGGCTCATTAACCACTAGGGCCGATCCCAACTCCTTCGTGATAATTTCTGCCTCAATAGCTCTAGATATGATCCTTCTGAGTTGGGTATCAAAGGCGGACAAGGGGTTAAACGTGAGTTTTTTATAACAGGTGTTATTCAGTAACTGGCGAAACGCCTCCTTTTCATACATTGAATTCGGCCATATCACTATATTACCCCCCTTGTCCGCCGGTTTGATCACCACATCAGAGAGACCACGTAGATGTTTAAGCCTGACACGCTCTTCCCTATTCAGATTATCATTACGGATAAATCGTGGCATCGCCGATAGTTCATTTGACACAACTTTGACAAATAGGTCTATTGGACCGCAATTGGACAGTGGAGGAAAGAGGATTACCTGCCTATCAAAATGTGTGATATATTATGCCACTTGTCCGTGCTCCCTGATCTATGTAGGATTGACTACACGTCAGTTAAAGGTTAGGGTCAGGGAGCACGTTTTAGGTATACAGGCTGCGGCAAGTGAAAATGATATATCAGTGCTTAAGACTATACCTAAGCACTTTAAATTATATCACCAGTGTGATGGTAGGACCCTCAGAGTTAGAGGGATTGATCTATTGGATCCTGGTATTAGGGGAGGTAGAGTATCACAACGCTTGGCTCAAATTGAGGCAAGATGGATATGGACCCTAAATACGGTCCAGCCTAATGGGCTTAATGAATCTTTAAATTTTACATCGTTTCTATGATCACCTCCTGGCTGTACTGTTAAGTGCATCGAATTGCTCCGCGTGTACGTGGTTGTTTTTAATTTGTTGTTTTTATTGATTTTTTATTCATTATTTTTTCTTATATATTTTCACTTTAGGCCACGTATTTAGTATTTAGTACAGCATTGGGTCATTTATTGGAGAACATCCTTAGCTGAACTTGAAGTCTGGGCATTTGTCCAATACACTCATGGGATACTGTATACCATCATATCAGGACTGTACATCGTGGAGCCATATCGGGTGAACAATTGGACCTCAAGTTGTTTATCTGTGGGACACGGCTATTTATCCTGCATTATTTACTGTGTATTATCTACAATCTATGGAACAATTTGCCTTATGTGCCATCTATAATGTGTTATGAACCAATGGGTTTGGATATATGTATCACATGGTAGTTTGTGTATGGGTTGTGGTATTACCGGTCTTATTTTCTACAGTGTGGAAAGTTATACTTATGTTGTAATGCGTGAGATGTCTGTGTCCAAATTTATATATTGTGATTTCCCACGATGTTATTGGGTAATATGCTCTAGATTTCATATTAATTATTAATATGTAATGGTGTTTTTCATGTTCTATGCTACTAATTGTGCCCATGGTATGCGGTTATTCCATTTTTTTGCATTGAACCTATGTGTGGCCAAATGGGGAGGATGGTTGACCTGTACGCATGCGCGTTGTGGCCTGGGGCCGCGACGCGGCTTCTGGCGTCTCTTCCGGTATGTTGCCACGGCGTCTCTGACGCCGGGTACGTGCTGGTGATGCCGGCGCCGCTCCGCGTCCCTGGTTGCCATAACGGCGGATGCGTCATTTCCGGTTGACGCCTCCTCATTTCCGATCACGGCCCTTTTTTAGCTTCCTGGCTCTGCTGTTTGTGACGCCCCCTGACGAAGGACGAGCTTCCGAAACGCGCGTCGGGGTACACGTGCGGTCTCCCCTGAGACTCCTCACCCACCATCGTTCATTTTGGTAATAATTACCTATTTTACTGCTGCCTTTCATTTTGAGTATGGTAGCAATTGTCACCACATAATGGTTATAGAGGGTGAGGGTTTGAGAGATTTTTTCTCAAACGTTTTTTGTATCTCCCTAATAAGGCTTGTTGGTATTATATAATATATGTAATGGTTATAATGAGGATGTTACACCACCATTTGGTGCTATATGTTGATAGTGATATCCTTTAGCCACTATTATAGCGGCCTTCTTGACAACATGTTCATGTTACACCATTGTCTTATTTAGCGCCTATGTATATACACATATATATTTGTTTACATCTATTTATTGACTTTATATAGATATGTGTATATATTATGTTAGTAGGACTGGTTGATTAATGAATCAGTTATAGGGAGTATTGTGTCCCTATGGTACATTTATTTTGGTGAGGAGAGTTTTATGTCCCTGTTGGACTACATCATCTTTATGCTCTAGGGAGGTTTGCCATGTTTTCCATGGTGCGTGGATTAATTCTGTGCACTTTAGCACTGTTTTGTCTAGGATCTGTTTGTATGTCCCAATAAAGATATATAATATTTTTATATCGGATCTGTGGTCGTTTCTGAGTGGTTCTCCACTCCCCCCCTTTTTTCACCATGTTATATAGCCCAGCACCACATGGTATATAGCCCAACACCACATGGTATATAGCCCAGCACCACATGGTATATAGCACAGCACTACATGGTATATAACACAGCCCACCATGGTATATAGCACAGCACCACATGGTATATAGCACAGCCCACCATGTTATATAGCCCAGCACCACATGTTATATAGCCCAACACCACATGGTATATAGCCCAACACCACATGGTATATAGCCCAGCACCACATGGTATATAGCCCAGCACCACATGGTATATAACACAGCCCACCATGGCATATAGCACAGCACCACATGGTATATAGCACAGCACCATATGGTATATAGCACAGTTACACATGGTATATAGCACAGCACCACATGGTATATAGCCCAGCACCACATGGTGTATAGCCCAGCACCACATGGTATATAACACAGCCCACCATGGTATATAGCACAGCACCACATGGTATATAGCACAGCACTACATGGTATATAGCACATGGTATATAGCACAGTTACACATGGTATATAGCCCAACACCACATGGTATATAGCCCAGCACCACATGGTATATAGCACAGCACCACATGGTATATAACACAGCCCACCATGGCATATAGCACAGCACCACATGGTATATAGCACAGCACCATATGGTATATAGCACAGCATCACATGGTATATAGCACATGGTATATAGCACAGTCACACATGGTATATAGCACAGCACCACATGTTATATAGCATAGCCACACATGGTATATAGCACAACACCACATGGTATATAGCACAGCCCACCAAATTATATAGCCCAGCACCACATGGTATATAGCCCAGCACCACATGGTATATAGCCCAGCACCACATGGTATATAGCACAGCCACACATGATATATAGCCCAGCACCACATGGTATATAGCACAGCACCACATGGTATATGGCACAGCCCCACATGTTATATAGCACAGCACCAAATGGTATATAGCACAGTACCACATGGTATATAGCACAGCCACTCATGGTATATAACACAGCCCACCATGGTATATAGCACAGTAGCACATGGTATATAGCACAGCACCACATGGTATATGGCACAGCACCAAATGGTATATAGCACAGTTATACATGGTATATAGCCCAGCCACACATGGTATATAACACAGCCCACCATGGTATATAGCACAGTACCACATGGTATATAGCACAGCCACACATGGTATATAACACAGCCTACCATGGTATATAGCACAGTACCACATGGTATATAGCCCAGCACCACATGCTATACAGCCCAACATCACATGGTATATAGCACAGCCACACATGGTATATAGCCCAGCACCACATAATATATAGCACAGCCACACATGGTATATAGCCCAGCACCACATGGTATATAGCACAGCACCACATGGCATATAACCTAGCACCACATAGTATATAGCACAGCCACACATGGTATATAACACAGCCCACCATGGTATATATCACAGTACCACATGGTATATAGCACAGCACCACATGGTATATGGCACAGCACCAAATGGTATATAGCACATGGTATATAGCACAGTCACAAATGGTATATAGCACAGCACCACATGGTATATAGCACAGCCCACCATGTTATATAGCCCAGCACCACATGGTATATAGCCCAGCACCACATGGTATATAGCCCAGCACCACATGGTATATAGCACAGCACCACATGGTATATAACACAGCCCACCATATTATATAGCACAGCACCACATGGTATATAGCACAGCACCACATGGTATATAGCACAGCCACACATGGTGTATAGCCCAGCCCCACATGTTATATAGCACAGCACCACATGGTATATAGCACATGGTATATAGCACAATTACACATGGTGTATAGCACAGCACCACATGGTATATATCACAGCCCACCATGTTATATAGCCCAGCACCACATGGTATATAGCCCAACACCACATGGTATATAGCCCAGCACCACATGGTATATAGTACAGCACCACATGGTATATAACACAGCTCACCATGGTATATAGCACAGCACCACAAGGTATATAGCACAGCACCATATGGTATATAGCACAGCACCACATGGTATATATCACATGGTATAAAGCACAGTCAGTCACACATGGTAAATAGTACAGCACCACATGTTACATAGCAGGGCCACACATGGTATATAGCACAGCACCTCATGGTATATAGCACAGCCCACATGGTATATATCACAGCCCACCATGTTATATAGCACAGCACCTCATGGTATATAGCACAGCCCACATGGTATATATCACAGCCCACCATGTTATATAGCCCAGCACCACATGGTATGTAGCCCAGCACCACATGCTATATAGCCCAGCACCACATGCTATATAGCACAGCCATACATGGTATATATCACATGGTATATAGCACAGCCCAATATGGTATATAGCACAGCCGCACATGGTATATAGCACAGGCCTACATGGTGTACAGTACAGCCCCACATGGTATATAGCGCAGCACCACATGGTATATAGCACAGCCACACATGGTATATAGCGCATCCCCACATGGTATACAGCACAGCCCCACATGGTATATAGCTCAGCACCACATGGTATATAGCCCAGCACCACATAGCATATAACCCCCCCCGAGAATGGCCCCACAGTCCAGTACTCACACTGATATATTAAAAAATAACAAAAAAACACACTATCCTCACCTTCTCCTCATGCCCCCGCTGCTCCTGTCTCCTGCTCTGCCTGGCCCACAGTGAGAGAACGATGACGTCATTGCCACCCGCTGTGTCAGACGCAAAGTGGGGAATGATGGGAGAGGGAGCGTCAGCCGACGCTCTCTCCTCCATCATTCTTTGAACTGTAACGGTTCAATGCGGCGGGGGGAGTCGGCGCTGGGTGCAGGCGGGCTTCCCTGCCTCATGGGCCCCATAATGGCTGCGTGATGTACCGCTAGCTGGCCCCTGGGGGAGCGGGGGCCCTGGGCAGCTGCCTGGTCTGCCTGCCCCTAACACCGGCCCTGTCCCAACCAGACTTCTAAAGCAGGGTTCTCCAACTCCAGTCCTCAAGGCCCACCAACAGATCATGTTTTCAGGATTTCCTTTGTTTTGCACAGGTGATGCAATTATCACCTGAGCAATACTAAGGAAATCCTGAAAACATGATCTGTTGGTGGACCTTGAGGACTGGAATTGGGGAACACTGTTCTAAAGCATCCATCTGGACCACAAATTCTTTGCTGAAGTCCGGTGCGACCAAGACCAGATGTTTACACAGAGCCAGTTTCAGCTCTTGCAATGCCCTCTCTGTCTCAGCAGTCCATTTGGCCATCTCTCATTTGGTGCTTTTAAGGAGATCCATCAGTGGTGTGGCAATTATGACGAAATTTAGGATAAACCAGTAATATCCAACAATTCCAAGAAACACCCTCAACTGCTTCTTGGAAGTGGTTGCGGCCACTTCTGTATTGCCTCAACCTTGTTTACTTGTGGCTTGATCTCGCCTCTCCAGATTATATAGATTAAGTACTTGGCCTCTTCCTTCTCTATGGCAATTTTTTTGGATTTATGGCAAACCCCGCCTTTCTCAGAGCATCCAGAATCACCTGTACCCTTGGTAGATGACTACCCCAGTTTTGGCTGAAGACCACAATGTCATTGAGGTAGGCTGCGGCATACTTCTTATGCGGAGCTAGAATTCAATCCATGGCCTTCTGGAAGGTGGATGGGTCCGCCTGCAGTCCAAAAAGCATTCTGGTGTATTGAAAACACCCAACAGGTGTTAAAAAAGCCATCTTCTCTTTGGCACTCTGGGACATGAGAATCTGCTAGTAGCCCTTTGTCAGGTCAAGGGTGGTAATGTACCTCAGGATTCCAAGTCTCCCAATGAGTTCATCTGCGCATTGAATATGCGTCAAATTTGGCCACCTCATTCAGCCAGTGGTAGTTGTTACAAAACTGCCACTCACTGTCGGGCTTCGGTACTAGGACCATCCACTTTTTGACTCACCTATCATGCTAAGGTCAAGCATTCTCTATGATTTGTTTGATATTACCTCACAGTATGCCTTGGGAATTCTATAGGGCTTAAGATTCACCCTTATTTGCAACTCTGTCAAAACGTCATGCTCAACCACCTGCATATGCCCTGGCAACTCCTAGAACAGGTCATGGTTCTGCTGAAGCAGTTCTCAACACTGTTGCTTCTGAATCTCTGCAATTGTGACATTCTCCACTTTTGCTTCGGGACGGGCTCCCAGGCAAGGAGCTTCCAACAATTCCTGATCTTGACACGGCTTGAGCAAACTCATGTGGTGTACTTACTGAGGCTTCCTTCATCCTGGCTGGTGGACCTTGTGATTAAATAAAAATTTGATTTACAGTGACATTACGCTCTACAAATTAAATATTCCTTGTTATGTTCTGGGCTCTCTCGAACCCAGCATATAAACGTAGGATGTAAATAAAAAATACAAAATAATAATATCTACCTTCTTACCTGTCTCACTGTCCCTACAGATATGATTTTTTTTTTAAAATTTGATGGGAATTAAAAGTCACTGGAACAAATTCTCTCATTTCTAAAGCCCACCTTTGTAACCATTCTTTCCTTCTATACAACTTTGCAAACAATTCTATCTTTTCGTGTCAACATCTTACATGAAGACCTATGCCTCACCAAAGTACAAAATGAAAATAAAAAGATAGGTTAATAAAAGTTATAATGACCATAGCACATTTAATTTCTGTTTTTGTAGATGTGACTGCATATTTAACCAAGTCTATAAAATTCTACTGTATTTCTTGGGCGGAGTGGGTTCTTCTGGAGCATGTGTTCTCCATGGCTTTCTGTAATGACATACACAAGAAAATGATACAGAACTGAAATAGTTCCGTGTAAATTGACAGTGGCACGGCCTGACATTTATCTATGGAATTAATCATCCACTCTGACACATTAACTTCAAATCTGTTCTTTACCTTTCATTTATGATATGGTGGGAATGGGCTCCAGATCCTGGTCCTGCGCCGAGCTGACTATAAATATTAAGCTTCAAAGATTAAGTATCATCAACCTCTAAATTATACCTTGGCTCAGAAAAGAAGCTGTTATTACTGCATAGGATAAAAGCTCTGAATCCATCTCAACAAACATGATGACAAAGGTGTTTTACTGTATAATATGGCCAAGAAAAGGGCTGAAAAGGCAAATTTAGTCACAAACTCAAAATGACACCCTACGAGAGCTAATATAAATCATACAATATGGGGAATGAAGTCTATTTGTCATATCTCAGAGCCGATAATAAGATTTTAGATGCAAGTTCAAGAAGAAAGAAAGTGAAGACATGTGAAAGTGAATGACTTGAAAGATGGAAGAATGTTGGTGCCGGGATAACACCACGCAGGAATCACGAGCAATAAGCATTTTATGTAAGTACCCAAGTGACAAGATAATCACAAACATATTTAAAACTAGATGCCTCAGACCTAATAGGTAGTCGGATACTGTTATAGGCTCAGTTAGTGAGGTGGATTGTTTAAGCCATATGTTTCGAAGAGCAGCACAGACCGGAGGTGATAATGCAGCGGACTAAACTTGCCAGGTGACATATGGCAGTTGGCACGGAGCTGGAAGTGTAGAAATCGCAGGGACGCAGGATGCAGTGATGAGCAGGAGGCAGATCAAGAGTTAAAAGGTGACGTATTACAGGGGATACTCCATGCAGGAAGAGTATTGGGGATAAAGGGGTTGAAGGAAAAACAAATAAAACAGGGGAACAAAGGAGTTATCTATTTAACTGGCAAACTTGGCAGTCTGAAGTTCTCCGGGCGATGCAGGCTTGTTCTTCCACAATGGCACCAAGGGAAGTGCATGAAGCCTCTAGCTTGGTCCTCAAGATAGTCGAGGCACTGGTTCCTGATGAAAGCGGTGTGTCCGGGTTCCCTTGGGTTAGGTTCTGTGAAGATGGAGCAACGTACGGGTCGTGAAGCAGTCTCTGGTCCACCCGGAGTTTTGCAGAGTTCAGTGGTGGAGACGGGATACAATTCAACCGGCTCTGGCTGATAGGGCTTTTCAGGGGTGGATCACGTGCCCACATTAGTCTGAGGAACAGCTCGTGTGGTCATTTCTGTCTCAGAGGTTGGTGAAGGCACACAGTCAATTCCCTCACAGTCAGAGGAGGTGCTCGGCAGCGTAAGGCAGTGAGGAACGGTGTTGAGGATTCGTCTCACGGAGAGAGTTAACTGTCTCCTGCTGCATACTCTGTCTTCCCGCCAAGTCTCCCCTGTTCCCGCACACAGCCCCTTTTATATCAGTCACACCCCCTTCAGTCCAGTGCAAAGGTTGGTCTAGGTCTAAATATGAAGACGCTGGAGGGTGAGTATAAGAATGGGGGCACAGGGCTTATATTTAAAGCACCACTCCATCGCTGAAAAATAACACTGAATTGCTGCTAAGATCCCATGGGTGATCTATAACTCCCAACTGGGAGTTATAGTTCACCACAGGAGTGGCAGAGTTCTTTTTTATGTGTTGTAATTATTAAGCTTTTAATTAATTTTTACTTGTATAGGCTGTGCTCACATCAGTGCGGGTCCTGCAGCCAGACAGCCACCCACGCTAGAAAACCGAAAGTATCTCTCTCTACAGCTTAGAGGACCTGTGGTGAAGTAATGAAGGGCTGGAGCATTACATGACTGCACAGGTCCCTCCCTCTTATAACCTCACCACAGGTCCTGTAAGAGGAAGATGCATTGTTTCTAGTGCAGTGTCTGCAGGACCTGTGGTGACATGTTTTAACATGAAGGGTTCTGTGCTGTCATTGTTATGTGATGCTCCAGCCTGTCCTCTTCATTACCTCACCACAGGTTCTATGATGACGGGAGCACTCAGCATCAGCACAGCTTGCGCTGTGCTGTCAGGTATGCAACTGCGGCGATCTCTCCTGTGGCATCCTGCTCCTGCCGCCTCCTTCTCCACCACACACACAATCTCCCCAGCCGCTGCAGGAATCCAGCGCTGGGGAAACCATATGGGTCCGCAATTTAAGCGAAGGAATATTCATTTGCTGCTCCCCGTCCACTGCTCGGTGCTGAGAGGTGGGCGGGGAAGCGGCTAATGAATATTCCTTCACTTTAAGCATCGGGACCACGTGGTTTTCGCAGCGCCGGATTCCTGCAGCAGCGACATTTTCCTGCCTCATGCGAGTGTGATACCACTAGTGCACGAGGTCATAAAGGAACCCAAGGTAACTGCTAAGCAACTAAGGGGCTCTCTTAAATAAGCATTAATTTCATATGTCCACCATCAGGAGAATAAAGAACAACAAGTGTGTGCATGGCTGGATTGCAAGACAAATGCAAAGAAATTACATTGTTGTCTTGTTGTCCATATGCAGTTTAATAAAGATCACCTGGACATGTCAGACTGCTAATGAAACGATATATTTTGAATGGATCAGACCAAAATAGAGATTTTTTGGTTTAAATGAGAAGCATTATGCTTTAAGAAAGAAAAACAATGCATTACAGCATAAAAATCTCATGTAATCTGTGAAACACGGTCATGGTATTATATTAGTTTATGGCTGTGTTGCTGCATCTAGGCAAGGACGGCTTGCTGTTATTAATGACACAATGATTTATGCCTGAAATTCTAAAGGAAAATGTCAAAACATGTGTCACGCAACAAGACAATAACCCAAAGCACACAAGTGCTTTTGCTTTCTACAAAAGAATGGATAAAGAAGAATAAAGTTAAAGTTTTGCAATAGACATGTCAAAGTCATGACCTTAACTTGATAGAAATGTAGTGGAAGGACCTGAATCGAGCAGTTCATGGTAGAAAACCCACCAACATAACAGAATAGAAACTGTTTTATAGGGAGAAATGGGCTAAAATTCCCTCCAGACGATGAGCAGGACTAATCAACATTTGTCAGAAACATTTACAATTAGTGCTGCAAAAGGGGGTCACACCAGATACTGAGAGCAAAGGTTCACATACTTTTGCGGCTCATAGACATGTGATCATTTTCCTAATTTAAAAAAAAATTACAATGTCTAATATTTTTAGTCATTTGTTTGGTTTAGTTCTCTTAATCTACATTAGGTCTTGTGCAAAAATATGATGTAGTTTTAGGTCAAATTTAAGCAGAAATGTGAAAAATTCTGAAGTAATTGTATACTAGTGGGAGTAATGCCCAATGTTAATTGTATAGCAGTATTTTTTCTGTGCACTGTAGCATGGACATACACATAGAGATGAGCGAATCAACTTTGTGCAACGCTGGTTAACTGCCCGGGTCGGTGTCTCCGGCTGGACAGGCTTTGAATGAATTTCCCAAACTTCTGGGTGCCCTAGCATGGAGTTTGATTTGCCAGCCTGGCATGATGTCATCTGTGTAGCGCAGTGGTGACGTCTCATCGGTCTGGCTAATCATAAATCGAGCCTGGGTCCCGAAGGGTAAGGAAATGCACGCCGCTTCGGTCCATAGTCAGAAAGCACTGACCTAGAGTGGAGCCACAAGATTTACAGGACTCTAGTCCAGTGGTCACAACGGTAGTCCCTGGCCGGCCGAAACACAGCCCTACAAACTTTCTCTTACTTGCTGACTTCCTTTTTGCCTATTCTGACATTGTGTCAGGCCTACTAATCAGAAAAGGTGTAATAATTGGTTAATATTGGTTGATACAACTCGGTTGAATCCCTTCATGAATTTGTGACAGATATTCTATGGGTAATACCCTTACGGATGACACCGGACCTATGGTTCAACATTATCCACCTTTACAACACACCTAAAAGGAGAGCGTGTTGATCATAGGGTTACCATTAGTTGGTGATTATGATTATTGTTTTTCCACATCATCAATAAAATCATTACACTGGTCAACAGCATTTTTGGTGCCAAAGATATTTCATCGAATTTAGGGTATTTTTGGGGTGCTGATTCTGAATATGTCATCAGTTTTGCCAGATTGGCTCAAGTTTTTGAGATTTTTGGTATCTTATTTATAGCACTTGTTGGTAAATGCGACGCATCATCTCATTAATTTCTTTGGATTAGTACTTGAACTGAGCAGTTCTCAATATAGTTTTGTGTTAATTAGTGTTCTAAAAGTTTGTTCATAGCTTGATTTTTGCACTAACTTTATGTTGTTGTCTATTTTCCAGTGAAAAGCATGAACTCATCAAGAAGAAGTTGTCTTAACGATCCAGACTCATTCTGTTACATTTGTGGTGAATACACACTGCCAAAACATAGAAGAAACATAACAGACTTCGTAAAAAAAGTGTATTTTGCCTATTTTGGGGTTATGCTTGGGGACCAAGACAAGTTTTGGGCACCACACATAGTGTGCAAAGCATGTATCGAATTATTACGAAAATGGAGCAAAGGACAAAGAAAAAGCTTCAAATTTGGTGTTCCAATGGTGTGGAGAGAGCCAAAAAATCATCATGATGACTGTTATTTATGGTAAACACAGGTACAGGCACATCTTCACAATGAGGGACAGGCCTTCTTGCAGATTCCATGTTACTCCCATTTTCGTTTCTTATGCTTATTGAATCCTTGCACTTGCACTGCACAGAAATAACAGTCATCATGATGATTTTTTGGCTCTCTCCACACCATTGGAACACCAAATTTGAAGCTTTTTCTTTGTCCTTTGCTCCATTTTCGTAATAATTCGATACATGCTTTGCACACTATGTGTGGTGCCCAAAACTTGTCTTGGTCCCCAAGCATAACCCCAAAATAGGCAAAATACACTTTTTTTACGAAGTCTGTTATGTTTCTTCTATGTTTTGGCAGTGTATATTCACCACAAATGTAACAGAATGAGTCTGGATCGTTAAGACAACTTCTTCATGATGAGTTCATGCTTTTCACTGGAAAACAGACAACAACATAAAGTTAGTGCAAAAATCAAGCTATGAACAAACTTTTAGAACACTAATTAACACAAAACTATATTGAGAACTGCTCAGTTCAAGTACTAATCCAAAGAAATTAATGAGATGATGCGTCGCATTTACCAACAAGTGCTATAAATAAGATACCAAAAATCTCAAAAACTTGAGCCAATCTGGCAAAACTGATGACATATTCAGAATCAGCACCCCAAAAATACCCCAAATTCATTAAAATATTTTGGACACCAGAAAAAAAAATTTTTTTCGTTGACCTGTGTTATCATAATGTTAGTCTTCCCCCATTTTTTAATTAATTAATTTACTTTTTATTTTATTAATTTTTTTCACTTTTTATATTTAATTTATATAGATATTTTTTATTTTGTATGTTTATATTTTTATTTTACTTTTCATGCATATATTTTCTGTATTCAGATTTATTTACATTTATTTTCATATTTTTTATTTTTATTTTTCATTTTTTATAAGTTTTTAATTTAGATTTTTCACTTCATGTAGTTTTCTTCAATTTCTCTTTCATTTGTTGTCTGTTTTTTTCTTTCCCTTTGGTTCAATTCATAACCATATCCAGTTAGTTTTTTTAAAATATTTTTTATATATTATATTTATTATGTCTGGCTCTCCCTATAGGGGGGATTTATCTGTTATTGTCATTCTGGATTCTGATATCTATACTCTTGTACTTTCTCATAATTTCCAATTTTTATTGTCCTCTGCCTTAGTATTCAACCCAGAGGCTCACCTCTTACACTTGTCCTTATTAGCCACACAGCTTTTGGCTTTCCAAGATGATTTTCACCATTGCCCCTTTCTTATTTCATTCTCTGTTCTATGGCCCTTTTATCCCCTGTGTCCATTTGGTCTAACAGCGCTCTTGTCCTAAATCATATACCTGTATAGTATTTGTCTCTATAGTGCTTCCTTTTTACATCAATGTTTCACTTATACGTGTGTGGCCGCACAGTGCGCATGCGCGATTCTCCCCCTTCTCCTCCCCAGCTCTGACAGGACATATACTTGCTGCGCACGCGTAGCTTCTTCACGATAACTTTCGGTTTCTCAATACCTCTGCGCCTGCGTGGCGTTCCCTCTCCCTCACTTCCGGGCCTCGAGCTTGATCCGGATGTCAGCTTACCGGTAACCAATTACATCTATTATAGGTGATTATGATCACAATTGGGCACTTCTCCTGACGAAGCTGCATTGCGGCAGCGCTACGCGTGGGGCTTCCCCACACCCTCTCCCCTCACATGTCCTGCTCTTTTTACCGCTCTGGAGCTCCTCTGCAGTAATTTTTGTTAGGATCTTCTGGTTCTGTTTCATCATAGTGCTATCCATATTTGCTCGGTATTCTTCATGGGGCATTCTTGGTACTATCCAAGTTTGATATAGGATGATCTGTGAACTGCTCTATGTAGCTTTGTTTATATTCTTATATTTCTATATGCACTCTGCTTTTTTGCAGCAGCCCCTTTTTCTTATTTTGTGCATCTCTTTTTTCTTTTACCACATACAGCAGAATAGTGGACTAGAGTTCGGCTTGCCCAATCCCTATACCACAATATATGGTTTTTTGTCTCCTGACATGTGTAGAAGGCTTTTATGGTACGCCCATTATTTGCCTTTGATCCCCCGGTACTTTAGAGTGGTCACCGAATTATTTGGATATATTTATTCATGTATGCATTTGCTTGTTTTGCTGTAGGATTATTATATTTGATAGATACACTTGTAATTATTTGATTTGTCTTACCGCATTACGTGCTATTCATTGGGTTTTCAACCATTTTGTGCACTTTCATGGTTTTGGGCTGTGAGATATACCAGGAATGGTCCCACATACTGGTTGTCTCTTTACGGGGGGGGAGGGTGTGTATATCATGTTTTTAACTTGTTTTTAAAATTTGTCTGTGCTTTTTGTGACAATAAAGATGGGTTTCGATGTCCATGGGTGTGCATGGGTTCTTATGCATTGGTCTTTCTCTTGTTTGGAACCTGGGATGTCGTCACGACAGGAGACAGATCAAGAGTTAACAGGGATTTATTAACAACAGGGATACTCTGCGCAGGGAGTGTAAGGACATGGGGGGTATGTTAGGAAGGAGGACAGGGCAGGGAGTTTGGAAGTGGTAGAACAGGGACGGACAATAGTTCAGAATTAAAGAGGTGTAACCTAACAGACTGCGGTCTTCTGGTGTGCACTGTCTCAGGGTTCCAATGGTGGCACTGACAGCAGCGGCACGCGACGCCTCGGCGAAGTCTGTAGCAGGCAGGAATCCAACAGTGGCACCAAAAATAGTGGTGTGTAATGCCTTGACGAAGTCTCTAGGAAGCAGGCAAATTTCTCGTGCTTAAAGGTGTCTTGCACGGTACTGAGTCCAGTATGGGGAACCGCCGGAGCGAAGCTTCGTTCCTCGGTGTGCGCAAGACCTTGGTAGTGTGGCCCTGTCCTAGCCGTATGCCTCTCACAGCGTCTCACTCTCGGTACGATCTCCGGCGTCAGCCCTGAGTCACCCCCTAATGAGGAGGGTAGTGGGGAATCACCAGCTGGTCGCCTACTAACGGTGTAGCTGTCTGCAGGGGTACTGTCGAGTGGTCCTGCACACCCAGTATGCTCTGTCTCGGACACAGACACAGCAGCCAACTCACCACTCAGCTTTCCGGCCCAGGCTCTGGCTCTTTTCCATCATGCAGCGCTATCTAACTCAGCCCCGCCTACTACGGTGACATGCAAGGGTTCATCCTGGACTGAAAGTCTTCCATCCTGCAATATGGGTGACAGCCCCGGCAGTTCCAGAACCGGTGTGGGAAAGGTACCACCGTTCATGTACTTCTCCTTACAGAGGCACAAGGGATATTGGTAGGTAGGAGAAGGTACGCAGGGCTGTGGTCCCTGGGCATTTGACCAAGACCCTGCGGATCTGTTTGCGCAACGCGAGCTCTAGGGCATATCCTTCATAGATTGCAAAATGGCTCAGCCTCCAATCGAATTTTTAATAGTTCATTACAATTTTGAAAAAATAAAAAACGTGCAGCTTTAAGCAATACATATTTTCCAAGAATAGCCATTTTTGGAGAACATTTGGTAATAGGTTTATCTTAAATGAACACTGAAGAAGAAAAATGAAACACAGGCCACCAATTATAAATGTAAACAAGATAATTTTCCCCATTTCTTATGCATATAATTTCAGTCAGATCTTAGATTGTGGTTTTCCTGTTATTTATGGAAAATCAGATAAAAAAAAGTCCGACAAGCATAGTTCAGTCTGCAAACGGTACATTCCAACAAAACTTAATGTAGGGATCCTGTCACGGGCTCTCGTGATTAAACTGAGACCAGGACCAAGTTATGTTCCCACACTTTTCACGAGTATCATTTATAAAGCAATCATGGATGTGAATCATTTACAGTATATTGAGCAATGTGTTTTAACGGATCCAGATTTACTGTGGCAACATAGGTAATTGTACAAAGAGCCATGAGAAATGCGCTATTTAGAATCAAACGACCGTTAATTAGATGTGAATATTACTTGTTGTTTACACTGGATGTATTTTGAGAATCTTTGAGATGCTTTAAGATTGGTAGGGGTTGTTTTATGCCTAAATCATTCCTAATTGTAATGCTGTGGGGAATAAAGGGGTTTAGAATGACTTTGATACTGATGAACTATCATTGAGATAGGTCATCAATGTCAAATAAATCAGGGTCAAACTCTTAAGACTACCACCAATCAACTGATCAAATAGTCTGCGGTGCTTCGACAACTACTTTTTTGCTGATCTGTATATTTTGAAGTGGTTGTGCCTTGTACTGCAGAGCCATCTCAATTAAGTCCCTCTCAAGTCAATGCCAGATACAGTCACTACACAATGTATTGAGCCGTGCCTGGTAATACTGAAGAGGAAAAAGCATTCGCCAGAGAGTTGGAAAGAATACTTATAGGAACTGTTGTTCTTTTCTCTACTAATCCTACCTAAAGGAAGTAGAAAATTATTTAATGAAGGTTAACACAAAACTCCGCATCTAACTGAGTAATGGTGGCATCATCTGGAGAGCATCCAGTTATATACTGTATAGATACTGTTCTGTATTTTCTAAAAAAAAAAGTGAAATCCCCTTCATATCTTGTCAGATCTGTCTATTTTTTAACTAAATAAAGTTTCTGTCATGCCTCCTCATGACATGGTATGGCCGATTCACTCCATTCAAACCCCCCCCACACTTAATTTACTAGTACAATGCTCAATTGACAGTAACACAGTAATCATACACAGAAGACAACATTTCGGCTAAAATTGGCCACAGTGGCTATTTATTAACAAATAATAACAATTACCAAAAAGAGGGAGGCCCTTGGAGCTATCAGATCTTGCACACGTTGACCAATTATTAAAAATTTGAATTATTTTTACCCTCAGCCATAAAACCCAGCTTGAGGGCACCACACCACTGTCAATGGTAAAACAAGGACAAGCTCCGACTCCCAAGTGGTTGCAAATATTTATTCAACCAGTGTGGGCTAGTGGGACTCTTCACCTTGAGGATCCTTAAAATTGCCTCCTTTCCACACTTTTTCTTATACAGTGGGTACGGAAAGTATTCGGACCCCATTACATTTTTCGCTCTTTGTTTCATTGCAGCCATTTGGTAAATTCAAAAAAGTTCATTTTTTTTTCTCATTAATGTACACTCTGCACCCCATCTTGACTGAAAAAACAGAAATGTAGAAATTTTTGCTAATTTATTAAAAAAGAAAAACTGAAATATCACATGAGGGGACAGGGATGAGGGGACTAATAACCACCTATTCCCTGACATTTTACTCACGGCCCAGTCCCTGTTATATGGGGCTGATGCTGAACCTGTACAGCTCCTACTCCATTCTTGTCTTCAAGGACTATAGAGGTGTGTACACAAAGAGATGTTTTAAAGCAGTCCAAAACTCTCTATGGGAGGCATCTTTTTCAGGCGGACTTCACCCGGAATTTGCCATGAAAAGCATCGCAAAATAAACATAATGCACAGAAGTGTAAAATCAATACTGCTGTGCACATGTTCAGTTTTATGGCATGTCTTTTGGAAACCATGAAGCGGTTAAAAGAACTGACATGTAAATTCTTTGGGCGGCTTCCATGTAGAGCTACAGACACAGGTATCTTCGTCTGAGAAAACTTGGAGACCGTGTCGGCATCTAAAACAAACCGTGTTCACACAGCCTCATACTGAAAAACAAAGACTTCTCTTCTCACCACAATCACTCTCATGGATCCTGGCACCACCACAAACCCTTATTTTAGTGAAATAAATCTTAATTCTTGATATTTTGAATATTTCTTAATTTCGACCGTAATACCCTTGTATGTTTAGTCTCTATTTTTGCATAGTTTCCTGAGCGAAAAAAGAAAAAGAAAATTTATACTTGGAAGTTAAAGATTGAATATTACTACAAATAACTAAATCATGACCATGCCATTGAAAAACATCCAACCTAAGACGAGACGGTCAGAGAAACATTATCAATACGATTTCATTGCTTAGATGACATATATCCCCCCAATTTACAATTACGGTACAAAATGAATGCCCTATAATTTATATTCAATGCATCCATAATCCATTTTTAGTGCACTTGTTAAATGAGACTTTGTAGTAGCAGCCGGGACAATAAGTCTACGGAAAGAGGCCACTCATATATGGAAAATGTGAACTCAATGCTGCAATGCTAAGTTTTTAGTAATGCATCTAGTATCCACGGCCAACTCACTCACCTGTTTCTGGCCTGGCTGAAGTGGCTGGAACAGGCATTCATAAGGCGGCTGGCATTGAGATGAATTTTTAGCTGATCTCTCAAGTTACTGCAAATCCTGGATTCAGAGCAAGCCAGACAATGACGCTTGGACATGGGGCCATTAATCGTATAAGGGAAAAAGCCTGTAGCCAGGTGTAAATGGAAATTCTTTCATTAAAAGCAAACAATTTTGCAGTGTGAAATGCATTTAAAGATCTAACTTGCGCCACATCATATTTTCTCTAATACGCTCCATATTAGCAGTATCGTGTGACTTCCTTCTATTTCTGTTTGTTTTGTCTCCTTCACAGCCCGTCGGAGATATATGGCAGCCATAGTTTTGCACTTTGCTACTGAACCTCTGTATTTGTCCTACCAAGTGTGAGACATTTTTTCCACAACCATGCAGTTTAAGTTTCCCTATCATAAAATACATACCGTACTTAGTCTGTAATGTTAAAAGAAAATGCTCAGTCTAGTTCAACCTAGATGTTTTTGGAAATTGACTTTAACCCCTTAATGAGATCATATGACATACTGCGTATGTCATTTGTCAGCTTCCTGAATTTGATGCGAGTTTTTGCTGGCACGTGATGGCTGTGATAATCAGCCATCATCTGCATATAACAGCCGCGGGTGGAATGGAGCTCCGCCTGTGGCTGTAATCTTGATACATGGTCCTGTCAATCTGTGAGAGTGGCATTTCTAGCAGGCCAACAGAGAGGTGCTTATTTCTAAGCATCCATTGGTGCTCCCATGATGTGATCGCAAAGCGCCTGTCATGACAGTGCTCCTTTGAAAGCCAGCCCATGGATGGCATTCATAGGAGCCAGTGATTTTTGTTATACATAGTGTGGTGTAGTAACCACTGTGTCCACTAGGGGACGCTGTGTGGATGTCCCAAGTGAGAGGATGAGTGGCAGAATCCTGAAGGACGTTTATGTATCTCAAGGTGGGTGGCCTTGAGATTGAGACTTATGTATGTGTGTTGATCAGCAAGGACATTGCTGAGGTGTTGCTTCAAGGTATCAGGGAGAAGTCTCCAGGTAACTAGAGAGATGGGCGAGCCTTGTTACCTACAAACCCACCCAGGGGGTGTGTTTAAAGCACTTTTGGAAAGAGTGTGTAAATGCTTGAAGGACCTGTGATGAGGTCAGAGTCATGTAACCCGGTGGGCATGGCTATGGACCATATAATGTGGCTAGGGTAGGTCACGTGGGGTGAATGCTTGGACCCGGTTGGTCCAGTGTGGAAGGTCCCGCTGAGATGGGGCTTCCTGCCTGACAGCACTTGTGGACGCTGTGATTAATGGCTGCAAGTGCCTGAGAGTTCCCTGGAGGCAATGAATGTCTGCAGTATGAAGAAGCATCCATGAGAGAACCCTGACGGGGTGAGATATAACTGTGAGGCTGAAAAGCCTGCGTATTGGATATTGCTAACAGAGTGAAGCTGTGTCATGGACGCTATGTCGTTTATATATTGCTGGTCATGGTTTATGATGTTTAATAAACCGCATGGACTATACTGGTTTATGGAAAACCTGTGCCGGATCTGATTTTGTGGCTGCCAAGCAAGTGATCCCCTACTTAAATGACAGCGCTACCTCACATGCGGTGGAGAATTGCAAAGGGCAATATTGTAGCCTTGTTGCTAGGGGCAACGGAAAAGCACTGCAAAGTTTCTGTTGCTAAGGGCAACGGTTTCCAAATGCATATGTTACAGTGCTGGCAAGGCTGAGCCAGGAGGGCTGACGGCTGGGGAAGCCACTGCCCGGCTGTGGTTCTGGAACCGTGAGGCAGCCTAGTGAGTAAGGCACTGTCCGGATCGGTGAGCCCAGTGTGGCCATTTCTCCAGGAGAAAGAGACTTATAGGATACCTCTGTAGTAGAGGGGTCCGAGAACCTGCGCGGCCAGCAGGTGACGGTCATGAAAACCATGCTGTACTGACCGGGGTCAGTGAGAAAGAGACTGGTGATTGATAGGGTGCCTCTGTGGAGAAGAGGTATCCAAGGACCTATGTGGCCGACACAGGTAACGGACAGTGTTCATGTTGTACAGACCTGGGTCAGTGATAAAGACTGTGTACCTGGAGGGTTCAGTGAGCAAGGTCCTGGAGGGTCAGTGTTGGGAGGTTCTGGGAGAAGAATCGGATCCCTGGAGCACGTGATATGACCTTGGATCTGGTGAGGTGTAAGTGTTGGGCAGTCTCAGGCAGAGATGGATGTCCTGAAGAGCACCCGCTAATCCCCTGGACCTGGTGAGGCCGGTGTGTTGGGAAACCCTGGGAGGAAGGCCACTCCCTGAATAGCACCCGGTGCGCCCTGTGTGTTGGACGGTCTCAGGCGGAGACGGAACATCCTGAATAGCACACAGACAGGACACGTGAGTTTTCTGTGGTGTGTTGGTGTGGCCGGTGTGTTGGGAAACCCTGGGAGGAGGATCGCTCCCTGAATAGCACCCGGTGCACCCTGTGTGTTGGACGGTCTCAGGAGAGGAGACGGTACATCCTGAAGAGCACACAGAAAGGACACGTGAGTTTTTTGTGTGGTGTTTTTTTTTTCTTTTCTCAACTCAGCCTGCGGTGGCTCAGTGGGAGTCAAGGTGACAAGCGGCTTCCTGTAACTCGGCAGGGTTACGAAGGGGACAAGCGGCATCGGCTTCCTGTAACTCGGCGGGGTTACGAAGAGGACACCAGCCGCTGTGTGTGAACAGCAGCCGGTGTCGGTGATCGGTGACAGCAGGAGCTGTGGTGGTGCCAGCAAGGACTTGTGTGGTATCATTAAAATACATAAACTGTGTTGTGTGAACTGTGGTCTGAGAAGACCGGTATAACGGACATGGGGAAATTTGGAAGGGGGCGGTGGCCCAAACCAGGGTGGTAGCCCAAAAGGCGGTGGCCCAAATCAGGGTGGTAGCCCAAAAGGGGGTGGAGTCCCAGAAGGGGGCAGTGACCCAAATTGGGGTGGTAACCCAAAAGGGGGTGGAGTCCCAGGAGGGGGCGGTGACCCAAATTGGGGTGGTTCAGGAAATGGCAGCACTGGGTATGTCTGGGGAACTGCAATGTGTCTGTATGAGTTTTGAGGAGTGCGGCATGTATTTTCCAGATAATGATGGGCCACAGGTGTGTACCGTGATGCTGCATCGGGAAGGAGTCTATGGTAGACTGGACTCAGAGAGTCAGGTGACTCTGACAGGAACTCCACTCGTTTTATCTCTGACCGAGAAAAATGCCAGGGTTTGCTGTAAACATGGGGTCACGGTGAACTATGCAATAGACTGAGTAATGTTTGAGGGGACCAAAGGTGGTGTGTGCAAAGGGGGCGGAATAACACGAGACTTAGTCTATGCCTTGGAGAGGGGCCGGGACTTTGTGTTGTTTGATGACATATGGTCGGACGATGGAGACGTTTCGACTGTGGGGCCAGCGGACGCTGAGACGGTGACGCCTCCTAAAGTGGACAGGTCAGAAGTAGAACTGACCGGGAAAAGAAGTACATCTGCCCAACTGACGGACCTGACGTCTCGTGATATGATGGATGGTGGGCTGGGAAATGAGATGACTGGGGTAAAAGCACGGTTAAACGGTAACGGGACGGTTCACTCGACTGACGGGACTGACACAGTGGTACCCTTTGACAATATAATTAAAGAGGTAGTAGTGTGCCACGTGCTGGCCAAAAGAGAACAAGATCGTGAGATACAGTTAATAAAGGAGACAGTGGAAGGACATATCGAACGAGAAAGAGTCGTGAGACAAATGGCCGAGCACAGGGTTGAGGAGCTCGAGAAAGAGGTCTTGGAGCTTAAAGAAACTGTAAGTGGTCTTCTGCGGGAGAAGAACTTGGACAGTGAGGAACAGCGGCCGGGTCCGACGGGTGGTGGAACGGAGCAGCCAGTGCCAGTCTTGGCAGACGGTCGGGAAAAGATGAGATCTCGTGAGGTTGAGGAGCTGAGAACTGAAGAAGACAGTCACCCATTTGGGGCAACTGTAGTGAGGGAAGTGTCCGTGGTAAAGCCAGAGCCTCCTGGCCAGGAAGAGAGCAAGGACACGACCTTCAAGTTTGTGATTGATGTACCAAAAGACATGCAAGAGGCCTGTCCTGAGGAAGGTGTGCATGAGGCTTTCAAAGAGGCGGTCGAAGCATGTAAGGTGCACTGGGCACCTGAGATTCGGCAGTTGGTGATAGTATCAGCCAGAGAAGATACATCAAACCGAGTAGCTGTCCTGAAGGAGATGCATCTACAATGTCTCCACACCAAACAGCTGGTCAGGCGGAGTAACATGAATGCTGTTCGACGCCTAGAGTTAGCAAGGGAGGCTATGGATCGGCTGGGTTTGCGGAAAGATGTGGTTCCGGTAACCAAAGCTCTGATTGGGAGAATCATTGGAAGATCCGGGAAGGTAATGCAAGACCTTGTGAATATCTCCAGTGTGGTGAGGGTGAGGATCCCTCCTGATGATGAAGACCAGGTATCCAGTGAAGAGGGTAGGGTTCCTGTCCTGGTGGTTGGCTCCGTGGAAAGCCTGAGAAACTTTCGGATGCTCTTGGAGTATCGAGTGGGGTACCTGCAAGAGATTGAGCAGTTGAGGCTGGACCGCTGGCAAATTAATAAGGAAGTACGGAATATCAGGTGGTGGCCGCCTCCAACCAAACTTGTAAGGACCCGAAGGGTTCCTCCAAGTAGTGACGTAGCAGGTGGCCGAAGAATGTCAGCAAGTGGCAGTTTGATGGGCCGTACGAGGCTGAGAGACATTAGTTCCTGTGAGATGCGGAATGGGTCAGACTCAGGCCAGACAGTAGGCCCAACGAAGACTGATGACCGTACCAACCGGGGGAGCTGGTCGGGGAACAGAACAAACAGGGAGAGGAATGTGGTGACCAAACAGTGTCTGATGACGCAGACAGACCGTGACTGGGGGGTCAAAGCCAATGACCGATATTCTGACCGCTGGAGGCGGGGGAGGTCTAACATAGGAACGAGGCCGTATGATAGAAGGAGATGCTTATCTCAACCTGTGGGGCAAGGTGTAATGAGTGACCGGTCTCGAGAGCCTGATGTAATGTTGTGTGCTCAACCCCACAAGTTTGAACAGAGGGGGGAGGTATGTGGTGTAGTAACCACTGTGTCCACTAGGGGGCGCTGTGTGGATGTCCCAAGAGAGAGGATGAGTGGCAGAATCCTGAAGGATGGTTATGTATCTCAAGGTGGGTGGCCTTGAGATGGAGACTTATGTATGTGTGTTGATCAGCAAGGACATTGCTGAGGTGTTGCTTCAAGGTGTCAGGGAGAAGTCTCCAGGTAACTAGAGAGATGGGCGGACCTGGTTACCTACAAACCCACCCAGGGGTGTGTTTAAAGCACTGTTGGAAAGATTGTGCATAAGCTTGAAGGATCTGTGATGAGGTCAGAGTCATGTGACCCCGTGGGCGTGGCTATGGACCATATAATGTGGCCAGGGTAGGTTACATGGGGTGAATGCTTGGACCCGGTTGGTCCAGTGTGGAAGGTCCCGCTGAGATGGGGCTTCCTGCCTGACAGCACATGTAGACGCTGTGATTAATGGCTACAAGTGCCTGAGAGTTCCCTGGAGGGAATGAATGTCTGCAGTATGGAGAAGCAGCCATGAGAGAACCCTGATGGGGTGAGATATAACTGTGAGGCTGAAAAGCCTGCATATTAGACATTGCTAACAGAGTGAAGCTCTGTCATGGACGCTATGCCGTTTATATATTGCTGGTCATGGTTTATGATGTTTAATAAACCGCATGGACTATACTGGTTTATGGAAAACCTGTGCCGGATCTGATTTTGTGGCTGCCAAGCGAGTGATCCCCTACTTACTTGTCAGCGCTACCTCACAATAGGTATACTATGGTATTGTTATATATAGTACAAACGAATCGGATGATAGCAGGTTCAAGTCCCCTAAGGGGATTAACAAATAGAAAGGTTAAAAAGGTTTTCAAAAATATGAAAATATACAGTATATATATATAAGTGCAAATTTCTCCACTTTCCAACATAAAAATCTAATATATAAAGCTCCAGTGTGTGTATGTATGTGTGTATGTATGTATGTGTGTATGTCCGGGATTGGCATCCGCACCGTCGCAGCTACAGCCACAAAATTTGGCACAGTCACACGTCTGGACCCTGAGAGCGTCCTAGGCTATGTTGTGAGGCAAAATTTTAACCCCGCGCGTTCCAATTCACCAAACAATTTTGCCCCTATCTACATAATGGGGAAAAAGTGTGTGTGTATCAAGCCCCGCCCCTCATTATGATGTCATAATGGTTGCCATGGCGATGCTGATGTCATCATAGGTTGCAAGCCCCGCCACTCACTATGATGTCATAATGGTTGACTATGGGATGGAGGATGTGTGATGGGTATGTGGGCACTGGACTATGGGATGGAGGATATGTATGATGGGTATATGGGCACTGGACTATGGGATGGAGGATATGTATGATGGGTATATGGCAGGGGTGGGGAACCTTTTTTCTGCCGAGGGCCATTTGGAATTTTATAATAGCGTTCGGGGGCCGCATAAAATTATTAATAATGATGAGCGAGTATACTCATTGCTTGGGTTTTTCCGAGCATGCTCGGGTGTCCTCTGAGTATTTTGGCGTGCTCGGAGATTTAGTTTCTGTCGACGTATTTGCATGATTTGCAGCTGCTGGTCAGCCTGAAAACATGTGGGGATTCCTTAACAAACAGGCATTCCTCACATGTATTCAGGCTGTCCAGCAGCCATAAATCATGCAGCTGAGGCGACGAAAACTAAATCTCTGAGGTTCCCAATAGGCAGGTAAATGTCACTATTAGGCAGCATAGGTCCCCATTAGGCAGCACAGGTCCCCCAATAGGCAGGTAACTGTCCTCAATAGGCAGGAAAATGTCCCCAATAGGCAGGTAAATGGCCCCATTAGGCAGCACAGGTCCCCATTAGGCAGCATAGGTCCCCAATAGGCAGGCAAATGTCACCATTAGGCAGCACAGGTCCCCATTAGGCAGCACAGGTCCCCAATAGGCAGTGTAGGTCCCCAATAGGCAGGTAACTGTCCCCAATAGTCAGGAAAATGTCCCCATTAGGCAGCACAGGTCCCCAATAGGCAGGAAAATGTCCCCAATAGGCAGCACAGGTCCCCATTAGGCAGCATAGGTCCCCAATAGGCAGGCAAATGTTACCATTAGGCAGCACTGGTCCCCATTAGACAGCACAGGTGCCCAATAGGCAGTATAGGTCCCCAATAGGCAGTATTGGTCCCCAATAGGCAGCACAGGTCCACAGGGCCCCAATAGGCAGGAAAATGTCCCCATTAGGCAGCATAGGTCCCCATTAGTCAGCACAGGCTCCCAATAGGCAGGAAAATGTCCCCAATAGGCAGGTAAATGTCCCCATTAGGCAGCACAGGTCCCCAATAGGCAGGAAAATGTCCACAATAGGCAGGTAAATGTCCCCATTAGGCAGCACAGGTCCCCAATAGGCAGGAAAATGTCCCCAATAGGCAGCACAGGTCCCCATTAGGCAGCATAGGTCCCCAATAGGCAGGCAAATGTCCCCATTAGGCAGCACATGTCCCCAATAGGCAGCACATGTCCCCATTAGGCAGCATAGGTCCCCAATAGGCAGGCAAATGTCCCCATTAGGCAGCACAGGTCCCCATTAGGCAGCACAGGTCCCCATTAGGCAGCATAGGTCCCCAATAGGCAGGCGAATGTCCCCATTAGGCAGCACAGGTCCCTAATAGGCAGCATATGTCCCCATTAGGCAGCACATCTCCCCAATAGGCAGCACAGGTCCCCATTAGGCAGCATATGTCCCCATTAGGCAGCACAGGTCCCTAATAGGCAGCATATGTCCCCATTAGGCAGCACATCTCCCCAATAGGCAGCACAGGTCCCCATTAGGCAGCACATACTGACCTGGTGTTGAACACAGTGACTCCTGGATGGCCCCCAGGCCCCGCACCGCACATACAGCAGCACACGGTCACCACCGCACCGGTGACCGGGGTGATGAAGATGGCAGGCTGGGGAGATGAAGAAGGCAGGCCAGGAAGGCAGGCCACAGACCAGTCCAGCGCAGCTCACACTCTGGCGTGCGGTTACTCGTCCTCTCCATTAGTATTAGTGCGCTGGGGCCACTGGGGTCCAGCGGGGTGTGCTCAGTCCCCGTCAGTGCGTGCACGTATCAGTGTGCGGTATCCAGCGGGCGGGGCTAGGAAGCAGAGCAAGAGTGCTCCTCTGGCTCTTGCAACAAGGTACCCGATCGCGGCTCTGGAGTGGCTGCGGGCCTGATCAAATGATATGGCGGGCCGTATACGGCCCGCAGGCCGGACGTTCCCCACCCCTGGTATATGGGCACGGGACTATGGGATGGTGGATATGTATGATGGGTATATGGGCATGGGACTATGAGATGAAGGATGTGTGATGGGTATATGGGCACTCTGACTATGGGATGGCGAATATGTATGATGGGTATATGGGCATGGGACTATGGGATGGAGGATATGTATGATGGGTATATGGGCACGGGACTATGAGATGAAGGATGTGTGATGGGTATATGGGCACTCGACTATGGGATGGCGAATATGTATGATGGGTATATGGGCATGGGACTATGGGATGGAGGATGTGTGATGAGTATATGGGCACTCGACTATGGGATGGAGGATATGTATGATGGGTATATGGACACGGGCCTATGGGATCGTGGATATGTATGATGGGTATATGGGCATGGGACTATGGGATGAAGGATGTGTGATGGGTATATGGGCACTCGACTATGGGATGGAGGATATGTATGATGGGTATATGGGCATGGGACTATGGGATGGAGGATAATTATAATTTGCTATAACTAACCACAGTTAGTTACTATGCCCGGGCAGCGCCGGGCTCTTCAGCTAGTTAAGAAATAAAAAAAGTAAAAAATACAAGTATTTGATTCCGCTGCATTCCTAAAAGTCCAATCTATCAAAATATAAAATAAATTACTCAGATCAGTAAATTACATGAGAAAAAAGTCAAAATTCCAGATTGCAGTTTTTCTGCTGCTGCAACAACAAAAAAATGGAATAACAGGCGATCAAAACCCTTAAACCTCCAAATGATAACAATAAAAATATAGAGGACCAAAAATAAGCCCTCTCACAGCACCACATCTCAAAAATTTAAAACATTACAGATCTCAAAAAGTGCCGACGAAAGCATCATTTTTGGATTTCACCACTTAAATAAAACAAATACTACACATATTTGGCATCTCCACCATAATCATACAGACCTGGAGAATCACATTGCCAGGTCATTGTTACAGTAAAATTAATGCTGTAAATAAGAATATCCCCTAAATAATTGAGCAATTACGCTTTTTTTTTACTATTTCGACACACTTGGAATTTTTTTCCCACTTTTCCGGAGCATCACATGATAAAATGGATGGTGTAATTCAAAAGTAAGACTCGTCCCCCCAAAAAACGCAAGCCCTCATACGGCTCGGTCAAAGGCAAAATAAAAAAAGGTATGACTCTTGGAATACAAGGAGGACAAAACAAAATCGCAAAAACAAAAAATCGTCTCGCCCTAATGGGGTTAGGATGGACAATCAATGGCTGTTTTGGTTCCATTTTTTTACTTCAATCAATTTCACTTCTCATATAATCAAGAGTGAATAATAGCCAACTCCCCGACCCCTGTAAGTTCATGTACAGAATAAGCCATTACGATGCTATATGACCGAGGATCTAATCGTTTCATTATTCTTAAAGCATCAAATCGTCTCTAAAATTGGAATCTTCTTTCTTCAGAGGTTGGAGTCTCTTCATACAAACTCTCACTAATACCATCTACAGACATGTAACATGTAAGGCTTCTATTTCTTCTCACTGCGCCCTTTTGATCTTTGGTATGTCTTTTCATAAATGGACATTTAATTATGTAATATACAATTTTTTTTTACAATGCATGGAATGGTCCAACGTGATAAATGCCAACTAGCTCTCCACGATGAAGAAAACTCTAAAGAGTTACCTATTGGATGTAAATGTACTGTTGTAGTCATCTTTTTTTATACAGTTTATTTGCTGAATGGGTTGGTTCAGCCCTGAAAAATTGTGTTTTAATGCAAAAAAATTTTTCTTCAATTGACCACCCCATGACCACCCTTTGACCACCCTTTCTCTTACTCATAGGTGCTTGGATATCATCTTTATCATCTCCACTATTTGCACAAAGATTTTTGCATCAGGATTTTATGGTGCACAGTAGGGAACTTAATAGTCACTCAATCCAATTTATCCAAGTATTGATTTTTGTACTCGTGGACCAAGGGTCCTGTCTAAAATAATGAAGAAACTGCACTAAATCCACTTGCAGGAGAAGGAAAGATCCAGCTTCCAATCCATGTGCGTTTATTTCAAAAAATTACAAATATTTGACAAAAAGATGAACAATTGCACCCCAACAATCTAAGGTGTGCGGGGGGGGACTCTCATTATCACATGCTAACTGCAATCTTAGACTTCCTTCTCCTCCATAAATTGGGCGCTGAGCAGTGGCATTGATCGAAAAGGGTGAGCTGGTCTTTTTCCGTCTACTAAATCCACTAACATAACTTTTTTTTTATTTTTTCTATGTCTGACTTAACTATTTTCTCTTTGACAAAGAAGAAATTGTTCTCCTTAATATTCATTTTTCATACTGAATGGCAGAAAAAAGCCAAGTTAACATTAATTCTTTTTCTTTACCTAATTTATAGGAAAGGCAGTTCTTAGGTCTAATTGTCATTTAAAGCTAAGCTTCAACCAGGAACCAGTCACAATCACCCGAGTGTTAGGTCATAGATCTGGTGCAAACCGCCCAGCCCCAGCCAAGTTTCAGCTTAATCTCAGCATGCAGCCATTATGAAACTTAGAAATAATTTTTGGCTTAAACTTTTGCTTGTAATTTACTCTCCTTGAACATTGTGTAAAAGGTCCAGGCTAGTTATGAATGATTATTCTGAAAAATATATAATGTGGAATTTAGTAGAGACCCATTTGATGATGAAATTGACATTTGATGAATCTACATTAGAGAAATGCATATATAGCAATCCCATTATACAGTAATGCCCAGCACCAGACTGGCTTGTACTGGGAACACCAGAGGAAATGTACCTAAAGGGCCTATCATCAACCTTATTACAACATATTTGTTAATTTCCTGTTGGCTTATAAAATCTAAACATATTCCACAATGTGCAAAGATCGCTGTTCCTTTCACTCACATAAATCTCTTTTAGCCTGTTACTCTCTTGTAGATCTTATGGGCAGAGTCCTCTCTCCTGTAGAGTGTAATCTCTTATGGTCAGTGGGGTCCTCTCTCTCCTGTAGAGTGTAAGCTCTTATGGTCAGTGGGGTCCTCTCTCTTCTGTAGAGTGTAAGGTCTTATGGTCAGTGGGGTCCTCTCTCTCCACTGTAGAGTGTAATCTCTTATGGTCAGCGGCGTCCTCTCTCTCTTCTGTAGAGTGTAAGCTATTATGGGCAGTGGGATCCTCTCTCTTCTGTAGAGTGTAAGGTCTTATGGTCAGTGGGGTCCTCTCTCTCTACTGTAGAGTGTAATCTCTTATGGTCAGCGGGGTCCTCTCTTTCCTGTAGAGTGTAAGCTCTTATGGTCAGCGGGGTCCTCTCTTTCCTGTAGAGTGTAAGCTCTTATGGTCAGCGGGGTCCTCTCTGTCTCCTGTAGAGTGTAAGCTCTTATAGTCAGCGGGGTTCTCTCTCTCCTGTAGAGTGTAAGCTCTTATAGTCAGCGGGGTTCTCTCTCTCCAGTAGAGTGTAAGCTCTTATAGTCAGCGGGGTCCTCTCTCTCCTGTAGAGTGTAAGTTCTTATGGTCAGTGGGGTCCTCTCTCCTATAAAGTGTAAGCTCTTATGGTCAGTGGGGTCTCTCTCTCTTCTGTAGAGTGTAAGCTCTTATGGGCAGGATCCTCTCTGTCTCCTGTAGAGTGTAAGCTCTTATAGTCAGCGGGGTTCTCTCTCTCCTGTGGAGTGTAAGCTCTTATGGTCAGTGGGGTCCTCTATCTCTACTGTAGTGTGTAAGCTCTTATGGTCAGTGGGGTCTCTCTCTCTCCTGTAGAGTGTAAGCTCTTATAGTCAGCGGGGTTCTCTCTCTCCTGTAGAGTGTAAGCTCTTATAGTCAGCGGGGTTCTCTCTCTCCAGTAGAGTGTAAGCTCTTATAGTCAGCAGGGTCCTCACTCTCCTGTAGAGTGTAAGTTCTTATGGTCAGTGGGGTCCTCTCTCCTGTAAAGTGTAAGCTCTTATGGTCAGTGGGGTCTCTCTCTCTTCTGTAGAGTGTAAGCTCTTATGGGCAGGATCCTCTCTGTCTCCTGTAGAGTGTAAGCTCTTATAGTCAGTGGGATCCTCTCTCTCTCTCCTGTAGAGTGTAAGCTCTTATGGTCAGTGGGGTCCTCTCTATCTCTACTGTACTGTGTAAGCTCTTATGGTCAGTGGGGTCTCTCTCTCCTGTAGAGTGTAAGCTGTTATAGTCAGTGGGGTCATCTCTCCTGTAGAGTGTAAGTTCTTTTGGGCAGGGTCGTCTCTCCTATAACGTGTAAGCTCTTATATGCAGAATCCTATCTCCTGTAGAGAAAAAGATATTAGGCTATGTGCCCACGTTGCAGAAATGCTGCAGAAATGTCCGCATCATTTCCACAAATACCTGCCGCGGGTAAAACGCCTGCGTAATTCGCACGCATTTTCCCACTAAACACAAGCGTTTTAAGCTTGCAGAATATTGCACATATTGCTCTTATGGCAATATTTACGGCTGCTTTATATATAATTCCAGGCTCCAGCATTAAGCTGCAACTGAATAATATGTACTTTGTTTTGGAATAGTTCTTATTTAGCATGGGAGCTTCATAAAGTTACGATATACTGCTTTATGTCAGTCTGTATCTGCTTCTCTGTAGCCATAATATTGGCAGTGGTAGATATCTACATTTCTGCTTAATATTTTATTGCTCCCATTTGAATAAGGATCAGTTCTGTTAATAAGAATTTTCGGTTTTGTATATTCCTCGTATAAATATGTATGTGTTCACAGCAAGGTGATTATACACTTTCATTCTGTCTCCTTATAGAAAGCCTTAATTTGGAAGAGATGAATTGAATTCTTACAGTTTGATGATTTTTCTTACCTGGCCAACACTTTTAAGAGATTTCAAGGTAACATGTTAACTTGACTCCCAGTAATTGTGTTGTGAAATGGAAAGTCATCTGATCCAGCCATATATATTACCCTAAAAGCATTCCTTCTTCCTAAACTCCTTTACTTAAGTTCTTTTCTTACCAAATGACAAAAATATGAAATCATTGATTAAATATTCAGGACTAGGAATATTCCACACATTCTCATTTACCATAACTATTAATAGCCGTATGGCAATGGGAAAGTGATCAAAGCATAGTTTGTTAGTATGTTATCTAGAGCCGTCAGTTGCAATCTCCGAATAAAATGTTGGGTTTGACTAAATACAGTAAATGCGCTCCTGTCATCCCACAATAAAATTCCAAGTAAGAATTCCAGGTAGCCAGCCACTATCTGATCACTTCCACAATGTGCAGTAGGTGTAACGTGGACAGGTGCGATAGGCTTGGACGAGGTGAGCATTATCCGTGCCCTGCCATATTACAGGAAAAGTGGGGTTCACTCCCGGCTGGATGTGTGTGCTATTAACTTGACGACATGCCTTTGCAGACTGCATGCTGCCACTTGACTTGGCAGGCCAAGACCAAATGAGGTAGACATGAATTAGGGAGACCAAAGTCCAAAAATAAACTTTTCTTTACATAACAACCTGATGAGAAGTATATACATCAGGCACAAATACGTCTTCCGCACAATCCAGAGGCAGGAACTTTATGGTTAAACGTGGCAGTACATCACTTCTGTTACATGTTACGTGAATCCAACAAACCATTACTGGAACCTTTACATTTCCCTTTGAGGACCATACAGGTCAAGGTTTGTCGCTATGACCCCTCACAGCTAGTCTCCACTCCATGTTGATTTCTCAATACCCCACTGTCTGATGTGAGTTGGCATGACTCCTCACAAGTGTTCAGCTCATTTGATGAGGGCCACTTGCTCCTTACTGTGCCTCTGCATCTTCAGTTACCTGTTGGAAAACTTATGTCCCAGCAGGGCGACACTCTAGCTTCTTATCTAGTATAGATAATTGTTTGCTTTAGGGCCCCGTAACACATAGTGACTCACCAGCGATCCCGACAACGATATGAACTTGTCAGGATCGCTGGTGTGTCACTACATGATCACTGGTGAGCTGCCAAACAGGCAGCTTCACCAGCGATCAGGACAGCGACACGCGGGTAACAAGCTACGCACGTTGCTTAGTTACCCACTGTGTACCTTAGTTACCAGCGCGCTGGTGCAGGGAGCTGCTAACCAAGGTACACATCGGGTTTCTAAGCACCACGCAGCCCTTAGAAACCGATGTTTACCTTGGCTACCAGCTCCAGCTCGCTGATTGCTGGTCTCCCACCTGCCACATGCAGCGATGAGTGCTGGCCAGTGGGAGACCAGCGATCAAAAAAATGTCCTGGCCATTCCAGGATGATCAGCGATACCCGGCAAGGGGGCCGGTCGCTGATAAGTGTCACACACAGCGATCTCGCTGGTGAGATCGCTGTTGCGTCACAAAACTTGTGACACAGCAGCGATCTCGCTAGCGAGATCGCTGTGTGTGACGGGACCTTTAGACCCACTTGCCTGAAATAAGGAATCCTTCTTTCAGCTTAATACTTGCTTTAGGCCTCCTGGATTGAGATAAGGAACCTGTCCTCCTCTTTGTTCTTAATTGGTCCCCAGCATGAGATATGGAATACTTATGCCACTCAATTCTGGTTTCCTTCAGAAGGTACTATTTGATATACCATGGTCTCACTTCTTCACACAAGAACACTTGTTAGAATGCAGTTCTGGAAGCAAGAAGACAATAGGTCTATTCATTTCTCAATATTTTCACTACCTGACTCATCAACATGAAACTGCATCTGCTGGTGCCCAAACCCTCCCATCCTGGGCTGATCCCCAACAATTAACCCTATCTCCTGCTGACAAACTATTGCTTTGGAGAAAATAGCTAAAACATCATTTATAACATAGTAATGCATTATACAATTACAAGATATTCAAGGGTGATTGCGGTCCGTTTCTCCCTTTCTTTACATGGGAACACCATTGGGTGTTTATTGATTGCCAACTAACACTTATTACAAAGCAACACCTTAAACATTGAATAAATTGCAATAGGCGAAGGGGAACTAGGTTGCAGGATACCTCCTGATGCCTGATGTATGAGGACTGATTGACATTACTGGTAACTAGAGATGAGCGACTTTGCCTTTTTTAGGGTCGAGTCGGGTTTCATGAAACCCGACTTTCTCAAAAATCGAGTCGAACGAAATCGGCCGACTATAGGGAAAAGTCGGGAAACATGAAACCCAATGCAAGTCAATGGGGAGAAAAGTCGGCAGTGAGTGGAGGACTGTAAACACACCTGGCATGAATTTTAACCCTAGAGGCGGCTAAATCTCTCTCTTCTCTCTCTCTCTTCTCCCTCTCCCTCTCTCTCTCTCTCCCACTCCCGCTACGCTCCCGCTACGCTACGCTTCTCTCATTGGCTGAAAAAAGTCACGTGCAAGCATTCGGCGAAATCCGACTTGGATGCTTGGGTCGCCGACCGCATGGCCAACTTCACACTGTGGTCGGGTATCGTTTCATGAAACCCGACTTTGGCGAAAGTCAGCAACTTTTGAATCTGACCGACCTGTTTCGCTCAACTCTACTGGTAACATCACTGTATTTCAGGGGTGAGATGCTCTGCAGCAGCCCTGCTGTCAGAGAGAACAACCTAGGATGGTGGAGATGGCCCCACTCAACTAATCATTGTAGAAACAACCCATCTTCATTACCTTCATGCCATAGATGATGGCCTAAAAGACCCTCCTTCCCTAGCACATTGAACTCCTTGTCTTCTACCTCCAGTCTGCACAGATATTGGGTCATAGGTGCCCCTGATATTTGGGTGCATTGTGTCTGATGAGAAATAGAGGCAGTTTCCAAAAATCCCTCTTTTTCACTTATTCCCACATTTAATAATATATCCAAACAAGAGGGCCTACCAAATAAATGGCACTTCAAAAATTGCAAAAGTATCAGAATAGACAAGAGAAGTTCAACCATAAAATGTACAACTTTATTGAAACAAGAATATACAAACAATAAAACACCATAAAAGTAGATGCCAATCCATAAACCCAACAAGGTAAGTATGCATATACCTATCCCATGTGTAAGGATGTGCCCAAGGGGAGATATAAAGGTATAAATACCAGAATAAAGTCTACCAATGATTACTCAGTCGGCAGATTACTCAGTTGGCGCCTCCTATTGGGTACAGCATATATCCTCAATGCATATTAATCCCGAAAAGAATGGTAATACGTAACATGTGTTAAATACACTCAGCACCTAATAAATATCTGCCCAGTATAGTTGCTACTGATACTCCCACATTTAATAAGTTGCTTCTGTTTACGAAAAGAAGCAATTACGGTAAGAGGGTACTGATTGTTTTGTAGCTGAAGCAGACCTAATCATTAGTTTGCTATGGGGTCCAGGGAAGCCCTAGATTAAGGACCTTGTCAAAATTGCAACCATTGTTACTCATAACTTTCACCAAGAGTAATATGTCTAGCCTGATGAAGAGACCTGAGTAGTCTCGAAAGCTTACAATGTGTTACCATCTTTTCAGTTAGCCATTAAAAGGTATCAACCACTGAGGACTCTCAATTCTGAATATTTTTCAAGAGTAACATGAAAAGTTATCCAAATCTACTTTGCTTGGAACATGCTAATTTATTAGTTGGCTTCCTCCTTATGTCTCTTGATACTTTTTGCAGTGGGGATTGGATCTTGGTTCATTTCGCCAGTTTTTTGTCAAATTGCACTGCGAAAAAATTAAACTTTATTTATATTAAGCTTTCCTGCAAATTCTTTGTCAGACACTAATAACATATTTTATTTAATGTAAGGGGGATTGCAGCATGGCCTTCCAGTCACAGGCAGTAGAGTCGTGAATGTCCAAAAAATTATTATTTGCTATCTATTATATAAAGCTCAAGTGTGTGTATGTATGTATGTATGTATGTATGTCCGGGATTGGCATACGCACCGTCGCAGCTACAGCCACAAAATTTGGCACAGTCACACGTCTGGACCCCCGAGAGCGTCCTAGGCTATGTTGTGAGGTGAAATTTTAACCCCGCACATTCCAGTTCACCAAACAATTTTGCCCCTATCTACGTAATGGGGAAAAAGTGTGTGCGTATCAAGCCCCGCCCCTCATTATGATGTCGTAATGGTTGCCATGGCGACGCTGATGTCATCATAGGTTGCAAGCCCCGCCACTCATTATGATGTCAGAATGGTTGACTATAGGATGGAAGATGTGTGATGGGTATATGGGCACTGGACTATGGGATGGAGGATATGTATGATGGGTATATGGGCACGGGACTATGGGATGGAGGATGTGTGACGGGTATGTGGGCACTGGACTATGGGATGGAGGATATGTATGACGGGTATATGGGCACGGGACTATGGGATGGAGGATGTGTGATGGGTATATGGGCACTGGACTATGGGATGGAGGATATGTATGACGGGTATATGGGCACGGGACTATGGGATGTCGGATATGTATGATGGGTATATGGGCACTCGACTATGGGATGGCGAATATGTATGATGGGTATATGGGCCTCGGACTATGGAATAGAGGATTGTGATGGGTATATGGGCATGGGACTATGGGATGGAGGATATGTGATGGGTATTTGGGCACTCGACTATGGGATGGAGGATATGTATGATGGGTATATGGGCACGGGCCTATGGGATCGTGGATATGTATGATGGGTATGTGGGCACGGGACTATGGGATGGAAGTAAATTATAATTTGCTATAACTAACCACAGTTAGTTACTATGCCCGGGGAGCGCCGGGCTCTTCAGCTAGTTATTTATATAGCACCATTGATTCCATGGTGCTGTACAGAAAAAGGGGTTACATTCAAATTACAGATATCACTTACTGTAAACAAACTTACAATGACAGACTGATACAGAGAGGAGAGGACCCTGCCCTTGCGGGCTTACATTCTACAGGATTATGGGGAAGGAGACAGTATGTCGGGGCTTGCAGTAGCTCCAATGGTGTTGAGGTGGCCTCATAGTCATTGCAGGTTGTAAGCTTTTTTGAAGAGATGGGTTTTCAGTTTCCGTCTGAAGGTGGATAACCGGACGTGTTGGGGCAAAGAATTCCAGAGGATGGGGGATATTCGGGAGAAATCTTGGAGGCAATTGGGTGAGACATTTGCACTTTGCATTCTGGGCTGACATTTTTAATGTTTGCATTACACAAAACCTGGACAGTAGAATATTGTCTCCACCTACTGTATATGAAGAGATCAGCATCTCTGGGCTAAGGTTAGAAGCCAGCAAGACAGAGTTTCCAGGAATTCCTAGACCAGGAATGCCAAGCCTGCTAGCGGCTGCTGCTGCAGCTGCTGTTGGAAGTGCAACGGCTGTAAGTGTTCCATGGACATCTTGTGGGATTGCAAAGGCAGGAGGAAACCCAGCAGCAGCATATGGGTTGGCAGTAGTGATGAGCGAGTATACTCGTTGCTCGCGTTTTTCCGAGCATGCTCGGGTGTCCTCCGAGTATTTTGGCGTGTTCGGAGATTTAGTTTTCGTCTTCTTAGCTGCATGATTTGCGACTGCTAGACAGCTTGAATACATGTGTGGAATGCCTGTTTGTTAGGGAATTCCCACATGTATTCAGCCTTTCTACAAGTCGCAAATCATGCAGCTGAGACGACGAAAACTAAATCTCCGAGCACGCCAAAATCTCGGAGGACACCCGAGCATGCTCGAGAAAACCCAAGCAACGAGTATACTTGGTCATCACTAGTTGGCAGAAATCAGTCCAGGTGCTCCTTAGTACCAACTGTAATGTCTTGAACAATGCCTTCCATGACACACTCGAGAACCACCTGGGTTGGAGAAGAGGTGCCGCAAAAAATTGACGAAACCTCATGATTCCTGCACCACTCCAGAAACACTACTCTGGGAGTCCCTGCTTCTACAAGAGGTGGTGATGACAAAACATCCACCAGTCTTGACCACTTTTGCCCATCACTGGCTTTAGCAGGAATATTTGCACGTATGCCATGTAACAGCTGAGGCCAATAACAGTAATCATGCACCTGATGACTATATGACGCCATCATTACGAGTACTGGCAGAAACTATAGAATCGGTTGGGTGGTAGAGAACTCAAAAAAACCTGTAATGGCCCTTTCTTTAGTGAAGGCATCTACAACTATCTCCCAACTTTTGAAAAATCCCTGAAAACCCCTTTAAAACCAGAATAAAGATTCCCTCTTCCTTACACAAGAATTAGGGGAGAGTCTATGAATAGACTGTAGAGTATATGAACTTTAAGTCAGCCATCTCACTTATATTTGCCACAAGGAATGGTGCCACCAACTGCGAAAGCTCTAGCCTTATGATGGTGCACACAACGCAATGTGCTAATGTCCATGTTCCCACTCTACCAATGACCTGTGTGCCATGCATGTCTAGGTTCTCCTTATTGGCAGAGATCCGAAGGTCTGGATGGACATGATATGTACATAAAGCACAATAACAATTATACTACAAAATTTAAAAAAAAAACGCCACCCTTAATAATCACCACTTGGCCATGGTGTTGTCCATCATGTCCCATGTTTTTATAACATTCTTCCTTTTTTTATGCAAATCTACACTTCATTAAATGAACTAAGATTTATTCCTCACATTTCCCTGTAAAGGAAGAGTAACAGCAGCAATTCAGGATACCAATAAAATAGACTTTTCTTCCTCTGCAAGGAAATGCTGTAGATGGGAGACAGAGCTGGTTCATTTGATACTCCAAGCATCACTTCTCTCCTAATAAAATTAGAGCAAGGATAGCTTTTTATGTGCTTTTTCATTGTGTTCTTCGTCCATGGGGAGCCTTTACAATGCTCATAGTAACTCATTTTGCATATTTCTTGGACGATACTACAAAATATTTTTTTTTCTTACATATAGTTTTCGTATAATTATCTGCCACAGATATACAGAGCAGCTGATCCCTAAAGATCTGGATCACTGGATGCTGAAATGAATATACTGTCTGCTCTATGATTTGCTAGATGTTCATTTAAGCTTTACTTTCTGTAACTAATGCTGCTTTCACACATCCGTGTGTCATGGTCCAAGCACGGACCCTGATGCATGGACTGTTCGTGGGTCTCTTGACCCAAACTCGACAAGCCTCACAGGCATATTTGAACTTAGATAGTGACACACAGATGTGTTGATGAGGCATAAGACTTTAATTAGTTTTTAGGAATAAGTTATAAAGACTTAATGATAAATTATAGAGGAAGAGTAGAAGATCCCATTGCAATGATCAAAATGTGCCACACATTTTGGTTCCACAACCAAGGGTAGAAGTGCTTGATGCTTGTTTCCTCTTCCATTGACCTTGGACCAATTTCACTACCTCTTGAAGTTATTCTGTTAATAGGAGTCCTACAGGGTCTTGCCAGCCATTAGCAAGAAGGATGGGACCAACCAGTTCTTGAAATAGGAGACATTCTGAAAAAAGTTATGAATCTAACAAAAAAAATTGCTCCATAATTGACAAATCAGTACACCTCTAAAATAGACATTACAATAGGTTAAAACTCATTCAAAGATCCACCCAGGTGTTAGGCTCACCTGTTGAGGTGGATAATGCAAGCCCATAGTCGTGGTGGGTATATGGGCCATGTAGGTAGGTGCAGGAGATGAGTGAGGCATGCAGGACAAAGGCAGCAGATGTACTGGAAACCGGAGGTAGATTAGAGATATCCTAGAGGCCGCTGACAGGTAGCAGAGATACTGGAAGCTGCAGGCAGGCAGTAGACATTCTGGAGAACGCAGACTGGTAGCTGAGTTACTGGAAGCCGCAGGCAGAGAGGAGACATCCTCGAGACCACAGACAGGTTGCAGGGTTATTAGTAGTTGCAGGAAGACAGGAGACAGTCTGGAGACCGCAGACAGGTAGCAGGGTTAGTGGAAGCCATAAACAGACAGAAGCAGTGAACTAACAAACTAAAAGTCTTAGTAACACTGAAGTCTTAATATCAAGACACATTTGACAGGACAGATAATCACATGGGATCATCTGAAAAGCATGAGGTGGAACATAAGAGAGTTTAGTGGACCTGGGTGAGGGAAGCAATGAATGTATCAGGGACAGGTGCATAACACCAGGTAATAGAAAAAGGCTCTTCTGGGAGAGAAATCGATCTAATGGCGTATGCTGAATAGTTTGTATTCTGGAACTTCTCATACTTTTACCACCATATTTAACCTAATTGAAATGTAGTAAAGCATTTATTTAATCGATCACAAAATTGGTGATTTTATGGTAAAAAATATTTTTTACTTCATTTTTTTATTTTACTCTATTTACTTACTTGTTCTTGCTTATACAACAGATTCTTTAGAAGATCAAATAAGTGTTGTGATTGACCAATATTGGTGTATTGACTCACAAGAAGCAATGATTTTTAGGATCAACCCTCTATTTATACAGAATATGTACTTTTGCACTTTTAATTGCATTTTAATCTTTGTTTTTATCATTGTTGGCCCAGGACAAGTCATTGATATAATATATTACGCTTTCTTTAATTGTCCCTCAAGAAACTAACCAAGAGGTCTTCACGATGGAACCTCACGAGTTTTACACCTGGAATTATGGTGTGGGTTGACATAACGTATGCTGGCTGGACACCTCTAATCTTTATTCCAGGTACACGAACAGCTTGACATTCCATTGATTTGGTGGTGGAACCAGTGGTGTGGCCATTTTCTCCAATGTGTCCCAGGAGCAGTTTCTCAACATGCCAACATTAGGCTGCATGTTTCTTGTATTACTGAGCAGCTTGTGAGGCCTTAACGAGCTACTAGGTGCTTGCAGTGTCTCCGGACTTGTCTCCCACTGAGCCCATCTGGGATGTCATTAGTCAGCAAATGCAAAGGGCATTGCCAGCAGAAGATCTTGATAATTTGCATTCAGAGTGGCAGAACATTCCTCAGACAACCATTAATAACCTCAGAGATGTTTTGAAAATGCTGTTTCTATTTTTTCATTATTTGCAGATTTATCCATCATGTGATTTCCAAAATTCCACGACTCCTCTTACTTATTGTTAAGGCAGAAGTGGTTAAAAAACGCTAATATCTTGGCCCCCTGACTTGTGGCTGCACCTTTTTCCTAAAAGAAACATTCTTGATGGTTGTTGAGGAATTAATTTTTACTTCATCTAATTTTCCATACATTTTTCATAGCATAACTTCTAGCATTTCTTGTGTTTGCTCTATTCAGGCACATGTGCAGGTATCGGAAGTATGGATTGTTCTTCTCTCATGGGTCTTTTCTAGATGAACATTTAATTAATCAAGTTGGAAAAAAAATGTGAATGTAAGCTCAGTGGGATAAATATGTTACCAAGCAGGAAGCTAGAGAAATAAAAGGAATTTTACACGGAAAAAAAATGTCAATTTAATAGTGTGGAAGCTGGAAACAGATGTTGTCTATTGACATATAACACAAGTGCTGCATTGGGTCGATCACTTTTAAAGCTTTCTCCCTGTCAAGATCTCAGTCAAGAGAAAAGAATTAATGAGCTGTTGAACGCTATTGTGTGATCTTCTCATGTGGAAAGACTCTTCGGGAGAGACGTCTTGGGCAGGAGTAAGATGACGGCAACTTCCTTATTTGATTTCAATTAGTTCGGGAAACAGAAAGTGGGGCTCGAACCTCTGTAATGGCAGCAAAACGACACGATAGTAATTTCAGATGCTGTAGACCTGCATCTCCATGGAAATTAAAGACAAATAGAACTGTAAAAATAATACTATTAGGTAGAGATGGCCTCTTTAAAGATGAGTGGATCTGATGAGATTCGGGTTTGCCAAATCGTGCAGATTTTACCAGGAAATTTGATTTGCAGTGACTCTATTCTATGCAAATTGAATGTCTGCTATTAAGCTTTGGGATCTTGAGGGAACCTAGTGTATAATAAATGTAAGATGCAGAAAAAAAAGAACTAATATACCCCTCACCGCTCACTTCGCTACTCACTACTCACTGTCCCCCATACGGTCGGCGGTGCATTTTCTTACCTCTGTGTGCTGCCTCTTCCCATCAGGTCGGAAATTCCATCTGCAACTAGACACGGGACGCCCCTAGTCACAGCAACAAGTCCCAGTCAAAAGTGCGCGATACAAGGTTACGGTGCATGTTACGATGTTGCTCTGACAGAGACATCTCAGGACTAGTTGCCAAGACTTAACAACGTCCCGGCAACTAGATACAGGCCTAGTATGAAGATACAGCGCGTGACAGTGGCAGAGGTGTATCTAGGCTCTCTGGCACCCGGGGCAAGAATTCGGTTCGGCGCCCCCCCCCAAGTACATATGCGACTTGCACACTTAGCCATGTACCCACGAGCCGCTCCTCCTAATGCTCTCAATGTTCAGTAAAAAACTGAGAGAAGCAGGAAGAGAAGCTCGTTGTCAAGTATGAAAATCGCACATGAGTGAAGTGTCCATGTGATGACTACTGGAACCTGCAGCGCTGAATCCTGACATTGCAGCTTCTGAATTCTCACAACGAATGCACTGCACACATTTAGGATTCTCCCTTGCCGATGTACAGTCATGTCAGCACAAGTATGTGATTTGTATACTTCTGGCCACATTCCAACTAGACGTGCCCGGCCTCGCTCCGTTCACTTTCATTGAGTGAGGCCACACATGTCTAGTCAGCATGTGACCGCATGTATGTAAATTACTGGCATGAGAGAATCCTGACAGCGTTCAGTGAGCACTGTGAGAATTCAGACGTCTGCAGTCACATAGAATGACTGCAGACTCCGTACAAACCTGGAGAACCCCTTTAATGTTCCTAACAAATAAAAACATGAGAATTAGTCAGTATCACAAATAATATTTACATCCAGGTACCTTATAGATGACGTCGTCTCTGCAGTCAGTCTCCTTTTCTTCTAGACCCCATGATGAGTTTTCTCATCCACAGCCGTCTCTGTAGACTTCCATCTTCTCCGGTCTTCTGCAGCAAATCTCCACACGACGCCCTTAAAGATAGAAGTGTCATTATAATGCTCCTAAATAAAAAATGTCTGCAATATACTGTCCCCTCACACTATTCCCCTCCCTCCTCATACTGTCTCCTCTAACATCCCACCTGTTCACCATACTGTCTCCTCATATATTTACCCCCTCACTCTCTATACTGTCTGCTCACACATATCCCCGACTCCCCATACTGTGTCCACTTACATTAACCCATTCGCTCCCCATACTGTCTGCACCAATCCCCCATACTGTTTCCTCATACATACTCTTTATTTTGTGTCCTCAAATCTCCCCACACATTAAATCCCCCATCCCCAATCCCCAACATACATTAAGTACCCCCATCCCCATTCCAAATCCCCCCACACATTAACCCAATCCCCACTCATTAACCCCCATCAGCACTCCAAATACCCCCACACATTAACCCCAACCCCACTCATTAACGCCCCCATACATTAACCCCCATCCCCATTCATTAACCCCCGCACACATTAACCCAATCCTCACTCATTAACCCCATCACCACTCCACATCCCCCCACACATTAAATAACCATCTGCACTCCAAATACCCCCACACATTAACCCCCATCCCCATTCATTAACCCCCACACACATTAACCCCCATCCCCACTCATTAACGCCCCCACACATTAATCCCCATCCCCATTCATTAACCCCCGCACACATTAACCCAATCCCCACTCATTAACCCCCATCACATTAAATAACCCCCATCTCCACTCCAAATCCCCCCACACATTAACCCCATGGCATCCCCACTCATTAACCCCCATCCCCACTCTAAATACCCCCACACATTAACCCCATGGCATCCCCACTCATTAACCCCCATCCCCACTCTAAATACCCCCACACATTAACCCCATGGCATCCCCACTCATTAACCCCCATCCCCACTCTAAATACCCCCACACATTAACCGCCATCCCCTCTACAAATCCCCCCCATCTCCACTCATTAACTCCCCCTCATCTCCCATCTTCGGTGGTTCTTCAGCTCCACAGAGGAGCACACTTACCACCAGCGTTTGCTTTGGGCGCCGGGGAGTGACGTCAGCAGCGTGATCACATGACATGATCACGCTGCTGACGTCGCTCTGGCCCGGCGGTCAGAGCTTCAATTGTACAGGCATCTGTATAGACACCAGTACAATTGCTCCCTGGGAGCCGGCACGGCCTCCTTCTCTGCGCTGGCTGTCAGCTTGACAGCTGACACAGAGAACCGCCGACTCTCAGGCGGGGGGCGGCAGAACGCAGCCGCCAGGGAGGACACTGCGGACCGCTGCATTAGGCGGCCCGACTGCGCCCCCCTGCTGGCTGCGCCCGGGGCAACTGCCCCGGCTGTCCCCCCCTAGATACACCACTGGACAGTGGTAACAAGTTACTCCGAGAGGGGAGAGATGAGGAGTTGAGGAGTAAGGAGTTTATTAGCTTAATTTTTTTTTTAACCTTTTTGAAACTCTACTGTACGGCAAAAAAATCCCTTCTACATTATAATTCGTGGGAGAAGCTTTTCATGTTTTTTCTTACATACAAGAAAATTACTAAGGGTATAAAAAGGTACATTGACTGAACAGTGATGAAAATTTTTTTCACTTTTTTTCACATACGAGAAAAAAGATGTCTCGGTGACATATTTGCTGCAAAACTGTGGAATGAATTCTGGATAGACTTATATAGTGGAAAAACGCAGCATGCAATAAAAGAGCATTCTGCACATTTTTCAGATCCGCGCCTCAGTATGTTATAGAAAGGGCTCATGCAGACGGAAATATTTTAAGTCCGAGTATGTTCCGACAAAACATTGGATTGCACTCAGAACAATGTTATTCTAACGGGGCCTATCCGGTCCAAGGAGAAAAAAAATCGCACCATGCCCAAGTTGGATCACACTCGGCCATACAAGTCAATGAATCCGTGGAAGACATAGAACTGCACTTGGATAACATTTTCAGGGACTGACAGATTGAATAAAATAGAAACATTTTTCCCCATCTTCTCCTCATCCAAGAAAATTGGATCTCACTATAATCACATGCTAATCACACTCTCATCTGAGTGTGATTAGCATAATTCTACCGATTTTCTAGCTTGACAGAAAATACGCTGGTTTGACTGTAGCCAAATGCAGAAAATTTTCACAGCTGATTTCTTCACTTCAATGTCTCAGGGTGAAGTATGGTGGGAATTCACTGAACAATCTATTTTTTTAAATGCTATCTTGAAACTAGTGTAATCATAAAAAATACTCTAAAAAAAAAATCAAAATTCAAAATCACTGAGCAAATCTTGTGCAGTAAAAATGCTTATGTTTACATAAGTGAATTTACTGACAAATTCTTTTCAAAAAAGTGTTCCACGAAAAAAAGCAATTTAAAGAACATTGAGAGTATTGAATTCACTTTCTTCACTCCACCGTTTCCTGCTGCAGAGGATATCAGATTGTTGCTCATCTAAGTGAAAGAATGATCCCTTACCTGAACCCCGTGCGTCAGTGGGAAGTAGTAGATTTTCTTTCCAGAAACAATCAGTGGCCCTGTGTGATTTGACATTCCTAGTCTGGCCTCAGGTACGTTCCATCCATTAGTGCGATAGGGGAACAATATATGTTTCACTATTACTTTTAAACATGATAGCGCCGGATAAAACGTTCTGCTGCAGATAAGGAAGAACTTATAGACTTCACAAGTTAGAACACTTAAGGAAATGAATGAAACCCAAGGAAATAGAAGCATGTGTTCACATCTCAGACACTTATGGTTGTTCCTCTTTTATTCCTTTTAGAAATATTAGAATACAGCAAATTGACAACTGGGAGTTTTCATTCCCCTTGTTAAATGGGTATGACAAAATACAGTCTTGTCCTGTCCTATCAGTATCAGACTGTTTCAGGGAACACACCCTCTTTAAGGGCCTTTTTCTGGCAGTTATGGGGTCCTCTTCTTTCGTTGTAGTATGATATCATACTACAACATTGCAGTCAGCTGTCTCCTACCTAATCATTCTGGAGGTTCAGAATTACCAAGGTTGGGCACCAGTGTTGATTGTAGGTCTCAATGGGGTATTCCAACTAAAATCATTTATCACTAGAGTAGAGAGGAGCAAATCTGATAAAATTTGATTTGCCAGGTTAACTCAAATTAGGCCAGGAAATTTGCTTTGCTTCAAATTTGTTCAATGGGAATCAAATTGTTGGTAGAAGACATTTATTATGGTGGAGTTCTCTCCAGGCCAGAGCTTAATAAATGGAAGAGTTAAAAAATAAAAAATATATATCCTCATCTCTCTTCTCACATGTTCCGCCATCGCAGATCCCCTACCAGTTAGTCAATGACTCCCATGCTTCTTCACTTTTAGGCACATCAGGTGCTCACTAGGCCTTGTACAGCATCATGACATCCAGCAGTTCTGAGGGATTGTCCAGGAGCAATATATATATTTAATTATGGGCCTAAAAGCTAATTGGCAGGTAGTTGCTAACAGACACAACTACCTGCCTGCTCTATCCAGCGCTGACTTAGGGCAGTCACCGACCACTCCTTTCGGTGATTCAGCTGACTGTTCTGTCAATGGGGCGTGACTACTGATGTCATGCTGATTGACATCCGGCTCCCCACAGTTGGACAGTGGGGAGTCGGCAGTCAATCAGCATGAAGTTAGCAGTCACATTCCCTCAACAGAGCAGAATAAAAGAGAAGCGGCTGGTCTGTTGACGTGACGTCAGTAGAAGCTGCTAATTCGCTGTCAGGAGTGGTCTGTGATCGCTCTGTGCCGGCAGAGATCACGCGTAGATTTAGCAAAGCCCAAATTGCTACTTTAAGAGATATTCCCATAATTAAATGTTAACCCCTATCCAAGTATTTTCTAACCCAGACATTGAAAAAACCTCAAGGCGAGATGCATATATAAATCACAAAACGGGGTACCATCACCACCATATGTACACCAATGGACAATACTACGGACAAATTGGAATAATACAAGAAGGAAAAAACTAAGAAATGTTCAGTAATTGAAATATATTTATTAAAGGATATACAACAAAGTGAGGTAGAGTGGGGGACAAAATATCAAAGAAAAGGCACTATACAGGGGACAACATGGATTACAAAATAATGTGGAAACATGTCATAAAATACTGAGTAAATAACAACATGTATATAACCAAAATGGACACAGATAATAAATATAAGTGCCACAAATAAGGAAAAAATAATGATAATAATAATTACTTTGCAATCAACAATTTCAAAATGCAATAGGTTAAATACCCAGTAGAAAATAAAGTGCAAATGTGCAACAAGTAAAGGTGGCTAGGGCAAAAGTCCCTAAATTGAGTGAATAGTAAATGAGTAACAATAGCATGAGTACTGCTGACTCAAAGTAAATCAATAAATAGCCAACCAGTATTTACCTTGTGCGGGTATAAGAGGAGTCCCCTGGATGTGCCCTGCCCCGACGCGCGTTTCGGCATCTGCCTTAACCCCTATCCAAGTATTTTCTGACCCAGACATGCCTGGAGATCTTTCATTCTCTATAAAAGGGATGTAGCACTTACTAAATGTCGGATACTCATGACTTGAAATTTCTTGGTATATTATGAATAATCCAATATTTGCAGCACTCACTACGCTATTTTGCTGGATCTTTGAAACTTTTCAGCGTTCTATTTTTTTCCAATTGGGGTCATATAAATCTGAGTCATAACATGAATAAATATCCAGTCTAACGGTGGAACCGAAATGTTATTTGGCATTAAAAGGACTTAGAAGGTAGGCACCTAATTTGCAAATAGTGGAAAGGTTTTGTTTTACACCAATGAGGTATTGGATGGGTAAATATATACATATATTGTAAATTCAGGTATTGGATGGGTAATATATATATTGTAAAGTTAAATTGCCAAATTCTGCCATTAATCATTCTCAAACCACAGAATGTTACCGTCATCATTTTACAATTCCCATTAGTGCTTGTGACATTCCAAAAGATACTTACCGTATTTTTATCTTACAAAGATTTCTAAGCATTTTAACTACGCAACATGGGTTACCAGAGTGCAATGGAAAAACGATTTAATTTAATGTACCTTTTCACCACTAGAGGGCAGAAATAGATTAATGAACTCAATGACTTATTGTCCCATTTTTCTCTCTCTGAAGCTTTTATTGCAGCATCTTCTATTCTAAAGACAGAGGTTTAAACATGGAAACTTTAGGAATCACCCAGTTCTTTAATTCTCTGTAGCCACATATCGGTAAATAGATAAGATTCCTCTTATTTTGGTTCAAGGGCTAAAAAAATATTCTCAAAGGTTCTAAAAAATGGTGCGTTGTATTAATGAACTTTTTTGGTTGTGGCATTAATGGGTTATATCGCTCAACTAGTCATCAGTTGCATCCAGTCAACGAACCAGATAATATCATAATACATATTTTATATGATATATGAATCTACATTCCCACTCCCGCCCCCACTCAACCACTTAAGGCTATGTGCGCAGAGTTTTTTTTTTTCATTTTAAAAAATGTCTGAAAATTCCCTTAAAAACGCTTAAAAGATTCCTATTTATTTCTATTGTAAATCCACTTTCCTGTTCAGATGTTCAATCTTTAGAGTGTCTTTTTACCCGCTTCATATTATGAAAAAAAACCCGTAAAATAAATAAAGAACGAGTATGTCACTTCTTTGAAGTGGCTCTTGATGGAATCTGCTCCAAACTAAGCACTTGCTAATTAAATGACTGCAAAAAACTCTTCAGGCAAAAACTCTTCGAAGACTTTAAAAAAAACTATTTTTGCCTCAGTAAAATAATAACACCTATACTCATCTCTGGTGATGTCGGCACTGGGTCTCCCAGGGCTCGCATGACATTATTGTGTCACGCGATCCCTGTGACCAATCAATGATAGATTCACTCTCCTATCCTACATACATAAATGACATCCAGAGGAAGTGAGACAGCTGTGTTGCTGTGTTGCCCTCTCACTTCCTCAGGATTTCTTGATTTGTCCAATGGATGAGACACTGAAGACAGCGCTGATTTGCCACAGAGATCGCGTGACATAACAATGTACTGTTAGCCCTGGGAGAGCGAATGTTGACACCACTTCAACTGTGCCAGCATCAGAGGTGAGTATAGGTGTTATTGTTTACTGTGGGGAAAACATACGGAATGAGGAGCTATCCGAGAAGTGGGCAACCTCTTTAAGGCTATCTACACGTGATGTTATTTAGATGATGGTGCAACTGCCAAACTTAACCTGGCGAAGCCGCTTCAGGAAAACGTAGGCTGTTTTCCTGAGTCAGCATCACCAGTGGCCATGCTGTTGTTCTTGTGCTGCCAGCGTGTTTTTCTCTAATCTGTAAGTATAGAGAGCTGCTGACTTCTGAATAGAAGCCACCAGAGGAATAAGCATGACACTTTTTTAACCACTAAAGAGGTTCCAAAGTCTGAAGCAGTTAAAAGAAGTGATGTAGGATGGAACATGTGCACAGCATAGTCGTATTGATATTGCTGCGCACCATGTTCAAGTTATGGGGCACTTTTTAAGACAGAGTCCAGGTGGAATCCACCAGAAAAAGATGCTGTTTGCACATACCCTAAAGCTGGAATCGAAAAACGCTCCAAAGAAGCTGCTTTTGATCACCTCAAAGAACTCCAACTCTACAGTACATATCCTAATAATGCTGAGAAGGATGAAGTTTGCCACCATAAAACTTATTTTAGAGTTATCTAGGGGTACAAGGCGCATGAACTTTACTGGTTGTGGAGAAACCTCTGAAAGCAATGTTACTCGAAGACATACTGGTAGGAAATTTGTATTGGGATCATCAATGGGGACAGTGAAGAAATGGGGTATGTAAACTTTTGATCAGGGTCATTTGGATGTTTTGGGTTGTCATTATTATTTCAAATGAGAAAACACAGTAGTTTGACAATAAATGGCTTCACCCAACCACTAACCATGATGGAGAAAAAGGTTTGGTGTTATCATTCATATTCTCTGAAAAAAAGGCCAAGAAAGCAAAAATTCTGCCGAGGTATGTAAACTTTTGAGCACAACTGTATGTGCTCATTTGCCACGGACGAGAGGAAATCAAAAAAGCACAATTCTGAAGTTTTGATTTTTTTTCCATTACGTCGTTTAATAATCAGCTCAATTAATTTTGTATCTTGGTAGATTGGACTTATATGAACATGGTGATATCAAATATGTTTTTTTTTTTAATTTCTTTATTTTAATTGACAAAAAGTAGATTGAATTGAGCTTTCATATTTTATATTTTCTTTTTATACATTTTAAAAACTATATACAGTATATACAGCTCTGGCAAAAATTAAGAGACCACCACATCAAAGCCCTGTCATGGGCAGCCCATTCTCCAGTCTAGAGTTGAGCGAAACGGGTCGGTCAAATTCATAAGTTGCCAACTTTCACTAAAGTCGGGTTTCATGAAACGAAACCCGACCATAGCGTGAGGTCGGCAATGAGGTCGGCGACCAGAGCGCCAAAGTTGCATTTCAAATGATGCTTCCAGCGCCCTTTTTCAGCCAATGATGGAGGACGCACACTGTGGGCAACGCGATGACATGGGCAGCGGTCACCACCATCTTTGAGAAGGGCATGCAAGTGATTGGCTTGCTTTGTGTGGTGTCACAGGGGCAATAAAAGGGCGTGCACGCTGACTGCCATCTTACTTCTGACGATCTTAGCATAGGGAGAGGTTGCTGCTGCTGATTCTGAATAAGGGAGAGCGTTAGCCAGGGAAGAAGAACAAAAAAACTGCTTCTGCTGGTAGCGATTTTCACTGTACCACACAACAGTTTGTGTGCAGTGACAGGGGAGGCTATATTTTTGTGCATCAGCTCTGTTGGTTATTAGGCTGCCTTATAAGGCTTATTCACCTTGTACTTTGTCATACATCAGCCAATTTCAGCCTGTTAAATTGAAGTGCAATCTATAGTGGGCCTGAGATAATAGTTCAGCCTCCTAAAATCTCTAGGGAGATTCAAATTCTCCCCAATACTATATACACCTTGTACTTTGTCATACACCAGCCAATTTCAGCCTGTTAAATTGAGGTGTATTCTATAGTGGGTGTCATGATCCCAGTGCAGGTTTTTGAGCTGCACGTCAGGGGTTAGTGTCTGGAGCTTAGTCCAGGTTTTGACCTGCATACCTGGGGTTAATGATTGTGGCCTCTTTTTGGTTCTGGGAGAGCTTCTTAAACCCCTGGGAAGCTCCAATCCCTGTCACTTATACTTTTGCTTTTGGCCAAGTGTGGTGACCTCTGTGTGCCTATGCCTGTTAGTTGTTATAGCTTGTTTATATGGTTCTGACCCGGTTCTGTTCCCCGTTGTGAGTTTGCCTGTTGATTCTGTACTGCGCTTCCCTCTTTGTGTATGACTCATTGCCTGTGATCTGACTACTCTCTGCTCGCCCCTCTTGTACCTTGCAGCTATCTCTGTGTATGGCTCATTGGCTACGTCCTGACTATCCTCCCTGTCTATGCCCCTTGATAACTTGTCTCGCAATTACCCTGCTAGGAGTTCTCTTGCAGCTCCTAGCTCTCTGGAGTTTAGGCCACGCCCCTAGCAGTCACATGCTTTAGGTCCTGCTGCTCTGAAGTACGCACCTATTCGGCTGCTGCCCGCTCCACAGGTATCTTTGAGCACAGTTCACTTTACTCAGGACACATGCACTGGCTCAGTGAGCAAGTTCAGTGCAGTGTTCCTGACAGTGGGCCTGAGATAATAGTTCAGCCTCCTAAAATCTCTAGGGAGATTCGAATTCTCCACAATACTATATACACCTTGTACTTTGTCATATACCAGCCAATTTCAGCCTGTTAAATTGAGGTGTAATCTATAGTGGGACTGAGATAATAGTTATGCCTCCTAAAATCTCTAGGGAGATTCAAATTCTCCCCAATACTATATACACCTTGTACCTTGTTTTACAGTACCATATAGCTGGTGGTATTTTGGGTACATTTGGGAAGAGGCTGTGAACGTGGGCGGGGGTTGCCAGCTGGTACTGATGGTGGTGGTGGTGCATCTGCTGGTAGTGGCAAAAGCACAATAGCTCCTAAGGCAGGAGGTGTTGAGCCTGCGTCATCATCTGGCTCCACCCTTGAAGGCTCCCTTTTCTGGGAGTAGGTAACCACTTTTAAAGCCAGAGCTTCAGGAACAAGTTTTGGCTTACATTGCTGACACAGCCTCCAGCTCTATCGCCTCCTCTTCTGAAGTTTCAAAAAATAAAATCACTGAGTCGTCAGTGAAGGCTCCTGGTCAGGAACAACACCTTTCCTTGTGTCCTTCACCCCTACCAAAAGTGAAGGATGCGGCAGGCCACACTACAGATTACTCCATGGAGCTCTTTTCACATACCATGCCTGGGTTATCAAGTCAAATCGTGAATTCCACAGTCCAAGATGAATCTGATATCGAGTGCACTGATGCACAGCCACTGCTAGATTTTTCTGCTGGTACAGTCACTCAGAGCACTACATTGTCCTCGCAGTGTACTGAGCCAGAATCTGACCCTGATGAAACTCAGGTGCCCTTTCCCGCATACTATACTACCTTACACGGTGACACAGAGGAAGGTGCACAAGAAATTGAAGAAGAGGTGATGGATGACCCAGTTGTTGACCCAGATTGGCATCCATTGGGGGAAGAGGGTGCCGCTGCCAATAGCTCAGAAGAGTAGCTGGAGGATCCGCAGCAGGCATCGACATTGCAACAGCTGTTAGCTGGCAGGCCCGTAGCAGTCCAAAAACGGGTTAGAGAAACCAAAAGAGTTGCAGGACAGCTTGGCCAGACGGTAAAATTAGCACAGCGTGCAAGGCCTCAAAATGTCTTCCATAGTAGGAAGAGTGCAGTGTGGCACTTTTTTGAACAAAATCCTAATGATCAGGCAAAGGTTATCTGTAAGAAGTGCGCAAAGACCTTTAGCCGAGGGAAAAATCTGAGAAATTTGAATACCAGTTGCATGCTTAGACATTTAACCACCATGCACTTGCAAGCGTGGACGGACTACCAAACCTCACGTACCACATGTGTATCTGCTCCGAATGAAGGTAGTCAGCAACGCTACATCACTTCCCCCACTGTAAGCCCACCGGTTAGCACACCACCAGCAGCAAATGTTGAGGTGTCATCGCAAGGCCAAAGCAGTCAGGGAATCACAATGTTATTGCTACGAAAGACTGAATCTAGGCCATCAGCAAGACCACCAACACCATCACCAACCCTCTCTCAGTCCGCCATGTCCACCGCTAGTTCCACATATGCTGCTCTCAAGTCCAGCTCACCCTACCAGAGACTCTGAGTAGGACAAGAAAGTACTCATCCTCTCATCCGCATACACTGTGTTTGAACGCCCACGTTGCAAAACTAATCTCGTTAGAGATGATGCCCTACCGGTTAGTTGAAAGTGAAGCTTTCCGCGAGCTCATGGCCTACGCAGTACTATGCTATGACCTACCCAGTCGGCACTTCTTTTCTTGAAAAGCCATCCCAGCCCTCCACCTGCATGTGAAAGACCGCATTGTCCATGCACTCAAGCAATCAGTGAGTGGAAAGGTGCACCTCACAACAGATGCATGGTCCAGTAGACATGGCCACGGCCGTTACGTGTCCATCACTGCGCACTGGGTTAATGTGGTGGATGCAGGGTCCACAGGGGACAGCGGCAGTGGGACAGTGCTGCCTAGCTCATGGTATAGGAAACAGTTGGCTGTAGGCGTTCGACCCTCTTCCTCCTCCTCCTCCAGAAGTGAAAGCTCTTCCACAGAGCGCAGTCGCATGAGCACTCCATCCGCAGCTGCCAGTGTTGTACACGAGGTGTCTCACTATCGAACAGCTAGTGGTAAGAGTCAGCAGGCTGTGTTAAAGATGATGTGTTTGGGTGACAACAGACACACCGCAGAGGTACTGGCCGACTACTTGCAGCGACAAACTGAGTCATGGCTGGGCAGTCTACATCTTGATGCAGGCAAAGTTAGTGATAACGGCCGGAATTTTGTGGCAGCCATAGCCCTTTCAAAACTCAGACATATACCTTGCCTGGCTCACACCTTGAACCTGGTGGTGCAGTGCTTCCTCAATAATTATCAGGAGTTAAAAGCCCTGCTCCATAAGTGCGAAGACTGTGCTCACACATCCGCTGGTCGCCCGTACACTCCAGTCATATGCAGAAGCTGCAGCGATTGCTCCACCTTCCCAAGCACTGCCTAATTATCAATGTTGCAACAAGGTGGAACTCCACCCTGCACATGGTTCAGAGGCTGTGCGAACAGAGGCAGGCTGTAATGCATTTGTGGGAGGATACATGGGCAGGCAGTTTGAGGGCAGACATGGAGTTGTCTGGTGTGCAGTGGTCGAAGCTGAAAGACCTCTGTAAAGTCCTTCAGTGTTTTGAGGAATGCACACGGCTGGTAAGCACAGACGACGCCATCATAAGCATGAGCATCCCACGTATGCGTCTGCTCATGCAAACTTTGATGCACATTAAGGCGCAGACGTCTGCAGCCGAGGAGGAAGAGGAGGAGGGAAGCCTTGATGACAGTCAGCCATTGTCTGCTCAGGGAACTCTCCTGGACGAGGTGGAGGAAGAAGAGGAAGAGGAGGAGGATGATGGGGATGATTATTTAGGGGAGGAGGATGCTTCTCAGGGGGCAAGAGAAAATGTTGGCGTGGCAAAGTCAGGTACAGGGTTTGTGCGTGACTGGAGGGATGTGGATTTGCCAGAAAGTGCTCCTCCACCCAGCACTCGCAGTGCATCATTGACACCTGGAATATTGTGTGATTATGCCTTGCAGATCCTAAAAAGGGACCCCCGCATTGCCAAAATGATGAACGATGATGACTACTGGTTGGCCTCATCCTGGATCCACGCTATAAAGGCAAATTCCAAAACATCATGCCACATCAGAAACTAGAGTTAATATTGGCTAACAAACAAGCAACTCTGGTAAACCGTTTGTTTGAGGCATTCCCAGCACACAGCAGCGGTGATGGTTCTCACACGAGCCGTAGGGGGCAACATGGAAGAGGTGTTCGTGGTGCACACATCCGAAGTGGCGTTGGAGATAGGGGTTTCATGACCATGTTGTGGACTGATTTTTCAAGTACCACTCACACGACTGGTAATACTGCATTGATTGAAAGTGGCAGGAGACAGCAGTTGTCAACTATGGTTACAAACTACTTCTCCTCCCATATCGATGTTCTCCCTCACAGGTCATTCACCTTTGACTATTGGGCCTGTAAACTGGACACCTGGCCTGAACTGGCACAATATGCCTTACAGGAGCTCGCTTGCCCTGCTGCTAGTGTGCTATCCGAAAGAGTCTTTAGTGCTGGTGGATCAATCCTGACAGAAAAAAAGACCCGTCTGTTGACCCAAAATGTTGATGATCTAACCTTCATTAAAATGAACCATGCATGGGTTTCAAAGGATTTTGTCCCACTTTTCCCTGCTGACACATAGGTTGCCAGAAAAATGGCTCGCTTTTGTCCTCCTCTTCCTCGGACTTCTCCAATTCCTCCATTTGCAGCTGCTGAATGTCCAACATCAACATATGCCATTTTTTCAACCTCCCTAACTGGGCTGCCTCCCCCCCCCAGTGCCGGGGTCACCACCTGACGCACGCACCCGTGCGAGTGTCGTTGCCCTGGACAGGTGGGTGGGCCCACTCTTGGGTGATGGCACTGGCACAGGGCCCCTCATAGTGCGTAAAAGTGTCTCTGCCGGTGGGAGGGCACCCGCCGTCAGACACACCGCCGTACTATGAGGGGCCTTGTGCCAGTGCCGTCGCCAACGAGTGGGCCCCCCCTGCTTGCTCAGGATCACAGCACTTGCAAAGTTGAAATACTTACCTCTCCCTGCTCCACCGCCGTGACGTCTTCCGCGTTTCCTGACAGTGACATTCTGGTCAGAGAGCGCGATGACATCACGTCTGTACGCCCTCTGCCTAAACAGTCCAACTGCAGAGATGGGGACGACAAGGAGTCCAGAGTATAGGGATTCCCTAGTGAGGAGACTTATTTAATTGTTTTAAAGGTTGGGAGCAATTTTTGGGGAGCACTATACTCTGGAGAATGATATATGGGGCACACCATACACTGGAGCATTCCAAAGATGGACATCAGACACTGGAGCAGCATTTACAGGGCCCATTATACACTGGAGCATTAGAACTGGGGCCCATTATATATGGAGCATTATTTGGGCCCCTAAGACAGTGGAGCTTCATCCATGGGGACCAACATATACTGTAGCATATGTGGAACTCATCATATACTGTATCGAATATTATATGGGACCAATGATTCTGTATGGAGAAATATATGGGCCTCATTACTCTGTATGGCGCAGTATGCGGTGGCCATAATACTGTATGGAGTAATATACTGTCCGTTTTTGGAGCTATTGGAGAATTTAAAATGGATATCAGTCATGTGATGTAAGAAGTGAAGTATTTTTCATTGTACTATACCGCTATTTCTCTGCCGTATCAGAGGATCATGAATTGTGGCATGTGTTAAAGGAGCCCAGTGCCACTCTTTGGCCCTGGGCCCACAAAAATCTGGAGCCAGCCCTACCCCCCCACAACTTTAGCCAAAGAACCCCCAGTTTTCAATGCCTAACTATTATTATAAAGTAAATTAAGGTTGACAAGCTTAAGTAATAAGAATTGATGTTTTTGGCACTAAAATGGGCACTGTAGGTGTGTTTCCTGTCCTCCACTCACTGCCGACTTTTCTTCCCCATTGACTTGCATTGGGTTTCGTGTTTCAGTCGGCGTTCGACTTTTCATGATAATCGGCCGATTGCGTTCGACCCGACTTTTGCGAAAGTCGGGTTTCATGAAACCCGACTCGACCCGAAAAAAGGCAAAGTCGCTCATCTCTACTCCAGACCTTAACCCCATTGAAAACCTCTGGAATGTAATCAAGAGGATGATGGATAGTCACAAGCCATCAAACAAAGAAGAACTGCTTACATTTTTGCACCAGAAGCAGTGTGAAAGACTGGTGGAAAGCCTGCCAAGACGCATAAAAGCATTTTTTAAAAATCATGGTTATTCCTCAAAATATTGATTTCTGGACTCTTCCTGAGTTAAAACATTAGTATTGTTATTTCTAAATGATTATGAACTTGTTTTCTTTGCATTATTTGAGGTCTGAAAACACTATTTTTTGTAATTGTAATTTATATATTTTTTAGTTCCCTTAGGGAACATACAGTCGTAATCGCTTAAACTGTATACCGCAATGCCATAGTGTTTTAGTGTTGCAGAATACAGTGTAAACCCCGGTCTCCTTTGAAGCTCTGCATATAGCTGAGCTACATAGGAGGACCAAGATGGTGGTGAAGAGACCTTCAGCAGGCTCCTGGCTGTCATAATAACTGGTACATATGAGCATTGGAGATTGGCAGCAGCTCCAGTTGTGGCTGCTAGATCTCATTCACAAGGCAGTTTTTCTCATACGAGTGCTTTCCATGCTTTTCACTGATATCCCTTCTACCTATAATAGTGTATGGGACTGTTCACATGTCCATGTTTTTTCGTGAAACAAACCTGCAGCACAAAATCATGGAGGAAAGTCCGCTCTTGATCTGAGCGTTGAATCAAAATAGACAATGTACAGTAAGTCTATGAGTCTGTAAAATATCGGACAGCACTCGAATGACATCTGAATAAGGTCCGATTTTCACTGACTGTTATAAGGTAAGGTTCTTTTCACAATATCAGAAAAACTGATAAAAATAGGATCAAACTTGGATGAAAATCGCTAAAAAGCTGATGTGTTGATGAGTTGATGAGGCCTTGTAGACAGATGTTGGCTTTTTAATACAGTATAGCGTTATCTGCCTTGTGTGGAGAAGTCTCAGCTCGTAAACCCTTACCACACACGATCACCTCTGCAATCATGTAATATTGCATTAAGGGGTCAATCAGTAATCCCACTTATTTTTTCTAGTGAGGTGATGGCGACATTACATTAGATTGGAGGCCGTTGTGTTACACTGACAGACACCTGTCCTAGAATGTTAATAGGACAGATGCATGTGAGCATGTGCTGTAGGACGGTATGGGACTCAGAAAATGGGAATAGCAACCAAATTTTATAAAACTTTTACAATTTTTAAAATCAGTCAAATAAGAAAAAAAAAACTGTACAAACCTGAAGAATAAAGGCAAGAGCTACTGTATTTTTCAGACTATAAGACGCACTCCAAATTTTCAGAAGGAAAATAGAGGAAAAAATGAATGCATCAAATGGTGGTCCATCTTACAGTCTGAATTCAGCTTATCGGGGGCGCGAGATCAGCTGCTCTGGTGGAGCTGGGACACAGGAGGTGTTCGTGGTATGGCAATGATCTGACTCTGATCCCAGGCTGGCGTGGCGGGTTTGGCTGTGCTCGGTGGTGAGGAGGCTCTCCGGGAAAATGGGCGATGGAGGCGGCATATGAGCAAGTTGAAATATCGACACCGAGATCTCATTGCCAAGATCTCAATCTGCGCATACACTGCTTCCAGCGGTCATTTTCCCAAAGGTCACCACATTGCAGCAATGGAAGTTCGGGGGGCTACAGGCTTTCACAAAATGTCAGCAGAAACCCTGCACTACCCAGTATCGCCGAACCTGCTGCACCAGCCTGGGATGGGAGTCACATCATCGCCCTGCAACATCGAACCAGCAAACACCTCTTCCCAGCCCAGGGCCTTCAGAATCGCCCGACTCCTGCTACCTCCACACTCGTGGTAAGTACATTTGTACTATAAGATGCACCCCATTTTCCCCCCAAAATGTTTTGGGAAAAAAGTGCATCTTATAATCCGAAAAATACGGTTTCACTAGCTGCAACCACATGGACCAGGGATCTTCCTACTGAACGCCCTCTCTCCCTTTAACATGGGCATAATGCTACTCAGACAACACAAAGTGAGGGTAAAACAGTATACTTTATTAAACTACAAAACAGGCAGATAACATATGGATCAGTCCCAGCAAAATACCCCCAAGATGGTGCATATTACAGAGTCTCACCCTTCTACTGACTCGCCAGGATAATGGTAGCTGTTACTTCAGAGCTCCCAGGGTCGACTACCCTACCTGTGGCATGCACACAGAGAGGAGGCAATGACAAGTGTAGGAAGATGACAGTACATTCAGGTACAAGGCCAGTTGTCTGGAGGGTCACAACCTAGCTTCATTTTCCAGGGTCGACTACGCGACCTGTGGCACGCACACAGAGATGAGGTAACAACAAGCATAGGAAGATGACAGTCCATTGAGGTACAAGGCCAGTGGACCTGAGGGTCACAACCTTGCTTCTCCGAACATCTCCATGGAGCCAGGCGACCAGCGGGTTCCAATCCTGTCTCTCTTCAAATTCAAGATTCAGTGATGGCCAATAGAACAGATCTGTATTCTTCCAACTGGGGCCGAGGTCCCCTAGGTTGTTTCTAGTAGAATGATAGATCTGTGTCCCTCGTATTGTAGCCATGATATATTGGCTGCTGTCCTGTCTCTGGTCCTATGGATGTATGGATGTCTTCCCAGACTCTCTGGCTGTCTCTCTTTACATAGGCATTTAACCTCTTTTTATACTTATCAATTGTCTTTCAATCAGTATTGACATAAAGGATAAGAATGGAGATAATATCAAGTAGCAATACTTGATTATTTATCCATTTGCATAGTTTTTCTTCCTCAAAGTCACCAAGCTATCTGGCCTACACAATGCATCATTATCATATCAGTAAACATCACTAGTCTTCAAGGATAAGAGCACAACATGTTATCTGAAATGTCAATATTACAGGCTTACAAAAGCAAAAGTCTGCTTTCTTGATCAACACATAAATTCAAAAGTTAACATACAGATACAGTAACAGTCTATTCTTCTTGGTTTGCTAAAAATAGTCATCTGGTTAATTAAGATACAATGCTGTGTCTTTACAATATGCCAATTGTCTCTTCAGAGATGAATTAGCATTTTAGCGCCCCCAATTGGAAGCAGAAATCCTAAAAGTCAATATCGACCCTTTAATGAGGTTTGCCACATGACTTAGGATAAAAGCCAAACCAGAATCTCAATTTGCAGGCACAGTGTTTCGGGATGTTTGCCCTTCCTCAGGGCAAAGCATGAGATCTGATTTGACTGGGTGAGAGGCCTCTGACTATAGTATAATTGGGAACGTTTCTCCTTGTGGAGAGTGACATGCCAGTGTAAAGAGACTTATAGGCCATGCAGTTCTCCTCTGGGAAATTAAATATTCAAATTATCTTTTCAGAGACAACACAAAACACTAGTGGGGTGTATAGTATACAGAGATAAACCACAATTTCCCATATCTTTCAAGATCACTGTGGGTATGAAAGTTGGGGTTATAGTTAGTAGTTGGGGTTGTATTAAGATAAGAAAAAAAAAGGTCAATTTTTGTAGACAGGCCCTTTGCATGTGAACAGCATATAGATGTAATACCAGACACAGCTAATGAACGCAAGTGGCGCTGTTTCTCGATTAAACAGAAAAGAACACAAAAAATAAAACATTTTCTTCTAATCAGCCCTATAACGGCTCTGACATATTGTTTGTAATCTTTATTATTTACACAAACAATCGTAATAAATATATTTTAACTGTAGGCACATTTATAGAAATGAGAAAATAGGGGGGGAAGCCAGCACTGCTTAAGGTTAGAACGCATAAATTGGAGTGCATATGCACATAATGTCTAGCTGTATTCAAAAATGAGATATTTAGCAAAAAAATTGATCAATTCAATTGAGCCACCCCGCCGCGCCAAGGCAATCTCATATGGGGGGTCCTACTCTATATATTTTTAATAAATGCTGTGCCATTACGGCCTCCTAAATACATTTAGAGCATGACCACATCAAGTGCAATCTGTACCTGAACATTGCTGGATCGCTCCCATGAAGCCAGATGAAGCAAGTGCAGATGAAGGCCAACCAGGTCTGAACACAGACATATCAGGAATGGCCTCCACACATTGCCTGACCAGCAAACATAGATGAAGGGCGATGTTGGTCCAGACACAGGTGCACAATTAAATAAAGCTTGGGGCAGGGTGGGGCTGCCGTGTGTGTGCACAGCAGCCTAATCCATCACAATGAACACAGAAAAATTATGGCGGACATAACCAAGCGTGCACGGCAACAGTGGTGGTGAGCCACAAACCAACAACAAGAAAATAGAGGGGGGAAGCCAGCACTGCTTAAGGTTAGAACGCATAAATTGGAGTGCATATGCACATAATGTCTAGCTGTATTCAAAAATGAGATATTTAGCAAAAAAATTGATCAATTCAATTGAGCCACCCCGCCGCGCCAAGGCAATCTCATATGGGGGGTCCTACTCTATATATTTTTAATAAATGCTGTGCCATTACGGCCTCCTAAATACATTTAGAGCATGACCACATCGGCGGGGTGGCTCAATTGAATTGATCAATTTTTTTGCTAAATATCTCATTTTTGAATACAGCTAGACATTATGTGCATATGCACTCCAATTTATGCGTTCTAACCTTAAGCAGTGCTGGCTTCCCCCCTCTATTTTCTTGTTGTTGGTTTGTGGCTCACCACCACTGTTGCCGTGCACGCTTGGTTATGTCCGCCATAATTTTTCTGTGTTCATTGTGATGGATTAGGCTGCTGTGCACACACACGGCAGCCCCACCCTGCCCCAAGCTTTATTTAATTGTGCACCTGTGTCTGGACCAACATCGCCCTTCATCTATGTTTGCTGGTCAGGCAATGTGTGGAGGCCATTCCTGATATGTCTGTGTTCAGACCTGGTTGGCCTTCATCTGCACTTGCTTCATCTGGCTTCATGGGAGCGATCCAGCAATGCTCAGGTACAGATTGCACTTGATGTGGTCATGCTCTAAATGTATTTAGGAGGCCGTAATGGCACAGCATTTATTAAAAATATATAGAGTAGGACCCCCCATATGAGATTGCCTTGGCGCGGCGGGGTGGCTCAATTGAATTGATCAATTTTTTTGCTAAATATCTCATTTTTGCATACAGCTAGACATTATGTGCATATGCACTCCAATTTATGCGTTCTAACCTTAAGCAGTGCTGGCTTCCCCCTCTATTTTCTTGTTGTTGGTTTGTGGCTCACCACCACTGTTGCCGTGCACGCTTGGTTATGTCCGCCATAATTTTTCTGTGTTCATTGTGATGGATTAGGCTGCTGTGCACACACACGGCAGCCCCACCCTGCCCCAAGCTTTATTTAATTGTGCACCTGTGTCTGGACCAACATCGCACTTCATCTATGTTTGCTGGTCAGGCAATGTGTGGAGGCCATTCCTGATATGTCTGTGTTCAGACCTGGTTGGCCTTCATCTGCACTTGCTTCATCTGGCTTCATGGGAGCGATCCAGCAATGCTCAGGTACAGATTACACTTGATGTGGTCATGCTCTAAATGTATTTAGGAGGCCGTAATGGCACAGCATTTATTAAAAATATATAGAGTAGGACCCCCCATATGAGATTGCCTTGGCGCGGCGGGGTGGCTCAATTGAATTGATCAATTTTTTTGCTAAATATCTCATTTTTGAATACAGCTAGACATTATGTGCATATGCACTCCAATTTATGCATTCTAACCTTAAGCAGTGCTGGCTTCCCCCTCTATTTTCACATTTATAGAAATGTCTGATTAAAAAATTGTAATAATTTTAAAAATTAAAATTGGGAGTATAAATTTATGATGACCTTTGACACTCTCAGTGCTGGAATGAATGTGTCGCATGGATTTATGTCTTTTTACATCAGTTAAGGAATTTGCTTTCAAGACCTTGTGGGGGCATCACAACACATTAGGAGACCCCAATCAGAGGACTATAAAACATCCGGACTCCTTATCTATGTACTGGTCCAATATTTATGTTTCTCCCTCTCCCATATTGATAGTTCTGCTTCACATCACTTGTCTTATCCATTGCATTTTTTCTGTGTTGTATTGCGCATAAATATGTGACTCTTCAGATTTTGTATTAGTCTAGCCTGAAGAAGAGACCTGAGTAGTCTCAAAAGCTTGCAGTGTGTTACCATCTTTTCAGTTAGCCATTAAAAGGTATCAACCACTGAGGACTCTCAATTCTGAATAGAAATTAAAATAGGATTTTTAAGATTTTTAATCATTTTCCATAAATAATAATAATAAAAATAATTATAATAATAAACTACTTGTCAATAATAAATTCACACTTTTACAACCATAATATCATCACATTTTTTAGGTGCCAGTGTAGTTACCTCTAAATGAGAAAAAAAATATTATTCCGTGGGATTAGCAGCAGCATGGCAGCTCAGCATGTGTTTCCACTAAAGAGATATTTAAAGGTCAAATATTTAAAGGTCATGTAAATGTCACAAGGGGAAAAGTGTCCTGACATTTTAATCTTGTTTCTGAAAAATCCAATATCTCACCAATGAGATGACAGTAAATGTATGTGTTTCCATGTTATATTTATATATCCAGGCGACCAGCTTCTAATCATCATTTATTTGGTATGGATCTGAACCACCTAACAGAATGAAGCGAATGTGAACAGGTACAAGCTGCTTTATTCTATACTGTCAGGGCAGACACCGCAGCTCGCACTAATTCACATTTGCTTCATTCTGTTAGAAGGTGCAAATCAGGTTTTTCTTTCTAGCTCTCTCTTTGCTTCTACGTCCATCCTTCTTTCCTTTCTCTTCTTTCTCTCCTTTCTTTCTTCTGTCTATTTCCCTTCCTTCCTTTCCTCTTTCTCTCTCTTCCTTCATTCTCTTTCCCTTCTTTTCTTTCTTCCTTATCCTTATCCTTCCCTTTCTTCTTTCTCTTTTCCTTCCAATTCTTCATTCTCTTTTCCTTTCATCATTCCTTCAAATTCTTGTTTTTTCCCTTCAGTTCTTTCTTCTTTCTCATTTTTTTCTTTACTTACTGTCTGCTTTCTCATTCCTTTTCTTATTTCTTTCTCTTCCTTCCGTCCTTTATTGTTTCTCTTTAGCTTCCATGGTTCCTTCCTTCTTTCTCTTTCCCTTCTTTCCTTTCTTCTTTCTCTCTTCCTTCCTTCTCTTCCCCTTCTTTCCTTTCTTCTTTCTCTTTTCTTTAGTTCTTTTCTCTTATCTCTTTCCCTTCCTATTTTCTTTCCCTTCCATCCTTTTTCTTTCCCTTCCTTCTTTCTCTTTCACATCCTTCCTTTCTTTTTCTCTTTCCCTGCTTTCCTTTTTTCTTTTTCCCTCCCTTCTTTCCTTCTTTCCCCTTTCTTCTTTCATTCCTTCTCTTTCCCTTCCTTACTTTTTTCTCTTTTCATCCTTCATTCTCTTTCCCTTCTTTCCTTTCTTCTTTCTCTTTTCCTTCCTTCTCTTCCCTTCTTTTCTTTCTGCTTTCTCTTTAAATCCATCCTTTTTTCTCTTTCCCTCCCGTCCTTCCTTCCCCTTTCTTCTTTCATTCCTTCTCTTTCCATTCCTTACTTTTTTCTCTTTTCCTCCTTCATGCTCTTTCCCATCCTTCTTTCCCCTCTTTGCTTCACTCCTTCTTTATCTTACCCTCTCTTTGTTTATTCTTTCTTTGTTTCTTTGCCTTCCTTTATTCCTTCATCTATTGATCATATCTATCTGTCTATGCATAAATAATATATTTCTTCACTACACTGATATTCAGCTTTCTTATTTTGAATGGAAAACGTCTACCTCAACAAGAACCGGCAGAAATGCGCGGCTCAGCTAATAAGTGTATGACTGACCTAAATCCAAGGTATTTGGGGGGACTTAATATTTTTTCTTTTTTACACCATTCTGCGTGGGAAACTGTTGTTATCCTGTGTCATGTCAAGAAGGGTACAAGAGTATTGAAAAGTTTCAACCCCGAGGGCACTGGCTAAAACGATTGCATCTGCTTCATGGAATATGTATGAAGGCTTTAAAGGGACAGCGCTTTTAAAACCAGAGCTGTAAATAATCCATAAACTAAAGTTAAAAGAGTTAAAAGAAGAGTAGATATAATTAGAGATGAAGCCCGTTTCACTTAGCTCATTATATTGATTACGACGTGCTCAGCAAATACTGTAATTTTAGGATGAGCACTTAGATGTTCCCATACGGAAGCCGCTTCTGCAATCCTCAACTAAATGGAAAACGATCTAATGGTTAAAAGGGGTCATTGAGGTTTAATTGAACTGAGCTGTTTTGATTGAAAAGAAAGCCACAGTTAATCGAAAATAAGCCCTATCATGAAAAGTGATACCTGTGTCCAATTTCAAAGGCCAACCAATGTCTACACTTAGTAGCAATGGATGGGAGAGGTAGACAAAGCATTTAATATAAGAAAATTCAATTGAAATGCCTGAGTTACGTCTGGACATGCGGCTCGTGTTTTAGATAGGCAAACATGAAAGCTAACAATAAACACTGAGAAAGAGAAACAACAGCGGTCAAGCTGGGAAATTCATCATGACATCGAAATTAAGCTTTGGCCAAGAAAAAGTTATTATTTTGACTAAATAGGTTGAGATTCAATTCTAAGTCTTAATACTATTTTTTTTTAAACATTAGGTTAAAGATATTCACTTGGGCTTAAACTATTTGAAGGGTGTAACGGGATCTACCCAAGCTGGGGTACCTCTTTCAGTACCACCCCGTGTTTTCGGAGGTCCGCTCTGCATTGGCTGGAGTCTGAATGAATGACGCTGGCTGGAATTCCTTGGTTACATGGGCGCATGTAAAAGATCACTGCTTCTCCACGTATTTCCAGTCTGACAACACTTTACTCACAGGACACAGAATATATCACACAGATACAGAGGGCAGGCCAATAGAAAAGCGGCAGGCCAGACATGCATTACAAAAGCCGCAGGTGGCCGGAGCCTGCCGATGTTTACTGTGGGAATTACAAAGGTGGGGGGAGGGCGGACAAAAGGAGAATATCGTGTCCCCTCTGCCCAGGGGCGCAGCATGTGGGCTGATGCATTAGGGACATGCATCTCACATAGAACCTATTATACATACATATAACTGCACAACATATTCTGGGTGCTGAGTGGTTCTGTAACACGTAACAAAGGAGTTTTCCAAACTTCAGAAATTTTGCAGTCAATCTATACGACTAGAGATTGAAGAATTCCCCATTGTTGGCAGATTATATGAATGCCAGTATGAGATTTGCAGATTCTGACTAGATTCCCATCCATCTCTCTCACTAAAACATTGCGAGAACTGGATGGAATTTTCACATTGTAATTTCAGGCTGAAGGCAGCAAAACCAAGGAGAAACACATTTGGAACCAAAAAGTAATGAATCACATGAGAAATAACCTAGAATGTATGTTAAATCTTGGATTCCACAAAGTCCCCCCTCGACAGCTTTACACCCCATTGGCATCCACTCAAGCACCTTCATCAGGTCTTCACCTGGGATGGCTTCCGAAGGACATTTGTGCCTCATTAAGAGTTCATTTGCAGAATCAATGGCCTTCAAGAAGTGTTTATCAGTTGCGGTTTGCAGAGACAGTGTTGGTACACAGCTACATGCAGTACTGAGCGATATCCCACAACTGTTCTAAGGCAGAGTACCACTCAAGAACCACTCAACTAAGAAAAGAGAAGAAGCATGGACAACAGTCCATTATTGCTTTAAGACATGAACATCAGTCAATGTGGAAAATTGCTAGAACCTTGACGATATCACCAGAAAATAATATATTGTTTAAGACAGCATTCTGTTTCAACTTTATTTCTAAAAACATTTTGGCAGTGGTTTTTTTTCTATATCACAGTTTCTAGTAAAAATCCTGCAGTATTTACATTGGTCACTGGAGCGTTTTTTTAGACTTTAAAGCCCTGTTTCAGGAAATGCACATGTATAATAGGCACAAAGAGAATAATGAGCATGTGCAAAGGTTATTGTGAGGGAGCTGGGGAGTGTTCAGCTATGACATCGCCTAATGTGACTGGTGAATCCTATAATATTAGCTGTGTATAGAGCTTTTACCTGTCATTATACAAGAGAAGGAGGTGAGCTGTGACATCACCTATAGTGATTGGTGGATCCTGTATTATCAGCTGTATATAGAGGTGCTATCAGTCATTATACAGGAGGAGGAGGTGAGCTGTGACATCACCTATTGTGATTGGTGGATCCTGTAGTATCAGCTGTATATAGAGATGCTATCAGTCATTATACAGGAGGAGGAGGTGAGCTGTGACATCACCTATTGTGATTGGTGGATCTTGTATTATCAGCTGTGTATAGAGGTGTTGCCTGTCATTGCAATCCTGCCTTGGATGGAAAGTAAACTACTGTATACCATTTCCTGAAAAGACAGGAAGTAACAGTCTAAAACAACCCCAGTGGCCGGAGTGAAAATTGCAAGATTACTCATTTACTTTTTTTTTTTAAATAAAGATCTTAATATAAAAAATAAATGGCAATTTTTTTTACTAAACATATAACGCAAAAATACTTTTTTTCATCAGCTCTTGGCATAAGAAGATGGAATTAAAAGAGTGCTGTGAAACCGGTAAAAGATTAGTTTAGATGTGCACTGTACGAATATAGAACTTTCTACAATTAATATCCAGTTCTGTCTAGGAGGGAATATTTTTGTCAGCAGCATGCGTAACAATCCAATTCTCCAAAGCGTTACAGAAAATAGCCTATGTCATTCTTAGATACGTACACTACCCAACTTAAAATATTTGTCACCCTTGGATACGTGTGTAATGCAAATACTGGGCGCTTGGCCGTTGCTATGAATTCAGTGAAGGCGGCTACACATGACTCTCATTCCAAGTGCTGTAACAAAGTTGTGCTATTTGCTATTATCATCTCTGCGTTGGACCTCGGTCAGTTTAATTAGAGGTCTATTAATGGCAGACACTACCTAACCGTCAACTGCTCGCAGTGCCTGGCTGGGGCTGGGTGATAGCCAGTGCATAATGCCTACAATTACATAGATGTCACTCTATCCATGTGTGAGTCAAGGGCTGAAATTAGACTGAAAACTCTGCAAGGGACGTTTCATGCCATTATTATTACATCATTATATCAGGGGGCTTTACACGGCAGACATAAATGTTCATTTGTCTGCATGGCTTCTACAATTGTCCTTATTCACCTTACCTTACCTTGGAATTGCTCTATAATGTGTATGTTGTGGTGCTTTATATTTTTGGAACCTTTAAAGAGGGAATTCCCAACTTAAACCTGTTTTCCAGTCTAAGCAAAAAATGTTCGTAAAGGCAGTAATTGCCATAAAACAAAACAAAATAAACATCTGATAAATCCCCTGGGGAACAAATCCAGCGCTCTTCAACGGTCCTTGCTTACATAGAATCCTAGAATGTTAGAGTTGGAAGGGACCTCCAGGGTCATCGTGTCCAACCCCCTGCTCAATGGAGGATTCACTAAGCCATCTCAGACAGATGTCTGTCCAGCCTCTGTTTGAAGACTTCCATTGAAGGAGAACTCACCATATAATCATAGAATGTTAGAGATGTAAGGGATCTCCAGGGTCATCGTGTCCAACCCTCTGCTTAATGCAGGATTCACTAAACCATCTCAGACAGATGTCTATCCAGCCTCAGCTTAAAGACTTCCATTGAAGGAGAACTCACCACCTCATCCTCACTGTCAAAAAGTTTTTCCTAATATCTACAGATATATGTATATCTATAGATATAAATATATATCTCTGCATATAACTTGACATCACAAAACAAAGCAAAAAAAGAATTATCCGGATCGTACGTTGGAGTAAGTGCAATGCATAGGTGTTCATTCACACTGTATCCATTTAACACAAAGAACTTAAGATAAAAACAAAATGGCCAAATGCCTTGTATTAAGTAAATGAATAGTAATAGTCATGTAAATAACATAGTGTATTTTGTTAACACTATTTTGATTAAAAAAAAAGCATTAAAGCCTTCCTACTGCAACAAGGTGACCCAATCAGGACGGTACCTAACTCTTGTAGCTCACCTCACAATGTGTCAGCAGATGTCCAAATATAAAAGTGCAGAACAGGACCAGGTTCCGATGTGCAGCCACCAATCCTTGGAAAGCCATATAAACAAAACTTACAGCAAAACAGAGGAGCCAAATTCCTGATTGTACAAAAAATGAGCCAGAGAATACATTGGTATAAGAGTGTGCATTCACATTATTGTGGCAACATAGAGAGGTGAACCACAAGAGTTAGGTACTTTCCCGATTGGGTACACCTTGTCACAGTGGGATGGCTTTTCCCCTATTTTATTTACATGTACTATTACTATCCATTCACTTATTACAGGATATCTGCTCATTTTGTTTTTAACTTTTTGTCTTTTTGTTTTAAATATTAAGTTTGACTTTCCTGAAGCATTATTGAAAAAATAATAGCAAAATCTGTTTTATTGATATATATAAATGAAAAAAAAAATACAAAAATTGAGCTTGATTTAAGTTGGTATACATGCAGCACATAAACGCATGTTCACATTGGCCATAAAGTATAAAAAACCTACAAGAGACAAAATGCCCCAAAACCCTGCTGTAACTAAATAAGTAAACAGCAAAAGTGCATTTAAATAACACAGGGTTCTTAGAAATACTGTTTTTGATTAAAAAAATAGCATAAAAGCCATCCCACCGCGTCAAGGTGACCCTGATCGGGACAGTCCTACACTGTCTAATATTAAGAACCTTACCATGTGTCAAAGCTGACCTCAGTGTGTGAATAAGGGCATACAAAAGGAGCGTGTCCCGACCTGTGGACACCAGTCTGGGGAAGACACACACATAAATGAAGTGAAAAAGAAGTAAAGCAATAACTGACATCATCGCCAATCAACCCTTACTCATAATCCATCTTCATCTGGGAAAACTACAGTGAAATCTCTGCAAAAGATCCCACTTTGACTAAACACCCCTTTATCTAGATGAAAATTCTTTGGACCGGTTCTTAGTTTTACATTTCTTTCTGTTAAAAATGGTAAAAAAAAGACATAAATGGCACAAAAAAATATGAAAAGAAAAAAAAAATTCCAAACTTTTCAGGTTGCCTAAGAGACAATAAAAGCAAGCGAAATCAAACAAATTGTTTGCCAACTGCTCCAAAAAGGTCTTATCGTTAAGGTCTGGCTATTAAGGAGTTAATTATCATTAAGGTCTGGTTAGTAAAGAGTTAAAGGAGCTGTATTGATCATGAACATTAGAAAGTCTTGCATGTGAATATTAATAAGTTACTGGAGACATAATATCTCCTTGTCTAGGGGCTCATTAACCTTCCTGCAATATAATCATTTTCCCACCAAAACGAACAATACAATAAGAAAGATTGTGAGCCGTGTTTACATGCACAGTTCCTGCTCTCACAGGCCTCATTTGTCCTTCTCTCAATGACTCATTTATTTGACTGACGGACTACAATAGTGGCTTTTTTATGTTGCACCAGTCAACTATACTTGTAACTTTACCCAAAGAAAAAATGTGATTTTTTTTTAAATGTCTTTATTAGAAATATAATTAGTACTATTCTAATGCAAATAATTCAATTTATGAAATTTTTAAAATATTTTTTTTTCACTTTGAAATTACTTTTTTTTTATTATTTTTTTTATTTTTTATAATGGATCAGTTTGGTGTAGGCATCAAAAAACAACTTGCAGTAAATCTCATGTAGTGTCTCTTGCAAATTTCCTGAAAATCTCCTGAACGTAAAGGGATTTCCTTTTTGTTTCCCAAAAAAAAAACCCCTTGTCCTCAGAAGCAGTTTGTTAAAAAAAAAAAGAAAAAGAAACTGTGTCTAAGGCTTCATTCACTCAACTTTGTGAAATGTTAGGTAGCTGTCTGATATTCTCAGACAGATCTAATAAATATCTTCTATTATGAGCCTTGAAATCCGATCAGAATAATAGATACTTTGAGTCCCATGGATCTAACGCTCAGATCCGTGATTTTTATGAATGTGTGAACAGATCCAAGAAAATCTACAGAGCTATGTGCCATCCATTAAAAATTGGGCAGCATTTGGACATTTCACACAGATGTATGTATAAAACCTAAGATTGAAAAAAAAATGAACATATAAAGTCGCTAGCAAAGTGCTGGAGGGGAGATACGTTTCACTGAGGTTATTCGCTTCAGTGATTTGAAACCCAGTTTTCCCCAGCATACTATGTGTTGAGAGGGGTTAATCGGCCATTTTAAGGGCTGGGTTTTTGTGGACAGCCATAAAGTGGGAGGGAGGCTGTCCACCTTATCCCCACACCAGAGAGTGGTCTGGTGTTTAAATAGTTGGCTTTCTGAGGCACTCAGTGTTCAGTAGGCCTGGAGAGAGGAACTCCAGTGCTCTGTGTCCTGGTAAAGAAGATGAACCTGTGTATTTTGCTTTTTCCTGAATGGGCGGATCCCCACAACCACATGGACTGTGCTGTATGTTATGCTTTGTTTTTCCTTAGACCGAGAAGATCTTATATATTTTTTGGTAACACTGCAGCACTCCTAAAAAAAAAAGTGAAAGTCTTAAAGAAACAGTGTTAATTTGTCTACCTCCGTGTGCAGCCAAATGAGCCGATCTACCACACCTGCTAAAAGTATGTAAAAAGCAATAGTGCTTATAAATAACATAGAGTACTTAGTAAACACTGCTTATGATCAAAAAAAGCTTAAAAACTATCCCACCAGGGCCAATGTGTACCCAGTTGGGACGATCCTAGCCTCTAGAATTAAAACCTTACCATGTATCAAAAATGACCTCAATGTGAATAAGGGCCGAGTAGGACCAGGGCTCAACTATAGACATCTAGCAATGGGAAGCTATATAAACATAATGCCCAGCTCTAGGAAAGGGAGACCACGTCCTTGCATGTACTGAGTGCAACAACATAAAGCAAAACCGAAAGAAAGGAACTGGAGTAAAAGTTGGCATACATGCAATGCGTAGGAGCACATTCACACTTGCCACTAAATGAAGAAAACCTTTGAACAACGTCAAGGTGTACCCAGTCGGCACAATCCTAACCTCTAGCATTAAAACATGTGTGAATTTAGCCTTACACACCCTTCCCGCGTCCGGTGCTGAGTCTCCATCACTCATGCTAGAGTGTTATTGTCTGCATCATGTCGACAGTGCTGCAGCCAATCACTGAGTTTAACTCCTTTGCCTGAGTAGAAGGTACAAACCACTCAGAACTCTTGAGCTGCTCTGTGATTGGCTGCAGCACTGTCGACATGATGCAGACAATAACACACTCTGGTATCTGTCACAGATAACCCATGAGTTTCAAGTTTTGCCCCTGGGGACAGAGAGGATAAGCAATTACAGGATCTCTTAGACGCAAGAAATGTACATATTGTCTCCCATTATGGCAGACACTTCTCTGAGGTATCACGTAGTCGGGGAGGTCCTTTGAATGTGGCAATAGAGTCGATACAAAATTTACTGACTAACTTCAGCTGCAAATTACAAATATAAATTTGGATATCTTTTTATTATTTGCATAATTACATTTCTATGTTGGTGCTGGAAAAAAAATCTGTTTGAGAAATACCAATTTAAAGGAATTTTTCAGGTTTATTTTCTTTTCTATCCTGCCTTGCTCTATGTAAAAATAAGAAAATGTGCCTTACTTACCCCTGATACTCCAGATTTGCCTTTCCCCTGCTGCCCCTAACTTCTCTGCCTTCCTCATTTGCTGACATCACGCCCACAGCATGTGAGTGCTGGAAGCAATCGCTGGGCTCAGCGGGAAATAAAAATAAAACAGAACATTTCTTTCAAATAAAATGTGGCTTCCTTTATACACAGTTGACTGTTGTCTTGTCAGCTGAAAATTGTCTTATGGCTGTTGTAGATTTCAGCTTTCAGCAGAATCATCAGGGCTTAGACATTGAACTGTTTTAGGTGGGCCATATAGAAAACATTATCATCAACATGAAGGATAATGTAGAGAACTGATGTTGCACCACAGAGTCCGGTTGCCACAGTGACATTGCTTCCCTCTAAGGGGTGATGTCATGCCTGGAGGCAGGAGGGAGGTCCCCATGCCAGGTAACACAGTGTACATGACAATTCCTGCTGCAGGCCAGAAAGGGGAACTTTAGTAAGTCAGTAAGAAGTCTGCTGAGAGAGTAAACAAGAGAGTTGTCATGGAAACGGGGCCGTTGGAGTTCATGACAAGACAGTTGGAGTGGGTCTGTGGAGAGGGAAGGGACAGGAGCATAGACAGGGGGCTCTGGGGAACTAAAATTGCATATAGCTGACCCCAGAGTGAAGCGCTGATAAAAAGGGACGCCAGAGTCCTTGGCTGGGCAGGAGCTGTACACCCTGACAGCCGAATCTGGAGTGCAAGGGACTGTAAGTTCCGTGGCCACACTGAACACCAGAAGGCACAGCAGCAGAGACCGGGGCTGACAGTGAACAAGACAGTGCCTGTGATATAGGCTCACGCTGTCTGCCGTACAGGTTAGCAATCATCACGCAGGAGAGGGCCGCAGCTTAGCTGCAAGCAGCAGAGCAGGGACCCAAAAAGAGAGCGCAGAAGGAAGGTCCCCAACCCCACCTGGCAGGGTGGATCCCCCCTAAAGGCCTCCAGGCGAGCCGGACTCCATCTGTCATCTGTAATTGGTACCCCAGATTGCAATTACGTTCAAGTAAAAGGTAAAGAAAATCACATCTCTCTGTGTCCTTCACTTGTCCTCTGCACCCCAACGTTCACTACCATCTGAACATTCAAATATATTTGCCCTGGGGCCCTGCTCTACCCGTGGGGAGCGGAACCATCTTTGCTGCATCACCAACAGCCCCAGTGGACCAGAACCGCAACGTCGGCCGCCCATTGCCGAACACCTCGGGTGGCATCACAACCAAACACCACATAATTATCCTATATTTTTAATGGATGCCCAGGGCCTCGGACCGGATCATTGCCACCGTGACACATCCCCTTTAAAGGAGAAATATACCATGAGCACAACTAGAGGGTGGTGCTAAAGGTTAGGTTCCCAAACCATATAGATAATAGTTATAAACCTAGCACTCAACTTAAGTGTGATTAAAAAAAAGGAGATTTATTGTAGTACGCATACAAAACGTTTCGGTCTAGGAATTCAGTAGGGGTTTATATAGCCCTTGAATGGTTCGTTGTGCTCATAATAGGGACAATATGTCCATCAGCATGAGTTCACTTAGTTTGTGGATTGATGGGGCATACGTTCCTCCAGACACAGGATCCGCCGCAAGTCTCACTTGCGGCGGATCCCGTGTCTGGAGGAACTTATGCCCCATCAATCCACAAACTATGTGAACTCATGCTGATGGACACATTGTCCCTATTATGAGCACAACGAACCATTCAAGGGCTATAAAAACCCCTACTGAATACCTAGTACAGCACGTAACTGAAGAAGGTCGCAATTGACCGAAACGTTTTGTATGCGTACTACAATAAATCTCCTTTTTTGATCACACTTAACTTGATTGCTAGGTTTATAACTAACATCCCCTTTAAAGAACTTGACCGGCCTGGTACCGAGTAACCTAAGGCCCTATGGGGTGCTCCACTGACATAAGGTGGTAACAAAGTACAGTCTAAACAATCTAACAACTAACACAGCTCACGATAGTCCCCTGCAGCACGAGCCTGCAGCTGTTGTATACACCAAAAATTACCAGCATAGGTTATCCACACATTACAGTATATGACACTCCTACTGGGGAGGAAGCCCAGGCTACATTTTTACCTGCGCACCCCACTAACTTTGGTATAGACATGTGCTTTATATTTACAAAACTTTTTTTTTTTTTTTTTTTTACGAGGGATTCTGGAATTCCACATTTAATTACAACCTAATGATTGCAGTCTTGTATATTGTAAGATTGCGTTATTGTGAACCTTCCTGGAATCCAGGCAGTTGTTTTTCTGGGATGGTATTTCTCACTTACCGTGCAAAATTCAGCACTTCCTTGACATTTTAGAAGTTTATATAGCAAGTTCTGGGAAACAGAATGTGATACATTGTAGCTAAGTTACACTAAGAGAAACCAAGATTACTTTTCTCCAAATAGTTGATGATCTATAAGAACTAATAGACACCCGAGTAGCCATCTATTATTCCATTAGCCCCTCTGTAAAATAAATCCCTGCGTGGTCGTACTGTATAAAACGCACCATGAAATTTCATGAGCGATAATTAGAGTTAGATAAACATGCGATCGCTCATAGGGGAAATGAAGGAGCAGGACAGGGGGGCTTGTACTGTTTGTTCAAGTGAAGCTCTTTACACCATCTTATACGGCAGGCAATTAACGTTTGTGGGTTTAATTATAAACCAATGAGATGGTAACAAAATAAAGAAGGAAGGGAGGAAATGTGCCAAGAGGAAGTGCACGGTATGCTTTCTTTACGGGTAATGATTATTAATTGATCCTAATGACCTCCTTCCATTTTCATTACTGCCTGACTTATTACCATATTAGCATGCGCGGACACAATGTATTTATTTTTTGGGCTCAATGCTGTTCACTCTGCTTAAGCGGTTCATTATTTCTGCTCAAATTAGTCTCAACACCCTAAAAAGATTTGCTCTAAGACGTTGAGTACGTAAACTGTACCTTCTCATTCAGTTTGCAAAACGTTACCTTTATCGAAAGTCTACAATATTTTATTAATTTACTATCTAAAAGTGATCGTCCAGGCTTGGAGATCAAGCTTGCATTCCATCTGTGTGACTGCAAAGGGCACTGTCAGGATTTTCATATTTCTGGCCAAATTCTGACTAGACGTGTCCAATTCATTAGTATTGAGAGAGGCTGTGCATGTCTAGTAGGCTTGTGACCGCATCTATGCAAATATCACATATTTACAGTCACACGCCCACTCACACCCGGCACCGGAGAATCCTGACAGCACTCACTGTGCGCTCTGCGAGGATTCCCAAATTTGCAGACACATAGAGTGATTGCAGACTTGAACCCCAAGCCTAGACAACCCCTTTAATATTTATTATCTCAGGTGTAATGTGAATCTCCTGTTGAGTTCCTGAATCTAAACTCATGCATATTTATTAGGGGTTGTGACTCCGGATTTACAATATTAAAATTGTCAGGAAATCTTGCTCTATATATCATCTCTAATGACGGCAGGAATCTTTTTGATGCATATTACCTCTGTTATATTTTAATTAAAAGAAAAGAATGAGAGAAAGACAAAGTACATAAAGTCAAAGTTGGTGAAAAGTATCTATCTATCTATCTATCATTTATCTAACTATTCTTTATCTATTATCTATCTATTATCTATCTATCATCTATCTATCTATCTATACTTATCATTTATTTATCTATTATCTCTCTATAAATCTATCTATTATATCTCTATCTATCGTGCACAATTATTAGGCAATTTGTACTTTTGATTAGTTTTATTATGGAACAACTCTAGTTCTGTCAGTCAATCCAAAAGGTTAATAAATCTGAAACCTGAATATTTAATTAAGTAAAAGTGCTGATTTGTCTTAGAATATCGATGTGTGCAAAATTATTGGGCAACTAAATGAAAAACGTAAATTTCTTTTCATCTGTTACAGTGAGAATAATAACAAAACAGCTCAAAATGTACAAAAATACATTTCTGACTTAAAAATTTAATTATTAGTGACCAATATAGTATTACAGCCTCCCTTTTTCTTAGTAAAAGTCATAAAGTCCATCCACGGAGACAGCCAGTTTCTTCATTTGTTGACAATCCACTTTCTGGACAGCAACAACCACGGCCTCCAAGAGACTGCTCAGAGAGTTGACTGTTTTCTTTCACCATAAATTTCCCATTTAAGAAGGGTTTGCAAGTTCTCAAAAGGGTTTAGGTTTGGTGAGGAAGTGGCCGTGTTATCTTTCATCTTAGTTGGGCTTTACCGACAGCCGAGCAATGGAGACTTTGATGCTGAGATGGAGAACTGTCCTGCAGAATAGGGATGAGCAAAGCAGCCAATCACAAGCTTTTATGCTGCAATCACTTCTTGAGCCATCACAGTCATGCCAAGTATTGGCATGGCAGTGACTGACCGGCACCCCACGTGACCCGATCTGTATATAAATGTCGGATCACTGGTGCCACCCCCATTCTGCCTTGATTAGTGTAGGGACAGGACTCAGCTGGAGTGAGTGGCAGTATTAAGGCTCCGTTACACGCATCAATGTCCCACTGATCCCACCAACGATCTGACGTGGATGGGATTGCTGGGACATAGTTAGCTGATCGCTGGTGAGCTGTACAGACCCAGCAGCGATCAGGACCAGCGAGCAAGCTGGTTTCCAATGTAAACAGCAGATATCTAAGAGCCGCGCGGCTCTTGGATACCTGCTGTTTACATTGGAAACAAGCTCCCAGCTCGCTGATCGTTGCTCTCCCGCTGCCACACGCAGCGAGGCGTGCTGGCCAGCAGTAGACCAACGATCAAAAAGTGGCCCAGGACATTCGATCACGATCAGCGATACCCGGCAGGGGAGCCGGTCGCTGATACATGTCACACACAGCGATCTCGCTGGTGAGATCGCTGTGGCGTCACAAAATCAGCAATCTCGTTGGCGATATCGCTGTGTGTGACGGGGCCTTTAGACTTTGTGTGTACGCACTCTGTCAAAAAGCCTCTGTATGTGTACTCTGCATGCCTCTTAGTGGGAGTACTGTGCAAAAAAGCCTCTGTGTGTGCTCTGCACCCAAGCCTGTGCTAGTACTGTCCCAAAACAATGCTGTGTGTAGTCTGTACCCATATTAATTGGAGTCCTGTGCCAAAAAGCCTCTGTGTGTAATCTGCACCACCTCCTGTTGAAAAACTGTGCCAAAAAGCCTCTGTGTGTACTCTGCACCCATATCTGTGGGACCACTGTGCCAAAAAGCTGCTGTGTGTACTCTGCACTCCTGCCTGTGAGAGTACTGTTCCAAAACAATTCTGTGTACTCTGCAGCCATGTCTGTATGAGTAGTGTGCTTAAAAATATAATTTTACTTTAATGCTGTATCTATACAAGTAGTGTGCCTAAAAATAATTATACTCTGCAACTGTCTCTTTGCGAGTATAATAAAACTCTTCTGCTGTGTCTGTGCCATTTGTGGGTCTAAAAATAATTTTACTCTACTGCTGTGTCTGTACAAGTTGTGGCTAAGCCTAAAAAATAATTATACTAATTATACTCTGCAGCCATGTCTGTGCCATTTGTGGGCCTAAAAAATCATTTTACTCTACCTCTGAGTCTGTACAAGTTGTGACCGGGCCTCAACCGCCTCTTCCACTTACAATGCCATGTCCACCTCCTCCACCTCCTCCTTCAGTTGGAACTCTGTCCCCTGGTTTTAGCTTATTAGTTTATTTTGGGTTCATTCTATGTTCTTTTAACCCTTTAACAATACTCTTTTTAATGGCAGCAATTAAGGGTACTTATGCCTCAGTGCTGCTTCTTAACAGCGCTGAGAAATAAGTGTATAGCGCCCCCCAGAGTTGGAATTTCTCTGGGGTCTCGGCTAGTGGGGGTAACTGAGACCCCAGAGAACATGATTTGGGTCAGTTTTTACCGACCCCTGTATTGCAATTGCTGTTATTAACGTATAAAAAAAGTCTGATTTTCCATTTCATTTCTCTCTCTTCTGATGTGATTGCACATCTGAGGAGAGAGAAATTGGGTCCCCCAATTTCATCCCCGGTACCTCTGGTGTCCCTGCAACCCCCCGTGAAGTCCCCCGGGCCCGGGCCTGTGATAGACCTTATCACAGTGATCAAAATAAAAATAATAGTAAATCAAACCCCCCTTTATCCCCCCTTAGTCAGGTAAAAATAATAAAATAAAAGAAAGTATTTATTTCCATTTTTCCATTAGGGTTAGAGTTGGGCTAAAGTGAGTTGGGTTAAAGTTAGGGTTAGGATTGGGCTAAAGTGTGTTGGGCTAAAGTTAGGGTTAGGGTTGGGCTAAAGCGAGTTGGACTAAAGTTAGGATTAGGGTTGGGCTAAAGTTAGGGTTAAGATTGGGCTAAAGTTAGGGTTGGGCTAGGGTTAGGGTTGTGATTACGGTTAGGATTGGGATTATGGGTTAGGGGTGTGTTAGGGTTAGGTTTGTGGCTAGGGTTATAGTTTGGGTTGGGAAAAGGGTTTGGGGTGTGTTAGGGTTGGAGTTAGAATTGGGGGTTTCCACTGTTTAGGTACATCAGGGGGTCTCCAAATGCAACATGGCGCCACCTTGATTCCAGCCAGTTCAAAAAGTCAAATGATGCTCCCTCCCTTCTGAGCCCTGCCATGCACCCAGACAGTGGCTTTTCCCCATATATGGGGTATTGGCGTACTCAGGAGAAATTGCACAACAAATTTTGTGGTCCATTTTCTACTGATTCCCTTGTGAAAATAAAAAAATTGGTTCCAAAATAAATTTTTTGTGAAAAAAGTAAAATGTTAATTTTTACCTTCCATATTGCTTTAGTTCTCGTGAAGCACCTGAAGGATTAATACACTTTTTGAATGTAGTTTTGCGCACCTTGAGGGTGCAGTTTTTAGAATGGTATCACTTTTGGGTATTTTCTGTTATATTGACCCCCCAAACTCACTTTGAATGTGAGGTGGCCCCTGAAAAAAATGGTTTTGTAAATTTTGTTGGAAAAATGAGAAATCAATGGTCAACTTTTAACCCTTATAACATCCTAACAAAAAAATTGTTTCCAAAATTGTGCTGATGTAAAGTAGACATGTGGGAAATGTTATTTATTAACAATAATAATAAAACAAAAAAAAACAAAAACAGTGTTGGAATACTCCTTCCTTGCCTCTTCCACCCAGTTCCATAAATTAAAAAAAATATAATTAAAAAACACTAAAAAAAGAAAACAGATAAAAAAAAACAGTGTTGGATTACTCATCCTTTGTCTCTTCCACCTACACCGCCAAGACCACCTCTACCTTCACTTGGAGCTATGCCTCCTGGTCCTAGATTGATAGTTTTAGTTTTGTTAATTCAAGGATATTTACCTCAAGCCCAGTCTGGTGGTGTGTGATAAATCTCATAGCAGCTTCGGTCCTAGCAGGTTTGACGCACATTCCTTGCCTGGCACATGTGCTGAACTTGGTGGTGCAGTGCTACCCAGAACAATACCCACATATGTCCGAACTACTGCCGATAGCGCGGGCAGTGTATGTGCACTTTCAGCATTTTCATCCTGATGTTGCTCGCCTGTCTGCACTGTAGCGTCACTTCTGCCTTACCACTCACCGGCTCATATGCGACCTACCAACAAGGTGGAATTCCACGTTGCATATGCTGGGGAAACTGTGAGAGCAGCAGCAGGCAATAATACAGTTTCAGCTGCAGCACGGATGGGTGACTCACTCTACAGCACAACACTTCTTACTCACCAATGAGTGAGCCTCCATGAGGGATGTGTGTGCCGTGTGTGTGCCATTTTGCGCTGTTTTGAATACTCCACCAACATGGCCAGTGCTGATGATGCCTTGATCAGCTTTACTATACCACTTATATGCGTGCTGGAAAAAAAATTCAGGCAATGATGGTTGAGGTGGTGGCAAAGGAGGAAGAGGAGCAGGAGGAGAGAGGCCAATTCACATCGTTATCAGGTTAATCAGACCTGTTGTCCACACATGGCTCGGGTGGCTAGGCACCCAACTGTACTGCCAGGGGATAGTTTGAGACAGGGGCGGACACTGACAGCTTGGGGCCCCTGTGCAAGAAATGTGTTTGGGCCCCCCCTCCTTTTGTGGCATCAAAGCTACATATGTGTGTGTCTATATGCATGTATATATATTACATAGTCTCCTTTATTATGTATATTGCTGTCCCTTACACAGTGCCCTCTCTTGTTATGTACAGTATTGTCCCTTACTTATTGAATTATATAGAGCCCTGTTTTTATTACTTACTGTCCTGTCTTGTTAGCTGTATAATGCAATGATGGCTGGTGAAGCATGGGAAAGCTTCCTTTCTAATGGAGGAGCTGATGGACTGGTAGTTTGGTCACCGGCTCCTCGATCAGCAGTCATTTTATATCTAAAAAGAGAGAGGACTAGGTAATAAAAGAGGGCACTGTAAATAACAAAATTAACAAGAATACACTATGTAAGAGACAGCACTATACATAACAGCAGATGAAGCTATATAATAAGGGACGGCACCATATATAACTAGAGAGGATGGTACGCAATAAGGGATGGTGTTATACATAATAAAAGAGGAAACTATGTAGCTAAGGATGGTGTTATACAGAATTAGTGAGTACACTATATACTAAGGGACTGTGTTAGACATAGTGAGTACACTATATACTAAGGGATTGTGTTAGACATAGTGAGTACACTATATACTAAGGGACTGTGTTAGGCATAATAAGTGACAATAATGTCTTCCTCCACCTCTCCCTGTTCCTAAGGCCATTATAAGTCCCCCTTCCTCTCATCCCAAACACCCAAACCCCTCATTGTCCTCTTCCCCTCGCATCCCATTATTGTCCTCTCCCCCACCCCATCATTGCCCTCTTCACCACCTCCATCATTTTCTTCTCCCCCACCACTATCTTTGCTTTCTCCCCCACCACTCCCATCACTGCCCATTCCACCACCTCCATCATTTCCTCCTCCTCCACCACCCCCATTTATTGCCCTTTCCACCATCATTGCATTCTCACCCCCACCCCATCATCATTTCTTTTCTCCCATCACCCCCATCATTGCCCTCCCCATCACCCCCATCATTGCCTTCTCCCCATCACTCCCATCATTGCCTTCTCCTTCACCCCATCCCTGCCTTCTCCCCATCACTCCCATCATTGCCTGCTCCATCACCCCATCACTTCCATCATTGCCTGCTCCATCACCCCATCACTCCCATCATTGCCTTCTCCATCCCCCCATCACTGCCTTCTCCCCATCACTCCCATCATTGCCGGCTCCATCACCCCATCACTCCCATCACTGTCTTCTCTTTCACCCCATCACTCCCATCATTGCCTTCTCCATCACCCCATCACTGCCTTCTCCCCATCACTCCCATCATTGCCTGCTCCATCACCCAATCACTCCCAGCATTGCGTTCTCCATCACCCCATCACTGCCTTCTCCCCATCACTCCCATCATTGCCTGCTCCAACACCCCATCACTCCCATCATTGCCTTCTCCATCACCCCATCACTGCCTTCTCCCCATCACTCCCTTCATTGCCTGCTCCATCACCCCATTACTCCCATCATTGTCTTCTTCCCATCACTATCATCATTGCTTTCTCCTTCACCCCATCACTGCCTTCTCCCCATCACTCTCATCATTGTCTGCTCCATCACCCCATCACTCCCATCATTGCCTGCTCCATCACCCCATCACTCCCATCATCGCCTTCTCCCCATCACTCCCATCATTACCTTCCACTTCACCCCATCCCAGCCTTCTCCCCATCACTCCCATCATTGCCTGCTCCATCACCCCATCACTTCCATCATTGCCTGCTCCATCACCCCATCACTCCCATCATTGCCTTCTCCATCCCCCCATCACTGCCTTCTCCCCATCACTCCCATCATTGCCTGCTCCATCACCCCATCACTCCCATCACTGTCTTCTCCTTCACCCCATCACTCCCAGCATTGCCTTCTCCATCACCCCATCACTGCCTTCTCCCCATCACTCCCATCATTGCCTGCTCCATCACCCCATCACTCCCAGCATTGCATTCTCCATCACCCCATCACTGCCTTCTCCCCATCACTCCCATCATTGCCTGCTCCATCACCCCATCACTCCCATCATTGCCTTCTCCATCACCCCATCACTGCCTTCTCCCCATCACTCCCTTCATTGCCTGCTCCATCACCCCATCACTCCCATCATTGTCTTCTCCCCATCACTATCATCATTGCTTTCTCCTTCATCCCATCACTGCCTTCTCCCCATCACTCTCATCATTGTCTGCTCCATCACCCCATCACTCCCATCATTGCCTGCTCCATCACTCCCATCATTGCCTTCTCCCCATCACTCCCATCATTGCCTGCTCCATCACCCTCATCCTTGCCTGCAACATCACCCCATCAATCCCATCATTGCCTTCTCCCCATCACTCCCATCATTGCCTGCTCCATCACCCCATCATTGCCTTCTCCCCATCACTCCCATCATTGCCTGCTCCATCACCCCATCATTGCCTTCTCCCCATCACTCCCATCATTGCCTGCTCCATCACCCCATCACTCCCTTCTCCCCATCACTCCCTTCTCCCAATCATTCCCATCATTGCCTTCTCCATCACCCCATCACTGCCTTCTCTCCATCACTCCCATCACTGCCTTCTCCCCATCACTCCCATGATCTCATCAATGCCTTCTCTCCATCACCCCCATCATGGCCTTTTCCCATTACCCCCTCATGGCCTTCTCTGTAATGAATGGGTCACCGAGGAGGATGGCAGGAACAGGCTAAGCCACCAGAAAACCAGAGAGGTTGGTAGCTAAGCAGATTGCAAACCCCTGATCCTATCCACGCAACTAGCAGTAACCGTGGAGCGTACCTACGCTGTTCTAGATGCCTCGGCACAGCTGGAGAGCTAACTAAGCCTAAAGCAAGAAAGGTTAAATCTAAACTGCCCCGGAGCAGACCCCAAAGGAATACATAGCCCTCAAACATATATTGTCGGTGAGACAAGATGAAACACAAACGCAGGCAGAAAAATAGACTGAGCAAATGATGGGGCCCAAACTGACTAAATAGGATAGGAAAGGAAAGACACTGTCTGCAATCACGCAAAAAAACTTGAAAAATCAAACACGTCTGATGTACAAAAATCACTGAAATCACATGACTTCACCCCCACTATATCAGCACTCCGGTATAAACTGAAAGCAAAGCAAAAGAGACCAATATAACAAGAGACTGAACAAACTGACACAAGCAGTAACATATGGAGCGGTGATCCAGTACAGCCCCCAGAAGGAGCAAGCTGAACCCGCACAACAAGCAGAGATAGACAAAACCTGATCAGATGCAAAGGGTTAGCAAATTAACCACTTAGCTGAACAATGTAGGATCAGAGCAGGAGACATCAGACCTCAGAATGCACAGGAAAGAAATAACCAGTAGGGATTGAAGGAAGTCTGCTGACTTAAATACTCCAATCAGTAACTTCAGATCTCCAATTGTCATCATCATCATCAGGTGGCAGGCCTCTGTCAATCTGGCCAGCTCCACTACCACCAGTAACCACCAGAGGGAGCCCTGAAAGAGAATTCACAACACTTCCCCCATTACCCCCTCATGGCCTTCCCCCATTACCCCCTCATGGCCTTCTCCCATCACCCCAGGCATCATGGCTTTCTCTCCCCATCACAGTCTTCTCCTCATGTCCCCATCTCCTCCAGGGCCAGGCTAACCTACACACACACAGACACACAGACAGACATACACACAGACAAATACACATACATACATACACACACACAGACAGACAGACACACATACATACACAAACACAGACATACATACACACACACACTATATATACACACACAGACATACATACACACAGACATACACACATACATACCCACACACACACAGACATACACACATACATATACACACACAGCAGCATTGCCCACGCTTCCTCACTCTGACAGCAGCGGCCGCTGAATGATGACGTCATTCAGCAGCGCGCTCCTCTCTGTGTCAGACAGGAAGTGCGGGTGGCGGGCACGAAGCAGAACGGGTTCTTGCAGCTCAGCTCCTGCTATTCCCTCTTGCAGGCAGCGGTGCTCCTTGGATCGCTCCCTGCCCGCCGCCACACATGAGGGCAATCTGGCCAGGGGCCCCCCGGAGCCTCGGGCCCAGAGAAAATGGCCAGATTGCCCTCATCATTAGCCACCTTGAAGGGCCCCCAGGAGGCTCTCAGCCCCGGTGCAGTGCACCGGTTGAACGGGTGGTATGTCCGCCCATGGTTTGAGAGGATGAGGAGGAGAAACAACAGTGCTCATGGCAGGGTGGCACTCAAAGCAGCTCATGGGCATCACTGGAGCCTGGTTTGAGGGATACAGAGAACCCAGACGATGCACCTCTCACCGTGGATAACATGATGTTACATCTGGGCAGCCTGGCACACATGAGCCTTACATGCTGCTGTGCGTGCTGTGGTACAGTAAAGGGTGTTTTACTGGATGGGAGATACATTTCTCCCAACAGGTTAATGTTTGGCCGGGTTTTCCCCTAAAGACAGGACCTGCGATGATGTCATGGTCACGTGATCAGCCCATGTGATGTTTATATATTCCCACAACTAGGGCCTTAGAAAACATGGCGCTTCCCACCAAATGTATATACCAAACAGACTAAGGGAGCATGTCGCCATAAAATACACATTGCTTTATTAGATAAATAACATACAAGACATACATACACAATAAAAGGAGATGTGTATACCAGTGGGTGTCAAAGTACAGAAACCAATTAGTATATATATTCCCACAACTAGGGCCTTAGAAAACATGGCGCTTCCCACCAAATGTATATACCAAACAGACTAAGGGAGCATGTCGCCATAAAATACACATTGCTTTATTAGATAAATAACATACAAGACATACATACACAATAAAAGGAGATGTGTATACAGTGGGTGTCATAGATACATAACATCCAAAATGGACAATAGAGGGCTCAGTACAATATTACACCACCAGAGAGATCATTCACCTCCCAGGACGAAGCTAAGGCGAAACGCGCGTCGGGGTTTGCGGTGTCGCAGGTCATGTATACTTTACTATGAGGGACAGTTACTATGCATAATTTTCTTTGGGGGAAAACTTGTATGTATCTTGCCCTTTGCTTTACCGTCATGATGATGTTTATATTCAGGATTTTCCATGTACAATTTCATAGTATATGATACAATTGGGCACGTAACTATAGTTAATTGTAACATAGTGCCCATATTACTATTATATTGTATTTTCTCTCCGGTGGTGTAATATTGTACTGAGCCCTCTATTGTCCATTTTGGATGTTATGTATCTATGACACCCACTGGTATACACATCTCCTTTTATTGTGTATGTACACTCACTGGCCACTTTATTAGGTACACCATGCTAGTAAGGGGTTGGACCCCCTTTTGCCTTCAGAACTGCCTCAATTCTTCGTGGCAGAGATTCAACAAGGTGCTGGAAGCATTCCTCAGAGATTTTGGACCATATTGACATGATGGCATCACACAGTTGGCGCAGATTTGTCGGCTGCACATCCCTGATGCGAATCTCCCGTTCCACCACATCCCAAAGATGCTCTATTGGATTGAGATCTGGTGACTGAGGAGGCCATTTGAGTACAGTAAACTCATTGTCATGTTCAAGAAACCAATCTGAGATGATTCGAGCTTTATGACATGGCGCATTATCCTGCTGAAAGTAGCCATCAGACATGCTCCCTTAGTCTGTTTGGTATATACATTTGATGTTTACCTCACTTGTAGGAGGGGTTATGGGCTATGTAATGGAGGTTGGTGTTTGGCACATGGTGAGTGTGTCTAGAAGTTACAGGAACTTGGCTGGACTTAGCCTGAACTTGTATACAGGATCCCCGTGCTGCAGGACTATAGCAGCAAGACTCTCAACAACCCTGGGAATGGCACCTGGCGGATGCCATGGACCTGGCAGCCGCTTAGTTAAGCCCTTCCCGTGCAAAGGGTGAGTCTGGGACCAATGGTTCTCCAAGCTGGAGTATATTTATGTTTTTCCTTACTTTCTGTTAATCTGCAGTTTGCAACGTGACATTAAACCACTGAAATTGGACTTTAAGCCTGTGTGTTGCCTCGTTACTGCAGCCCTGCCATTACCTACCAGAGCGAATCCCTACAGTGCGCAGCGACCTCGGGGTTGCCTGTATTGTTAGCAGTGCTGATTACTGGGTTGCCACCCTGCTGGATGCCTGCTACAAGGACAACATACCGTCAGTGGAGCAGGTTCACAAAATGCTTGAATAAAAGTGCAAGCTGGTAGAGAAACTACAGATGGCTTACCCACCTGACAGCTGGGACTCAGTGGAAAAACAAGGCAGAGGCGGAGGAGGAAATTGCCAATGCAGCTGGGGTACCACCACCACTATGGAACGCAGGGTTTGCATGGCTGAAACGTGACAAAACTTTATGAGCACGCCATAACATCCTGCGTGGCCTGCTAATACTATCCGTACTAATAGGAGGCAGCGATACAACAACATGGCGAAAGAATACCTGTCCACATGTCTTCACATACTAACTGATGGGTCTGCCCCTTTTAACTTCTGCTTCTCCAGATTGGACATATGGCTCTTTATGCATTGGAGGTGCTGGCCTGCCCTAAGGCAAATGTACTGTCAGAACGTGTGTTTAGCACAGCTGGGTACATATGTGAATAGTGACGGTTCCGGCTGTGTCCCTCACCCAATGCGCGTTTCGCCTATCTTCTTCTGGGGGCGAACCTCCCTGGAAGAAGATAGGCGAAACGTGTGTCGGGCCTATTATCTATCTATTCTATCTATCTATTATTTATCTATCTATCCATCTATCTATCATCTATTTATCAACTATCTATCTATCTATCTATCTATCTATCTATATCTATCTGTCTATTCTTTTACTTTCTAAATCCCCTTCTGTCTATCTGATAACTGCTGTATCTATTGTGAAGTCATTACATTTTTGCTTTCAGATTAGCATATAATAATAATAAGAAGAATAAGAATAGCATCCAGAGCCAGGACTGATAGCGCACCACCTTCAGTGAATAATGCCACTATTTCATCTCAACCATGAAATTCTGCTACTTAAAACATGAGTGAAATGAAACTCAACATTTTCTTCCATTTTTATTGAAAGGAAACATTGTTGGATCTCCTACATTCACACGTGATGCCCATGGCTCTGTGTACAGATGTAAAGAAGGATCCCATTCATGACAAAATTCTGTAAAATTGCTCCCTGGTCTACTTTTCTGTAGTTATTTATTTCCATTGTGCTGTTACATAATTTCCATCATGAGGGTCAAGACCTGGGAAATAACATAGATACTTGTACCAAATATTCCCTCTCTATTTGTGACGTCCGTCTGTGGTTCTGGGCTGCAGTAAGACAGCACCCCGAGCAACCCCGATACCCTTTACCCCTATACAGGGATCTGGATTTACAGCAGAGCCCAGGAGGTAGCTGTCTGAATAAGAGCAGTGGACCAGAGCAGGACGGTCGCTGGAAAGGGGTTAAAAAACGGGACCAAAAGCGTAGTCAGGAATCCAAGTCTAAACCAGGAGGGCAGCAGAGGTAAAAAACGGCAGACAGTAGCAGAGTCAAATCCAGACCAAGGTCAGAGTCATAAACATGGAAGGAGGCAGAGGTACAAAATCGTTAGGCAGTCGCAGCATCAAAAACCAGGCCAAGGTCAGAGTCGTAAACCAGGAGGGCGGCAGAGGTACAAAATCGTCAGGCAGGAGCAGAGTCAGAAATCCAGGCAAAGTTCAGAATCAAAGATAGCAAATAACAAACTAGCACACTGGGGAAACCAAGACTATATCTAGCGGCCTGCAAGACCAGCCCCAAGGTATTTGAGGGATCAGATCATCCCTCACAGATTCACGGTCTGATGACGTCATTAGGACCGCCCCCAGGACCAGGCCAGATGGTGATGCACCAACCCCTTCATGACCGACAGAGGAGCGCAGCCCGTGGCCGCCAGATGCCTATGGAGATGCCTCCTCCCTGTTAGCAGTACCCATGGGTGGACCACGGCGCCTCCCAGTGATCGAGGCAGGAACAGCCGTCCCAGAGTTTGACCGTGACATGACAGTCCGGCGCCTCCCAGAGGCCGAGACCGGAATAGCAGAGCTCGGGTCTGACGGCGACGTGCCAGTCTGGTGCCTCCTAGTGGCCAAAGCAGGAACAGCAGTCCCTGTCTCCGATGGCGACGTGACACTATTATTCTCATGTGCCCTCAATAGACGACTATACATAAAGGGTATTAGCCCCTCAAGATGCCCCTTACAGTTTTTACAGCTGCAGCTCTCTCTGGACCACTCCTTACACCTTGGTTTGTTTATGAATTTTCAGTAATGAAATGGGTTAAATAATTGTGCTTGGGTACTCAATATAAACTCCTAGATCTTTCTCTCCCCTGACTTCAGAGGAGCGTTGGGAGGCCCCTAGGGGGTGTGATTAGGACATAAGGGCAACTTTGGAAACTGAGCCTCACCCTCCATGGGCTCCTTTCCCCATCTTGGCCCCATACTCCTACCACCATCTTTCTACATATATATATATACACTGTATATACATGTATATATACTTTGTGTCTTAATTTATAATATTAAAAATGCACCCTTTGGGCATCAATATATTAATATTACCCAGGTTGTACCTCAATATATTAATGCCCCCTTTGTTTCTCCAACCATTACTACACCAATAACGGCCCCTCTATGCCTCTATTAATCCCTTCCCAACATCGCCAAGTTACAGTTTTGTGTATTTGTTTTTTCCTCCCTTTCTTCCAAGGGCCACAACTTTTTTTATTTTTCCGTCCGTATAGCCATTTGAGGGGCATGCTATTGGCAGGATGAGTTGTACTTTTCAGTGACATAATTCATTTTACCTTAAAATGCAATAGAAAATGGGGACAAAAATTTAAAGTGCGGCACAGTTGTGAAAAAAATGCAATAGCAATATTGTTTTTCAAGTTTTATTTTTACAGCTTTTAATATGTGATAAAAATTACCTGATACTTCAGTTCACTATAATTACGGTAAAATATATACATATATAAACACATATATATATATATATATATATTGTTTTTATAATTTTTTGATGAAAAAAAATTTCAGAAACTTGTAAAAACATTTTTTGTTGTGTCACCATTTTCCAATACATTTGTCAATGGAGCTGTGTTAGCGCTTGTTTTTTGGTGGGGGGGCTGATGTTTTTGTTTATACCACTTAAACAAAAAATGTCTAAAATTTCTGACTGAAATTGTTGTCCTTTTTTTCCTCAGTTATTTACTTTTTGCAATGTTTGTTAGTTTCTTTAGGGGACTTGAACCTGTGATCATCTGATTGCTTGTACTGTATTCAGTGATTCCTGGTCATATTCAGCTCTGGCCAAAATTAAGAGACCACTTTCCAATGTTCAGTTTCTCTGATTTTTCTCCTTATAGGTATATTTTTGAACTAGATTATGCAGCACACCTCTTGCCATGTTAACCCTCAACACACACACTCCTCTCACCTTTCACCATCTCTACTCACGTCCACTCACTCTTTCACTCCACATACGACCCCTTCTCTCACTTCGTCTCTCATACTCACGCCATCATCGCCGCTGCTCCACGATCCCCGACATCTTCTTCCGCCGGCGCCATCCTGGATCCAGACGTTGTCCACGCTGGCGACATGTTCTTGCGGTGACGCCATCTTGAGTATCGTGAAATCCCGCGATACTCAAGATGGCGTCGCTGGAAGAACATGTCGCCGGCGTGGACGACGTCGGGATCCAAAATGGCGTCGGCGAAATCTCGCGAGTTTTCGCCGACGCCATTTTGGATCCCGACGTCGTCCTCTCCGGCGACATGTTCTTGCAGCGACGCCATCTTGAGTATCGCGGAATTTCGCGATACTGAAGATGGCGTCGCCGCAAGAACATGTCGCTGGCGTGGAGGACGTCTGGATCTAGGACAGCGCCGGCGGAAGAAGATGTCGGGGATCGTGGATCAGCGGCGATGACGGCGTGAGTATGAGAGACGGAGTGAGAGAAAGGGTTGTATGTGGAGTGAAAGAGTGAGTGGAGATGGTGAAAGGTGAGAGGAGTGTGTGTGTTGAGGAGGAGTGTGTGTTGAGGGTTAACATGGAAAGAGGTGTGCGGTGACGTCACCGGTTACAACTGGACGGAAGTTGTTACAACCGGAAGCTGCTTAGGGCATTTATTATTATAGATAAAATGTAAATTGCTCTTTTAGTCTATAAACTTCTGACAACATGTTTCCGCACGTGGGTGTGCGCGCCATGTGAAAAGTAAGCAGAACATTTGCGGATGGTACCCAGCGCAATAAATGTTTTGGGGCTAAAAATGTTGTGAAAGGTTCCCTTTAACGTGGTGTGTAATGTAAAACTCATTACCATATCAGCTATGATATGCTGTTACCATACGGCAATTGTAGTTGTCATCTGTGATTTATGCGACTTTCGAAGTTTAGACGCTGGCATTTCCTCATTGATTGACAAGACCAGACGAGAAATTGTTTGTGAAATATGTAAGCGATCTCTATCTTGTTTCATTACACAGGATTGTTAAATATCTGTGGAAGAAGTATGGAAAATCTGTCTGGAACAATACCGTGCTAGAGCATTGTCCAGGGATCTCCCAGCTGCTGGCTGGAATATCAGTGTTTGCATCCGTAACAAATGTCTTCCATTTTTTTATAAAGTAATGAAGTTTAGTTGTTGGAATAGAAATAAACGCATGCAGTGATGGGGAGTGTGAAGTCTAAAAATGAATGTTTTATTGGGCTTGTTCCATCATTGTCTAAACGCGGATTCTCCGGTGATCAGCTGGGAATGCTACGTTTCTCCTGCAGTGACCACTAGTGGTTAAACATGGGATTACATGGCAACCATTAAAATTCATACAGTTTTTTGTTACTTGCTATCTAGTTTGGTTCATTTTGTGCCATCAGACATATCAGCAACCTCAAAAATGCAAAAAAAAATGCAATTTTGATAAATATAAGCATTTTATTCTATAGACAACCACGTGTTTGATTTGTCAGTTTTATAGAAGCTCATATTTGTTGGACTTTTGGGGATTTTTATATATTAATTAGAGAGTCGACAGACCCATTGGAAATTAGGAAGATTGTAGGAAATTAGGAAAATTTTAATTTTCTCACTATTTTTTTGAGAATTGTTATAGTCCTGAGTTGGAGGACTGCAGTCCCCTATTTATTTAATCATGATTTTTTTTTCTCCAATTAATTGCCTTTAGGGCAGATGCAGATGGCCATAGAGTCTCTCATCTGAAAGAATTGGGTCAATTATGCTAATCACACTCTGATGAGAGTTTGATCTGAGTGTGATCATAGTGTAATCTGATTCTCTCGGATGAGGAGAAGATGGAGAAAAAAAAAATCTCCATCTTCTCCATTGTGTCAGTGTGCAGAAATCAGACATTCGAGTGCAGTCCAATGGTTTCCAACGACTGGCAAAAAGAAATTGGCAATTACTTGGTTCCATAGACTAACATTGATCTGGGTGCGATCCTATGTTTTGTCGGATCGCACTCAGACTGACAATATGGCCGTCTGCTCCAGTCCCTAGCATGTGTGTAATATTGTACAACTAGATTATGAGTTCCACTAATCAATGCTTCAAGCAATGCTGAAGCAAAAGGTCTTTAGGATTAGTCCACCCCATTTAGTCCCTAAAGTTCTTGCTTGCAGCAGTCAGATAAACAGTCATAGATTTCATTACCCCTTTTTGCCTCCTTACCTCTTTCTTTCAAACCCTAGCATTTATATTCTATGTACAGTACTTTTCAAAGGTCTTAAACAGAGAATATCCAGAGATTTGTGGTTAGTTCTCCAAGATGTTTGGAACGACCTCCCTGTAGAATTCCTATTGTCATGTGTACCTAGAAGAATTGATGCTGTTTAGAAGGCAAAGGGCGGTCACCAAATATTGATATGATTTAGATTTCTCGTTTGTTCATGCAGTTTGCATTGTTTTAATAAAAACAAACTTTTAGCATCAATATTTTGTAAAGCATTTTTACGCTGCTGCATTTTTTCACACCTGCCAAAGACTTTTGCACAGTATTGTATATATAACAGATATATACCTGCCCACAGGCCACCCCGAAGCACAGACATGTTTCTCATCATAGAGACAGACTGCTTGTGGTTTGGGGCAGCCTGCGGTCAGGTCCTTTCTTCATTTCTTTGGCTTAGAGCAGGAAGATATGACTCTGCTTACAGTTCCGCCCCAGAGCACGGGCATATCATTAACTGAAAACCTTTAACACAGATTAAACAAGAACCACAAGACGGATTTCTTCACCCCAGGTATCATTTTAATCAGTGCAGCAACATCAACATGACAACATCTGTAGTTTGCTTAGCAAAATCCTTCTGACAGGTTTGCTTTAAGCAATGTTTTACCTCAAAGAAAGAATCAGCTGTGACTCCATGCTGTCCTGTCTGTATTCTCTCTTTTGCGTCCTCCCCTGCCCAGGAGCTGTAGTATGATCAAACCATGTTCCTGTACAATCAAACACAGCCATTACACAGTAGGGGCACATTTATAAATAGGGTCGGGCAGACGGCAGCTCCGCTCCTGACATCTGAGCACAGACGCCACCGGAATCAGCGTGGGAGTGATGAGGAGATGTGAGTATTGTGTTTGCTTTTTTATAAATATATATCAGTGTTTATGGGTTGCATTGTACCCTATGAGGAGGGCAGAATTATTCCCTATAAGGGGGCAGCATTATTCCCTATGAGGGGGCTGTTAGGCGTTGGGTTCTAGGCGCTGCACAGCAGGAATCCCAAGCCTTGCCATCTGCGGTCTCCCATTCTCCTCTGGCCGCAGTGAAGCCTGCTCAGCAGAGTCCACGATCCCGGTGTTCTGCCCACACCAGCATCGTGGGTTCGGTTGCTGCTGCCACCTCTGGTCCCGTTATGGTAATGCAGTCTGTGCAGCAGCAAAAGACTCCAGAGTCTAAGTCTTCCCTTCGCTCCACTGAGCATGCTCAGGAGACAATCTCCCATTGGGGATCGGGAGTCACATGCTCAGGTCCTTCTCCAGTTCTGATTGATCCATCTGAAGGATCAGGAAGGTTCCCGGAAGGGCACGGCTATAAAAGGCTCGCATGGCCGCCCCGCCATGCGCTATGATAGACTCTGAGGCTAATGCATTTAGTGTATGTGTGATGATGGATGAATGAGCCTGGTAACTGACTCATTATAATTCCTCCCTCCTTGGATATTATGTATGTGTTAGGGTGAGGTATTAGAGTCAGTACGTTAGCTCTACACTGCATAGCGCTGCAATGTTGCTCCACATCCACCGATAGGGCCTAGGGTGTCGGCCAGTATAGGCCTCCTTGGCTACTGCTATCACAGCGTCCGCTAGTTACGCCGTGCGCTTTAGTGGCGCTTTCCAGCCCGGTTATTAGGCTGGTTAGTGGCGTCCGTCAGGGCGGATACTGCACATGTTGCAGCAGTGGTTCACACCCCATGACCTGTGACGCTAACAGGTTGCAGTTGGTCGCCAGCAGGCACGTGTTACGTGAAGTAATGGCACACGTGTCTATTAGCTCCGGCTCAGTGATTACGTACTGGAGTCCGGCTTTACTCCTACACACCTTTCCCCTCATTGTTCAGCAGCAGTTGGTCACCTCTGCACGGTGGGCCCTGGGCTGCGAACGCACCTTATTATTTCATCTTTATTATTTGGTGCGTTCCACCAGCCCCTTAACAGGGGCTACATTATACCTCATGAGGGGGTTGCATTATACTCTGAGGGGGCTACATAATATTGTTTGGGGGGGCTGCATAATACTGTATCAGGTTGGCTGCATTATATTCTATGAGCAGGCTACATTATATTCTATTAGGGGGCTGAATTATATTCTATCAGGGGGATGCATTATACTATATGAGGGGGCTACATTACACTATATGAGGGGCTACATTATACTAAAAGAGGGGGCTACATTATATTCTATCAGGGGGGCTACATTATATTCTATGAGGGGGGCTACCCCAACTCCTGCTACATAATTAAGTACTACCTTATATTATACCTGGATATTAGCGCGTTTACCGCACAATTGGTGGTCTTGTATTTATTTCTATGTAGCTACATATTGGGCCCCAAGAATCATTTTCTCTGGTGGGCCCGGGTTTTCCAGTCCGATGCTGTTTATAAGATTATCTCAGCACAGGAACATTTTTTTAAACACATCCAATGGTGGAAATTATTATTATTATTCAAAGATCGATTGATAAAAATGTTGATTAAATTAACTTTGTGGGAAAACACCTTTAAAGAGACCCTGTCAGTAGGATTTAGCACTATATTGTAAAGGCATGACCGTAATGGCACTAATGTACTGATTAAATTGTGCAGTCTCATTCCACAGACCGTCTCTCGAGTCTTCAATAAAATGACACCGTAAGCAGCGCATGCGCAGATCAAGATCTTCGTTAGGCTGAAATCTCAATCTGCTCATGCTCTGCCTCTGGCACTATCTTATTGAGGACTGTCTGTGGAATCACACTGCACCGGCTACCACAGTGACAGCAGCGTGTAATTTCAAACAGGCGGCAGGTCACTGAATAATCAGTAATCTGTAGAAGAATCACCACAGGCTGGCAGGGAGGTGAAGGAGCAGAAAAGACCCTTCCTCCTAGGCCCGCCATGATGCACAGAAGACGTCATTAGAAGAGAACTTTAGAGGCTAATTAAACAACAATGACTGATTAGATTCCTCTACAGCAGATATCAATTAATCAGTATAACTGTGCGATCATGCCCATGCCCTTATGTTATAGTACTAAATCCTGCTGACAGGTTCTTCTTAATATTTTTTTGTAATTTCATCAAATGGTTCATTATGTTTTGTTAAAATGTCTAAGAAATGTACCACCCATGTTTACTACAGGAAGAAATATATTCATTACATGTGCCTACAGTTCTTCCTTAAAGAGGATTTGTCACCAGACTTCATAATATAGAATGCCTTCATTATTTGATAGATCTCTTAGACCTGGTAAGACTGGTATACTTATTTTGAAAAACCACATCAGAAAGGCAGTATATTCCTGAAAATAAAACAAGCGTTCTAGGAGTCTAAAGTACTTGGCTTCTCATATTAGATAAGGGAAGCTTTTCAAAAAAGAATTCTTTGGACATTCTAATTGGGGATTTTCAAAGTAAATACACCTGCCTCATCAGGTAAAAGAGAGCTTTTTAATAATGTATGACATTTTTTCTGTGAAAACTGTAACAGAACCTCTTTCAACTGCAAATATAACATGCTTTCATTCTGACTTACACAGATATATTGTGTAACAAATGGGAGCACAATGGTCTGTTTATATGATTACAGCAGATGTTCCAAACTGTTACCGGAATAATTAGCATTCTGCAACATATTGTTAAGAGGTTCAGATATTTATGGGCACAAAGGGATAAAAGGAGGATGGGGAAAAATAGGAAATAAAACGTCCAACTGCCCTTCTTCAGGTTTATCAGTGGAAAGAGCCATTTGACTCTTACAGCCTTGACATCTACATGATTCATAACAAACAACTAGGAAAAAAAACAACTTAATTATTTACATGGAAAATGAGTGGATATTAAAATATGAGACCTACAGATAGTAGCCAATAATAATAGTGAAAAAATATAGCATTAAAATTATGGGGCTAATCATACAGAACAAAGTTATGGAGAACGTACCATAAAGTGGGTGCAGTGTGCATGGCCAGTTTATCTGTAGATCTTATAGGCTTCATAACATGCCAACGTCATTTCTCCTATACCAATGCAATGTGCTAGCTTACAGTCAGACATACGGTATACACAGAGCATACTGTATACAGTATTTTCTGTGCAAGATTGGAATTCTCTTCATTGACAGTTCATTAATAAGATGGCAATATCATTGAATTATTGTGTCAATGTGCTGCATGAAAGCCTACAAAATCTTTATGCCTCTCTGTTTCCATAAATATATTTTTTGTGTTCTTAATATCTTGTGAGCATTGGTGGAATATGGCAGAACGTAATCGCCACTGGTCGAATGAGGCAGGACCTGATCACCATTGGTGGAATGAGGTGAGATCTGATCGCTAATGGTGGAATGACCAAGGACCTGATTAGCATTGGCAGAATGAGGTGAGAACTGATCGCTAATGGTGGGATGACCCAGGACCTGATCACCATTGGTGGAATGAGGCACAACCTGATCACTAATGGTGAAATGGGCAGGACTTGATTGTTTTTAGTGAAATCAAGTAGGACCTGATCGTTATTGGTGGATTGAGGTAAGCCCAAATCATCATTAATAGAATGGGGCAGGACCCAATCATCATTGGTGAAATGGGGCAGGACCTGTTCACTATTGACAGAATGAGGCAGGACCTATTCACCATTGGTAGAAAAGGCAGAACCTAATCGCCATTGGTAGAATAAGGCAGGACCTGATCACCATTGGCAAAATGAGGCAGGACTTATTCACCATTGGCAAAAAAGGCAGAACCTAATTGCCATTAATAGAATAAGGCAGAACCTGATCACCATTGGCAAAATGAGGCAAGACCTGATCACCATTGGTGGAATGAGGCAGGACCTATTCACCGTTAGTGAAAAAAGGCAGAACCTAATTGCCATTGGTAGAATAAGGCAGGACCTGATCACCATTGGCAAAATGAGGCAGGACCTGATCACCATTGGTGGAATGAGGCAGGACCAGTTCGCCATTGGTATAATAAGGTAGGATTTGCTTGCCATTGGTAGAATACGGCAAGTCCTGATTGCCAATAAAGGAATGAGGCAAGATCTGATCGCCAATACTGGAATGAGGTAGGACCTTATTGCTATTAGTGGACTGAGGCATGACCTGATTATCATTGGTGGAATGAGTCAGGATCTCATCATTATTAGTGGAATGAGGCACGACCTGATTGTCACTGGTGGAATGAAGCAACCCCTGATCATCATTTATGGAATGACGCAGGACTTAGTTGTTATCAGTGGAAAGAAGCACGTGCGATTGCTCTTTGCTATCTCTAGGACACTATTTCCTCTACTTAAATTTACCAATTGCAATGAGTTACAGATGAGCCAAGCGTTTGCAATTTGAATTCTTCATCTTCATCGAATTTTTATTAAAGATCTGGAAATCGACTTGCCCTGAAACCTGAAACCGGAAAGCCTCCATTTGTCCGGACTTTGAGGTCTCCAAGGACTGTATCCAACCCCTTTCGAGTACTTTAACACAAACACAACCTTATAAATTTTAGAGTGACTTCACCATAGAATTGAATGGTAACTGGTGGAAGCCAACAGCCAATATAACAACACGAAGCACGGACAAACTTTTCATACTTTTTAAAATAAAAAAAAATGGTCCAAAAATCATGGCTCTAGTCTTTTGTGACCAGGCAGGCAGACCGTTCTCTTGCTGCCTATAAATCCAAGAGAAAGTCTGAAATGTCCTGATTCGCCCATACACGGTAACACTCATCCCGGCCAGGCACCTCTATATTTTGCGGGACTCCCCATACAGAACATTTCTGCTGTTTTTGGGGTCTGTGGCTGCGCATTCAGTAACCAATACCTCCCTGCACCATTTGCTACATGTCACCTTTCCATAGATCACTGTTACATAAAACAGATTGTGCAAATATTTACGTTCTCCAATGAAGTCAATAATTGAACGTAAAATATTTTGAGGGCGATCCGCTCTTCTGTGTCTAATGGGCCGTGGCTCATTAACCGCCTATGTGAAATAAATTATACACCGTGTTCTCTATTCACACTACGTTTGCTGTTATAACAAAAACCAGCCCCGACTCCCTGCTCCAACTTTGTATATATATTTTTATAGTTGTGGGATTATAATAGTCCAACAGTGAAATTCCTCTCCATGTAGGAGTGTGCGCTACGTAGCTTTACACATCCTGGACAACACCAAATCTTACAATATTCATTTCTTGCACAGTTCAAGAAGATTTGAAGGCAGCTGGACTAAATTGACGCGTAATATGATCCGGTGCAAGGACAAGTCTTCTATCATGTATAATGGCTACTGGGTCCAAGTTAAATTACTGCATCACTTTCTAAAGAAATAAATGATAGAGCTGCAAATTATTAAAGTACTAACATCTGGCGATCCAAAATAGTCATCCGATAATACCTGGAAATTGGGACATTACTCCATTGAATGGATGTATTTCAAGATCTGTCACGTAACAAAGGCTCCATTGTCAGGAAACATTTGACGTCTCTGAAGAAACCAATGGAACGGGGGATCTGAGACTTTTTTGTTCATTTTTACACTATGTCAGCATTTGTCAAGACTAACTTGTTGCAGCTTTTCTAATATTATCTCCTCTGGTTTGTGTCAGTTTGTTACATACAGAACAGTATGAAGACAGAAGAATTCAAAGACCTTCAGAAAAAGCTACATGGTCATTATCACTGTGTCTGCCTTCGGGACCAAGGTCAACGACGTTGCCAAGATCTATTCTCTATTATCTCAACCTAGTTTTGAATGTGTCATTAATAATTTGATATAGGGAGTACTATTGACGTCTAGGTAACACAATGTACGAATACCTTTGGTGAATTGGCAAGAAGAATAGAACCATAGAATGTTAGAGTTGGAAGGAACCTCCAAGGGTCATGGTGTCCAAAATAGGATTCACTAAACCATCTCAGACAGATGTCTGTCCAGCCTCTGTTTGAAGACTTCCATGGAAGGAGAACTCACCACCTCTTGTGGCAGCCTGTTCCACTCATTGATCACCCTCACTGTGAATATGTGAAAGAGGTTGTTCCGAACATTCACTAATTTAAAAAAGGGGCCATAAGATAAAGAAACATACTCATCAAGGAGCGCCCCGCTTCTTTTGAACTGTTGCCAGAGTACCATATTGGTCTCCTGGTTTCCTCTTCTGAAAGGCATTATGAGACTGTTGTTGCCAATCAGAAGTCACTGATTGGCTGCAGTGGTAACATTCCATTTGAGCAGGAAGAAACACTTGGGCAGAACATGACCACTCATCTGACACCTCCCACTGTAAGGACTCGTGCATACAATCATAAAAAATCAGACGTGTGCTTTTCTTTTTCTCACCACCTCCAAGAAAATTGGATCCCACTCTTATCTAACTCTGATCAGAGTCTGATTAGCAGAATCGGACCATTTTTCTCGGATTGAGAGAAGATGGTAGCATGACCCTAGCCAAGAAGAAGCTAGAAGACAGGTATGGCTCACTGGCAGCAATGCAAAGCAATAACGAGGCACTGGAAAGTCACTATGGGTTTTTATTTTGCTGTTAGGACCATTGTGGGACTATTTTTTAAAGTAAAAGTTGTGGACAACTCTTTTAAGGAATATCTTAATGGGTCTTTCCGATCCTATAAAGTGATGGCCTATTCCAGCAGTAGTTTATCAATTTATGAGATTTGAAAACTTCTTTAGGTTGGGTTCACACACACATGTATTTTGATGTTTTGTGGAAGTTTTTGATGCAGCATTTTGAGTCAGAGCCAGAAATGGAAAATATTACGAGGGGGATGAATACTTCTCTTTTCTGCCGAAGCCACTCCTGGCTTTGATTAAAAAAACTGTATCACCAAAATCCCTGTGTGTAAAATTGTCACCCTTGAAGGGATTTTCCAACAAATACCATTATTTATACACAAGCAACATCATCTCACATGCCTCTCCCCATCATTGGTCATGGTGGGGATTTGTATGGGGGAATGATTAATCATGCAGTTTTTTTTCTATCCATCCAAGTGAGTGTAGCTGTGTTGCAGTTTCCTGCAGCGTTGCAGTCACTGTAAAAAAAAACTGTGCCAGGGGCCACATAACCACATCAACCCTAGGCCTGCTTCATTCTCAGGATCGTTGGGTCCTGGTGGTTAGAGCCCCACTGATGAGACAGAAATGGCATAACCCCACAAAATCCACTGCAGAATGAATTTTGTATGTCTGCAGCCACCACTCAAAAGCTCTTACACAGCATTGTATTATTCAAGCCAATGTATATACTGTATGCAGATAGCAGCTCCCTCTAGTGGTGCCTAATGGCAGCCAGAATTTTAGAATTTTATCATTTAACTCTTTTTCCATGCAGGAGATTTGGAGCCCTGAATCAGACTGTTATAAAGATATTTGTTAAAGATAAAGAGGTCATAACCCCAAAAAGTTATCTCCTATACATAGGATATACCTGCTAATTGCTTGGGGTTCAACTTCTGGGATCCTGAAATTAGGGTTCTGAAACCCCAAGTATGGGGCTCCGCAGTCCTGTCCTGAATGGTGTGGAGGTTCTCATGCTCCGCATTTACACCAATTATTACACAGGTCTATAAAAAAAACAAATTTTCAGGTCTCAAGGTTTTTTAATGGATTTAGGGTATTTTGAGGGTGCTGAATTAATCTCATTACTTTTGCTGAATTGGTTCTAATTTTTGAGATCATTCATCCGTGAAAATAATGCATTCCCCCAATGTGACTTGTGTGTGATAACAAATGCAATAGCTTTTGGTCTTTTTGACTTAGGTAATGAAATATCCCATATAGTTATTTTGCATTTCAGTGTGTAGGCTTACAATGCTACAAAAGCCAATTTTCTACTGTATTTTACTGTAATTAATTAACTAACTATTAAATATGTTAGAAACTAGAGCGAATCTGGCAAAACCGATGTCAGACTCTTAATCAGCACCATAAACTTAATATAAAACCGTTCAGACATTGCTGGCGCCAAAATCACTGAATACCAGTGATATTAATGGGGCTGATGGTGAAAGGTGCGTACAGGGCTTGGCTTTCTCCGACAGAGTGGAGCAGAGGCCAGGCATGAGCACTTCTGCCCCAATCAAGAGAAGGTTGTAGAGAAGAACCTTGTTCTTGCGATTGGGATTGGTGAGGGTACTGACCTTAAGCCCCCTTCACACATGTGTCACAAGTTTTTTGACGCAACAGCGATCTCACCAGCGAGATCGCTGTGTGTGACACTGACCAGCGACCGGCCCCCCTGCTGGTTATCACTGATCGTCCTGGAATAGCCAGGACATTTTTTTGATTGCTGGTCTCCCGCTGACCAGCACGCATCGCTGCGTGTGACAGGTGGGAGACCAGCGATCAGCGATCAGCGCGCTGGTAACTAAGGTAAAAGCAGGGTTTCTAAGCACTGTGCAGTGCTTAGAAACCCTCTGTGTACCTTAGTTACCAGCGCGCTAATGCAGGGAGCTGGTAACCAAGGTACACATCGGATTTCTAAGTGACGCACACCCCTTAGAAACCCGATGTGTACCTTAGTTACCAGCTCCCTGCATCAGCGCGCTGTTAACTAAAGTACACAGCGACGCCGAGCGCTCGGCGTCACTGGTGCTGATCGCTGTGAAGCCGTCTGTTTGACAGCTTACCAGCGATCATGTAGCAACTCACCAGCGATCCTGACAAGTTGATATCATTGTCGGGATCGCTGGTGAGTCGTTATGTGTGACGGGGCCCTTAGGCTCAACAGTTATCCTGTATCCAATTGATAAGGGAATTACTTTTTTAAAAAAAATTTTTTTGGTCTAAACCGTTAATAAGAACATTTTTTGACCTATTTATATTCTTCAGATTCCCTCAGCTTCAGGGCATCAGAATTGAGCACATTTTTGTTACAATACTCCTATATATACACGACCCAGATGTCAAATATTTGTCAATTCTTTGGCTAGGCTTTTTGTATTGCAGGTTACAGGTTAATACCGGTTACGCTCCTGTGGCTGCCTTTATGGGCTTTTTAAGGTAAGGTGTATTAAATGTCCTTTTATTTAAGGCTACTGCTGGACTTTCTCTTCTGTTTGCTCTGGTTTGAGAACATTGACCAAACAAGCAGCTTTAGCAAATACAGACGGCAGTGTATGCTCAAAGGTATTTGCTTGAATCTCACAATGGATAAATTCTTGTATATTCAGCGTTCACTATGGTAAAGCCATTTACAGAGAAGAACAAACCTTTTTTGAATGCATTATCCCTTCTGTAACTTGTCCGTGCAAGTCGTCGTGGTCATTTAGTAATTTGGTCTCCGAGAATAGAAATATTTTCTGCTTCTTTTTTTAAGGACAAATCAAAAATCAAAATCGACAAAAATATAAGATAAAGTTGCAATCAAAATTTTTGAAAATTAGGCTTATTAGAAAAATTTAGAAATGTTATTAATATAACAAGCAGTTTCTCTAAATTCATCACGGCGTGCCACTTTTACTGACTACGGCAGTCAGAATTATTATACTTTAGTACTTAGTTTTTCTTGAAATCTCGAAATCGTGTTCTCCACCCGAGTGGGTTAAAAAAGGAACTAAAGGTGCCACAAAACACTGCCCTAGGATGTGGTCTCTTGAAACCCTCTCCAACAGTAAGGGGCCCCCAAAATCGTTCCCCATCCCTCTGTATTGCATTCGGACCAAAAATACGGCCAAGTTCACAAGCTCTTAAACAGAACCATATTTTTAAAAAAATGTGCCAATTTTTTTTCCTTAATAAGTTTGACACATTCTGTCTGTGCACGGCTGAAACTGAAACCTACACCAGCTATGAGACGATATAGAATTCTGCTAGAATTTACTCAAATTTCAGGCATAAATTATAGTAAATCTGTTGGGTCACGGTTGGTCTGGTCACAACTCCTGCTAAGCTCTGCACACCTTTTTAAAAGCCTGCCATAAGATCTCAAAAACGCAAAAATGAAAGATGCGGGATGGGCGTGCGAGCCCGCATCAAAGGCAGGGAGACGACTTGTGATGGACATAGTCTGTAATAAGTCATTAAGGGGTTAAATAGATAGAGTTTAGGATGAAAATAAAATTTAATTTCTGACCAATACTTAAATTATTGTGTTCAGGTGAGACGACTGCGGCACCACGACTTTTACTTACCATAGAAATCCAAGATAGAATACAATGGAAAAACAGAAGAGTGGATCAATTTAATGATGTAAGTGCTGTAACATTCATCCAAGTATTTCCCCCTTCTCACTTTGCCTTTGTAAATGTGCTGATTTTTTCCTATTTTATTATTTGCTAGATTTGTTATAAAACCTCACTGCTAGAGTTGAGTGACTTTGGTTGGATCGGGTTTCATGAAACAAAATTTGAGTTGGATGAAACTGGTCCGACTAGGGCAAAAAAAAGTCGGTTTCGTCCGAAACCCGACCCCAAGCAAGTCAATGGGGAATAAAATTCGGCATTGAGTGGATGAATGTCATCCGCTCAATGCCGACTTTTATTGCCCATTGACTTGCATTGGGGTCGGGTTTCGGACGAAACCGACTTTTTTTTTGCCCTAGTCGGACCAGTTTCATCCAACTCAAATTTTGTTTCATGAAACCCGATCCGACCAAAGTCGCTCAACTCTACTCACCGCCTTTCAAACAGTGTGACACAATATCCCACAATACACTCATTGCATAATGTATTCTTAAGCTTTCAAGACCCTCCAAGTAGGGGAGCGCTTTGTTCAAGAAAGTGTTCTGAGAAGTTCAGAGCTATACAAGTTTTAAATAAAATAATTAAAAAAAAATCTAAAACAAATTCTTGGAAAATACTTAATAGTTTACAATCTTCCTATCACTTATTTGTAAAAAATAAATAAACAGAACAAAGGGGATTTCTAGCTATTTAGTACAGTTAAATGTCCTTTACTATTTTTCTTGTTAATTGTGCTTTCATATAAAAACAAAACAAAACAAAAAACCTGATTGGTTCATCTGCTGTATAGGAGAACTGATAAATTGCAGATCTATGAGGGTCCAACACTGATACTGAAAACGGGGCTCTGAAATGCTTCTCCGGAAGAGACGCCTGACACATGCATTCCAGACAGCGGCATAAAGAAATAATGGATCCATAGTGTGCATGCACATCCACTGCACCAACTGGCTATTTAAGAGCCTTATTTAGTGGTGGGCGTCCCAACGGTCAAATCTGATAGATATAGATAGATAGATAGATATATAGGTGATACATTTAAATGTTGGAACCAGTCAGCAAGTTTTTTGACCCTTTCCGAAATGTTGACTATGTCTATACCTTTGGAATATGTTTGCTTGTCTATTTCCTAGAAATCCATTGGCTAATGTTTATGCAAATGAGCTTGCAAGTGCAGAGGGTTTGGCCTGCATTTATTGCTCTCTGGCTTCTCTCCCTCTTTCTCCTCCCATCGTTATCCTGTTAATTATTATTATTATTATTTATTGTTATAGCGCCATTTATTCCATGGCGCTTTACATGTAAGGAGGAGTATACATAAAAATAAGTACAATAATCTTAAACAATACAAGTCATAACTGGTACAGGAGGAGAGAGGACCCTGCCCGCGAGGGCTCACAATCTTCAAGGGATGGGTGATAATACAATAGGCGAGGGTAGAGCTGGTCGTGCAGCGGTTTGGTCGATCGGTGGTTACTGCAGTTTGTAGGCTTGTCGGAAGAGGTGGGTCTTCAGGCTCTTTTTGAAGGTTTCGATGGTAGGTGAGAGTCTGATATGTTGTGGTAGAGAGTTCCAGAGTAGGGGTGATGCGCGAGAGAAATCTTGTATGCGATTGTGGGAAGAGGAGATAAGAGGGGAGTAGAGAAGGAGATCTTGTGAGGATCGGAGGTTGCGTGCGGGAAAGTACCGGGAGACGAGGTCACAGATGTATGGAGGAGACAGGTTGTGGATGGCTTTGTATGTCATGGTTAGGGTTTTGTAATGGAGTCTCTGGGCAATTGGGAGCCAGTGAAGGGATTGACAGAGGGGAGAAGCTGGGGAATAGCGGGGGGACAGGTGGATTAGTCAGGCAGCAGAGTTTAGAATAGATTGGAGGGGTGCGAGAGTGTTTGAGGGGAGGCCACTGAGCAGGAGGTTGCAGTAGTCAAGGCGAGAGATGATGAGGGCATGGAATAGGGTTTTTGCAGATTCTTGGGTGAGGAATGAACGGATTCGTGAAATATTTTTGAGTTGAAGTCGGCAGGAAGTGGAAAGGGCTTGGATATGTGGTTTGAAGGAGAGATCAGCGTCAAGGATTACTCCGAGGCAGCGAGCTTGTGGGACTGGGGAGAGTGGGCAGTCATTTACTGTAATTGATAGGTTCGTAGGGGGGGTCACGTGAGATGGGGGAAAGATGATGAATTCTGTTTTGTCCATGTTGAGTTTCAGAAATCTAGCGGAGAAGAAGGATGAAATAGTGGACAGACATTGAGGGATTCTGTTTAGTAGGGAGGTGATATCTGGTCCAGAGATGTAGATCTGTGTGTCATCAGCGTAAAGATGATACTGAAAGCCATGAGATTCTATGAGCTATCCCAGGCCAAAGGTGTAAATAGAGAACAGCAGGGGCCCAAGGACTGAACCTTGTGGGACTCCGACAGATAGTGGGCGAGGTGAGGAGGTGGTGTGTGAGTGGGAGACGCTGAATGTCCGGTCTTAATCACTGACAGGTCACCCGTCTCTGTGACCTGCTTCACTTCCCTAGATCTCGCGTAGGTGACATCATTCACAGGCGCAAAGAATGCATAGATCAATAGTCTGGCTCTCGCAGCATTATCAGGACCTTCACAGATCCAAAAAGAGAACCAAGATAGCCCTGTTTATACCAAATTGCAAAATTAAGTTGATGACTCACAGTCTAAAGTTTTTCTCACCAGACTTTTTTGCTCAATAAGGTCATTTCCAGAATGCACTAACATAAAAAGAGTTGCCAAGACCCCAAATCAACTTGGAATAGTTGATCAACGTGATGCCAGATGTTGCACTCCCACTGATTAGGCATTGATGACCTTTCCTAAGAATAGACCTTCAATGTTAAAGTAATAGACAACCCCTTTAACAATTAGCCAGGCAGCAGATTGCGGAGTATTAGGAACAAAAAGGGGAATTTGCTAGTTTCACTCAGTAGTGGACAGATAAGGGAAGAGAGTGAAGTCAGTTGCGGTCAGAGTGACAGACTAGGCTGCAAAATGTATGTGTGTGTGCAGGAAGGCATTCCAGGTAGCAAGTTAGCAACTGGATAGTAATCATGGAATTTTGGATCTAGATCTGGATATAGTAGGCAAGTCTGGGTGCCTTGAGAGTTCTAGACAAAAAAACACAGACTGGAGAGCTCAGCTTCTGGGGTACAGATCAATAGGTCCTAAGGTACAGCGTTGGGTTAGTGGGACCCTGAGGTAGCTCAGGAGATGTAGAGGACTGAGGCTGTGTGTAGGCAGGATGTGGAAGCTCATTGAAGAGAGAACAGGGTACCCAGGCTGAGCATGTGTATCAAGCAGAAGTGAGCTGAGGACGGAAATAAATTTCAAAATGGAAGGCCGTGTTCAAGTATGCTATACGTCAGTATAAATTCTCATGTCTACCTCTAAGTAATGCAGAATATGTAAGGAACGTTATAAAGTTCTTACAAGGGGAATTTAGCACACATACGCACACAACATGACCCTTTTCACTGGTCTCTGGAGTCGCACTAGAACACCTCTGCCTGTGCCACCCTTAGTGGTCCACATTTATGGACCATACTCCGTTTTCACTTCCTCATTGTGCCTGACTCCAATCTCCTGTAAAACATTTGATGACCTTCATATCTACTGCTCCCTCCATTTGTGGAGTTTGTCTTATTATCAAATACATTTTCATAAAAATCCCCCATGGTAATTATCTTCTTTATGTTCATGATTCTACCATTAATAAAACTAAACAAAACAAACAAAAAAATAACACAAAGCAAAAAATACACAGAGGATGAAATAAAACTGAAAAAAGTAAAATAAAATGTATTCTATACGGCAATTAATCATGTGAAGAGATAAGTAAAAGGAAAAAAAATACTGAAAAACCAAACAATAAAAAAAACACAGAAAAGAAAAAAAAAATAAAGCAAAAAAAAGCAATATTCCATTTTAGTGATTAAAAGAAGAAACAAAAGCCTGAACATGTGCACAGCAATGCAGTTTTTCCATTGCTGTGCAGTATGCTCATTTTTTGTGGCTCTTTATCAGGCAGGTTCCAGTCATCATGTACACGTACCCTAAAAGTGGAAAAAAAAAGTAAAATTAAAATTAAAGTAATATTAAGTTGTTACATAACTTCTTTTCTACTGATTATTTGGTTGGTTATCCTGTTATTTCCTTGCTTTCATTTTTTCTCATTTATTATGACATGCGATGTATAAACATACAATGTTATTTTTTTTTTTTTTTACAGTACATAACCTAAAATACTTAAGTAAGGAAGTTTTTATGTAGCTAGCATTCTGAAATTCAAAATAGAAGACCAAAATGAAAAAAAAAATAAAAATAAAACTACACAGCTTTTCTGGAAATTTGGTTTTAATTACATTGTTTAGATTCAATGTTTCGTCTTCTCGGCGACATTCTCCAGAATTGTTTTCCCATATCTGTTGTTGGCCTTTTGTCAAATGTTTTGACAGCTATTTTTGATGAAATATATACAATTTGGTCATTAACCTTTTATCTGACTCGGTTGCTTTTCTCCGGTAAGATGTTTTCGCGAAGGTTTACTCAACGTGTTACATATCTTTCAGTGTCTAGAATTCTTTGTAAACCGCCTTCATTTACGATGATGAATTACTGATCTATCAGAGTGAGTTTGTTGGTCTAAGGCTTTTGCTATGTGTGGACAGACACAGTATGTTATTTTATTCTTACTTGCTCCATACACTTTCTTTAACCTTGATGCCCCCCCCAACAGACCCTTTTGGTGCCAGTTTTTACATTCCAGCTGTTGTACATTTATCTTTTTCCTACAACAAATACTTATCAACCAATTCACTTTTTCGGAGCTAGACTTTGGGGCAGACGGTATATTTGTGGGAAATCCCGGGGAATCTGGCAACAGGTTCTACTAAGTTGCTCTGAGATGGAATATTTGGTTTCAGGGGTGTTCCTACACATTTAAAATTGTAGCACTTTTTTTTTTAAATTTAATGTACATATGTATATAAATTCTATACCGAAATAATAATGGAAGTAATAACGTTGATAGCCTCTAGCAAAATCTGTCCATGGTCAAAAGTGTGAATTCCGCTATTATTACTGGGTTTTAAACAATGGCAATTGAAAAATAGTAAAAAAAAAACCTTCTTGTTAAGATTTGAAACTTTTGGAGACTTACGTTGTCAACGACTTGTAAAACAGAATTATGAGACAGAAAAACAATGTAATATTAGAATGAGCCATACGAAGGGGGAGATGTGAATAAGAGATTATTATGTCGCCTGAGTATCATACTTCATATTGGGGAATATTTAATTTCCTCTGCATAAAATAATGAGTTTGTGTAATTTTTTTTCCTTAAGTATAACTAAGTTAGAAGCTATATCTCATTCCCCAAAATATTCGACAGTCCTAAGGGTATTCCTTGCCTGCTTCACATGAAGAATGAGTATTAAATGGCATTGTCCTAATCTATCTGGTCATCTGTATAAATAGATATGCCCTTTGTTGAGCAGATGGAGTATTTATTTAGATGGCTGATGGGGTGGGGGGCTCTCCTCCCATGGGCCGTCCCCTCCCCCCACTCCGCACAAGTGAAGAGGTTGTAAGGCCTTGTAAGGTTACAGTAGGGGGATCCTAATCGTAGACTGTAGATGTGTATTAGAGTTCATGCAGGCAAAACTATTGTGTCCAATCTACATACTTTAAGTCTTCTTCTTTTCCTCTGTATTATTATTGTAAATTTCCATTTACCTATTTTTTTGCAGAAATTTGCAAAGCACGATAATCTTCCTGGTGTGGTGCTAAAGAGCTCTTGTTCTGTGTCCCGATGACTGCCTGCAGCTCCCTCCCCCCCGGCACACAGACACACACACAAGATGACGCAGAAGGGCTATAGCTTAATTTTCCTCTTTATTGCCGACTTTATACTGTTTTCCTCCTTGACAGATGAGGTTTCTGAAAAATTACTGAGAGTCTACTGAGAAGGGTATAATATGTTACTTCTCCCCAAAATACAGTATATATAAAGTTTATTGGTACTCTCACCAAATTTCCCCTTTACGAGCTGTGTACATTCCGAAATAGATATCAAAATCCATACCAGAAGGGCTCTAAATCTTAACGCTTTCAAGTACGGAGCAAAAGACTGCCTATTTTATTCTGTTTTACTCTTGCCACCTAGAAGTGAAGGAGACTTAGCATGAGGTACAGGACCAACCACAAACCTAAAGATTTTGTTACGCATCAGTCTTGGCTTCATCACCTACGCCTACAGCCCTCTGTTGTGCTCCATGCCACGTTTTACAAATGGCCAGCCATGATTCCTTGTGATGATCTGTCTTGACCTATATAAGGCCCAATAAGCTCACTAAAGTAGAAACAAAATAGTAGAGAGGAGGGGGCGATCCTGGTGTGATACCCGGTGGTCAGCTAGAGGAGGTTAGGAACAAAGTACACTAACCTGCCGTGGTTATGCTGCTGGCATAACCACGTTTGCAGAGCCTGCTGTGCTTATCGTGCACAATTCATCATCCTGGCTTCCAGGTTCAGAGGTTAGCCAGTCACAAGGGGCGTCACGTGATGCTGATGTCACCACAGGTCCTCCGTCACCTGATGAAGGTGGATTCACCACCGAAAAGCTTTGTGAGGATATAATGACCAAGTAAAGAAGTTTCTTTTCCACCCAAAACAAGTGTCTGTCTTGGTCTGAGCGCCCTAATCAGCCATACTTCTCTTTCCTTGCGCTAAGCCCACTAAGACACACACCTGTCTTTCCTGTGTCCTGTAGACTCTCCTGTGTCATGTTTACCAGTGTTCTCCAGTGCTTCAAGTCCTTGCTCCATAGGTGTCTTCCTGCTGCTGCATCAACGTCCAGGATCCGTGTGCCCATCCGGTAGCTTAGAGGATCTACACCACGAGGTGAAAAATGCTCTAGCCATATGAGTTTATATTGAAGTTTCTCTCACTTTTGATGGCACCAATAACAAAACATACACATCATGAAACCTCAACATTATTTTAAGAGACTAATCAATATGATCCATTGGTGCTTGTTTGGATATATTTCATTATGGATCCAACACAGTGTTATGGCTTCGTTGCAAGTGTGAGCATGACTATCATTGTCATTGTCATAGAAGGATCAATCCTATGGTTATGAGTTGAGTGAATTTTCAAAATTTGGCTCGGATTACAATTGCCGGCAAATAATGTATTTGCAATATTTGATGAACACAGCCGAAAGTTATTGGAGTCAATGGGACTAGAGTTAAGCGAATATGTTCGGAATCGATCGTAAAACATAAATTCGGCACAAATATAGTACAAAAATGACACGAATATGGCAAATTCGGATTGTTTCCGAACATATTCGTTCAACTCTAGTTACAACCACAAAAACAGTCTTTAGAAGCTCAATCCTTAATTCAGGAAAGCATTGGAATATATTGCCATCTTTAGCTTCATCACAAGCTCTTTCTGTCAAGGATGTTTCCTTGAAAAACATTCATAGAGTCGAAATTTATCTGAATTCCCCCCGATTATACCAAGAAATATAAATGAAATTTAAGGGCCATATGCCAAAACTTTACCCATAACCAAACTTTATAACTAATTTGATATATTGGCTATACTTTTGGAAAATGTAGGATTCAGCATCAATTTATTTTAAAAGTCTAACAAACTCAAACATTTGGCACCACAAGAAGCAAAAATTTTCGACATCTACGTCTTTTTATATTACATTTTACAATGGATGTGTAAATTGGCATTTCGATAACATTTATTGTATAAAATATATAGATTCAAAAACACAAGGAAATAGTAGAAAAGCATTAGGTTTCCCAAATCCCAGGCTTCGTCGTATGTGAAACGAAAATCAAACCGAGAGGTTCTGATGCGTCGACACATCTGGAGGTCATGAACCTAAATATAAATATTCTGCAGGAAAATAATTAAAGGAAGCCCTTAGAGATTAAGTAGGGGTGGCAAAGGATTTCTTGTGTATAAGCTTCTTATTCCCCTAAAGGAAAATCAGTCATTCAAGAGTTTTGCAACCTGGAGGTTAATGTAGATTATGACCACTGATTAAGAGCGACTATAAGAATCTCAATCAGGGGCAATAACTCCCAACACAAAGAGGATTTTGAAGACTGGGCAGAATGTTTTTAATAATTATGTGTTACGGTAACTCCTTTGAGCTTTTGTGCATGTCATATGAGTTCTTTAATTAGCAAAATTCCTTGGTGCAAGAAAAGTTATTATTACAATGCTTGTTGCCTTGCGATGGCCACAGAAGCCAAATCATGGCTTTCATTTGCTTTTTAATAAATTTTGCTTCATGAGCAATCTGGTTAGGAAACATCATTATTTTTTGTTTTCTTTAATTTTCATAAAAATACTTAATAAAAAGGTTATCTGAATCTCATTTATGGAATGTAGAAAAGCCTATTTCCAAAGCAAGCCTTAAGGTTGTATTCACATGTGACATATTTACCATATTTTGTTTTCATAATCTCACTTTTTTTTGCTTTATATGTCTACTTCTTGGGTTTTTCTTGACGTCAGCTCCAGAGTTGGTGTAAATTAAATGCTATTCCTGTCTTGACTCAGTGTTTCCCTTTACTGTGTTGACTTCCTGGTTTTGACTTGGCTTGTATCTTGACCTACTTCTGTCTTTTGGCTTATCCGCTCCTGACCGTTACCGATTTCTTGGCTTGTCTCTGACCGTGAGTTTACTTATTCCTTTGGTACTGCGCTACAGTCTAGGATTTGACCTGGCTTGTTTGACTATTCTGCTGCCACCCGTGGTAGCATCACTTCCGCACTGCAGGCCTGCTCTGTTAACGTGCAGTCCTGCTTCCACTCTACTGCCATCTAGTGGAGCCTGCACCTACCTGCATTGCAGCAGCATGACAGTTGACTTATTAAGAAAAACAGTTAACTACTCTTTATTTTTGGACTACATAAGTGTTATGAGCTCATTTTCTGCTCCACCAGCTGGGAGTTCTCCTTCCATTCTCCCTCTGGTGGTGACAGGAGGTAGTGAGGTTGGTTTAATTGGTAATGGTCTGCCACCTGACGAGGAGGATAATGATTGGATCTCTGGAGTATCAGACTGGATATAAGACAGCCGACGCCCTATCCAGTTGCTGGTGATTCAGTCTGCTTCTCAGGTCTTGGACTTCAGCTCTGCTCCAGTCTTCTCAAGTTGTTTGTTTTTGCTAATGTTCACACTTGTTCTTGTTGGTCAACTCAGTTTTTTTGTGGTCAGCCAGCCTGGCTGGGCTGTGCTGAACTTCCACTCTTATTTATCTGTATTTGCCAATTTGCCTTTTCGTCCTTTATTAGATTGGCCTCTTTTTTGCTCTGTCTCAGAATATTTCAGAGTGCTGACATAGTGGGAGAAGTCTAGTGACTTCAGGGTTAATTTTGTTATCAGAAGTGTTGGACATTATTTTGGGTAGGGTTTTTTGGCAGATTGCAGACAGTATCTTTCCTTTCCTGTCCTTTCAAGTTAGTTTGGCCCCATCGTTTGCTCAGCCTATTTTTCTGCCTTTGTTTGTGTTTTCATCTTGCTTCACCGTCAATACATGTGGGGGCTGTCTTTCCTTTGGGGTCTGCTCTGGGGCAATTAGTTTTCCTCTTTTCTTACTTTAGGCTTATTTAGCTCTCCGGTTGTGACAAGGCATCCAGGACCATCGTCGGCACGCTCCACGACTGCTGCTAGTTGTGTGTTAAGATCAGGGATCTGCAATCTGCATAGTTACCAACCTCTCTGGTTTTCTGAGACTTAGCGTGTGTTGCTTTTTTTTCTCCTCAGTGACCCATTCATAACACATAAGTCCTTTGTAAACATAAATCTGTAAAACAATCTGCTTCCTTACATAGGAAAAGGATGACATCAACCGTGATAAAATAACTGATATACTTTCTATTGGTCATGTGGCAACTGTTTATCTTTGAGGAAACTTTAAAATTGTTTTGTAGATTTCATAATTTTATACCTATCCAAAAAAAAATACTTGTGTCACTCACCAATTTCTAACAGGCTTCTTTATCGATTTGCTAGTGATGAGTTACTTTACGTGTAGTCAAAAGCTGTTTCGGTCAGCATGATGCTTCATCCAAGCCCTGGATGAAGAAATTGGGCCTGGATGAAGCGTTGTGTTGACCGAAACAGCTTTTGACTACTCGTAAGGTAAATTGTACCTATCAAATCAATAAATGCAGAAGCACTTTAAGACACTAGTGAGTGCCAAACCTATTCCTCTATTACTTGCACCACTTCTATCCTAAAGGTGCGGTTACTTAGACAACAGGTGGTGCTCCGCACAGATAGTACTGTGATAGAAAATTTGCTCTGTTCATCTTATAGAAATAACATAAGACTGAGAGCTAATTTTTCTGCTAATATTGAGAAAGTGCAGCGTCACTTCATCATTGTCTGTTTGCTCAAGAAAAATACTTGTTATGCCTACACATAAAGAGGCAGAAGCACATTGTGGTCCATAGAATGGGTGACATATCCAGGAGTTCTATGAAAGCTTAAAGGGTGGTTCGAAACTAAAATTTATTTTAATCCTTAATGTCTATTTAATGTTATAATCTAATTTATTTTCTAATATACTTTAATTAATAATTCTCATTTTTTCCACACTACGCTATCTAACTGCTTTATTTTTTTTTCTACTTACTTTTTGATGAAGTTTTGCTTGAGAGCCCCCAGTGCATGCTGGGATACTTAAATGAGTTGTCATCATTGTGAAGAGTCTGAAATGAAGCACCATCAGTGACATCCCTTCTTTGCCCTACTGAGCATAAGTCGATCATCAATTTTGACAGATGCTCATTAGGATATTGTCACTGTGCACTCTTATTCTAAGTTTCTAAGTAACAATACAATAACTCTGTTATTGCGCAAGGCAAGGAGAACACCCGGTGAACAGAGAATAGTCCCAACACAGCAAGTGACGTCACTTGCAGGGGCGAAGCTGCTCTCTGCTTTCCTGGTTTTATCCTTAAAATGTGCACTGACAGTGCGCTCTCTTGCTGGCTTGTCATTTCTGATCACAGCCGACGAGGGAGCGCACTGTCACTGAGCATTAAGAAGAATATTACACAGTGATAAGATCCTACTGAGTGTATGTCAGAATTGACTACTGACGCATGCACAGTACAGCAGGGACTAGCCCAGCCCCTGAAATGGATATCATTGATGATGCTTCATTTCAGGGTGGGGGCAGAGACTACAGCAGTGACCGCAGCCTCTGTCCCCTGATGACTATCCCATCATGCATTGTGGGCTCTCAAACAAAGCGTCAATCAAACAGGAAGTAGATAAAAAAATAAAGCTGTTAGAGTAGTGAGGGAACCATAATGAATTTTTATTTAAACTGTATTAGAAAAGAGCTTTATTACATCAAATCGACAGACATTTAGGATTAAAATAAATGTTAGTTTCGAACAACCCCTTTAATGACTATGATACCTTTGCGTCCAATTTTTTACCGCTCCAATTAGACTACAATAAAAATATACTTTTTTAAAAAAAATTGTCATTATAAGTGTTCTACCGTTTTTTGTCTTCAGCTCCATTGACAGTAGTAATATTTGTAATATTAGGATATATTTTGGTTAATAGCCTTTCTTGCCTTTAGCTTTTAGTTTCTACAGTGGCTTCTCAATTGGTTGTTAATTGCTCCCCATTAATTATGCATGCTTTTACTGTGCTCTCCCGATGTCTGGAGCGATGACTGGCAGATGTCATGGTCAGATGGCAGCTGTCTTAAAGGACATAGTTCCGTTCTCTTTTTAAGTGCTATGTCATTTCACCCTATTGTATTGGCCTCTCCTATATTACTGCAGATGGAAATATATTTTTCCTTAATTCTCCGGTCCCAAAACATCAATAGCCCAAGCCAGGCATGCCGGCTAGTATGTAAATACACTAAATAGGATTTTCTTGTAACTTAGAAGTGTTATGGTTGTCGAGGGTCTATATACTTTATGCTTCAAGAAATCTAATCCCCTCCGCTGGGAGAAACTAATCCTCTTGTAATTAAAAAAGGTCAACCTCCTCAGAGCCAGTGCAATGGAGGTAAAATCTCCCCTTTTATTGGGGGGGATGGAGGGGAGAAATAAAGGGGTCAGCCATTTACATAAGGGTCCAACAGTGTGCCAATGGCTGTTGTAAACTTTCTGCCAGCAATATTGAAAATTCAAAATATAAGGAATTTAAAAATGTTCATTCCCCATAGTCCATAGTTACCAATACATATCACCTCCTCTAACATCAAGACGTGTTTCGCCTTTCAGATAGCGGTTCATCAGGAGGTTTAGTGAAATAAGATGTCACAGAGCATTGATGTCGCATGGATGCATGCTCCACATGGTGTTGAGTGTGATGTCTTTGGTGTTTAGTGTAATAGGCAACACATACTGCTACTAGTTTGTTCTGGTTTTAATGCTGTTTCTATAGGAGAAATTAGAATAAAAGGGCATCCTTAGTACTACTACTGATTGGTGATAACGAGAGGTGGTACCTATCTTGCGTTAACTATTAGGGTGCCAGGGTAGGGTCGTATTGATGGACACGTAGGGAGAACATAGACAATTATTAATTTTGGTGCTCCTGTGATAGCCTCATCCCTATACATTATATTTAAGTCCCTTAAATTGATAATTTGCTGTTTTTAGGTATTTTCATGTTGTTTGGAACTACTTGGTTGTTTTTTTTGCTAGTATTACCAATAAAATATAAAAGTTTTTTTTCTATATGTATTACACTATAATTTTTCCCTTTTTTTTCTTCCCATATATGCAGTAAATGCAAAGGTGACCACCACACATATACCTGCACATCTCATGCAACTGGCCAATCAACTAATCTAATGATAATCAACCTCTTTATAGTAAATATTTTCTTCAATTCATACTTTTTCTTCAAGTGAGTCTGTTCAATTAAATAAATGTAATGAACCAAGGATTAGCAATATAGAAGTTACTTTAAAGGGGTTCTTTGGGAATAAAAAATAAATAAATAACAGAAGGAAATGTCAGTATACATAGATTCCTCAATAGATTTAATTAGTAAATCACAATCATTTTGTCTAGTAAGGTAATAACTATAGAGTTAACATGGCCACCAGCTTGTTTCACTGACAGAAGCCCCTCTTAGAATGTTAAGACAGGAGCCTGTGAGCATGTGCAGTAGTAAGCTCCTTTTCTATGACCTGAGGATACTTACATTGTATTTCACAAAGATAGAGCACACATTAGTGAGAGCAGCCTCTTCTTACCTCAAAACTCCTTGTATCTCCACTGATCAGATAGACAGGGTGGACAGCAGTGTGAGCAGCCTCTTCTTACATCAGCACTCCTGGTATCTCCACTATTAGATCAGATAGACAGGGTAGACAGCAGTGTGAGCAGCCTCTTCTTACATCAACTTACATCAGCACTCCTTGTATCTCCACGATTAGATCAGACAGATAGTGGACAGCAGTGTGAGCATCCTCTTCTTACCTTGGCACACCTGGTGTATCCACTATTAGATCAGATAGACAGGGTAGACAGCAGTGTGAGCAGCCTCTTCTTACATCAGCACTCCTGGTATCTCCACTATTAGACCAGATAGACAGGGTGGACAGCAGTGTGAGCAGCCTCTTCTTACATCAGCACTCCTGGTATCTCCACTATTAGATCAGATAGACAGGGTGGACAGCAGTGTGGGCAGCCTCTTCTTACTTTGGCACTAACGGTTTCTCCACTATTAGATCAGATAGACAGGGTGGACAGCAGTGTGAGCATCCTCTTTTTACCTCAGCACCCCTGGTATATCCAGTATTAGATCAGATAGACAGAATGGAGAGCAGTGTGGGCAGCCTCTTCTTACCCCGGAACTCCTGGTATCTCCACTATTAGATCAGATAGACAGGGTTGACAGCAGTGTGAGCAGTCTCTTCTTACCTCAGCACATCTGGTATCTCCAATAGTATTAGTGGAGTATATCTTCCAACATATAAAGGAGGGGAACTTCCTTCTGCACATGCTCACAGTAACAGGCTGCCGTCCTAACATTTTAGGACAGGTTTCTCTATTTTATTTCTATGGTGATTACCGTATCTCCCTATTCAAAACTATTGTGATTTCCTAATTAAATGTATTTAGGAATTTATTTATAATGACATTTCCTTTATTTATTTATTTTTCTATTTTCAGAGAACACTTTTTAGGACAATGCCAACATGCATACATAATCTCCTTTTTTTAAATTTGGGATTATTCATTAACCAGGAATTTTCAAACACTTTATATCAATATGAAGTATACTCCACTGTATTGGCCCTAAGCATACCATTATGGCTCTTGGTTTTCCTCTGACCTCTCTGACAGCACTTTTAGTGTCTCTTTTGCAAGCTCTTCTCCTTCTCCTCTTCCACTTACTGTCAGAGTTTTTCATGGTTCAGTCCAAGTTCCTCTCTTTTTCGCTGCACAAACTCAACAGATTTGGTTTTCCGTACCATCTCTGTGCTGATGACACTCAATAAAACATGCTCTCATCACATCACCCCTACATCACTACAAAACACCAGTACCGGTCTGTTCTCTGTCCCTGACATCCTGTTCTCCCTCTATCTGAAATGGAATCTTTCAAACATTGAACTTCTCATGTTCTATGACATAAGGTGGTCACGCCAGAAACGCGTCGGAGTGACATGATTTCATCCTTTTAGAGTCAGTAATGAGCGGTCAAAGAGGAGCGCTTAGGAAGCAGCCCAGGGGCAGATTAGGATGTCAGGCCTCCACCGCAGCTCCAGCCGAAAACCACAGATGGAGGATAGGAGCAATGAGAATATGGAAAACGGTCTTAGGAACGCAGGAAAGAGACTCCTAGATTTATTCACATGTTGATGGAAGCACAGTGAGGCTTTTCTACCTTTTTTGAATGAATTTATTATGTCTCTTCCCAAAATGAGTGCTTTATTGCCAAGCTCCAAGATGCCAAAAGGCATGCAAGGAGCAGTGAAAAAGCACCTAGAACATGGTTAAACAACACCCACAAGGCACACGTATAGCGCCAACTGTTGTCCTCATGGTGTGCAGTATTGTGGAAGGTCTGTTTTACTAATATATCTCCCAATTATCCAGTATTTAAGGGAGTTTGTAATATAAAAGAGCCACAAAAATGAGTGGTTATGCAAATGTGATCTACGGGTGGGTGTTCCTGGAAGTTTTGAGGGCATTTAAACGTAGGGAGTTATACTTGGGGGGCATAAAAATTGATGAAGATTATAATATCAACAGCTACAAAGAAAAAATATTTTGTAATACCCAAAAATATCTACTGTTGTGAGTTCATTTTTCCCTTCACCATTGAGGTCTGATGAACTCCCTCCTCTGGTGAAGGAAGGTAGTGAGGCTGATTACCAAACACATGGGCAGCTAGATGATGACTGGGTGGCTGGAATTGAGGACTGGATACAGTATAAGGCTGCCGACGTCCTTCTTCCTGGCTGGTGATTTTCCTGCTGGATTCTTGGAGACCAGTCTGATTCCTGCATCTCTAAGCTAAGTTTTTCTGCTCTGCTTTGTACTCTTCAGTTTTGTTTTTGCTTTGCCTTGTTTTTTTGGGAGTTCTGCCATCCCCGGCCGGGGGTGAGCTGAACTCCATTTTTGTCTCTGATCTGTTGATATTTTGCTCTGTCTTCAGAATATACCTGAGTGCTGATATAGTCTTATGAAGGCTAGCGTCTTCAGGGCCTGTTTTTCCTATCTGTCGGTTGGCTCATTTTGATAGGGTTTTTGCGGATGGCAGACAGCAGCTTTCCTATCCTGTCCTATGTAGTTAGCTTGAGCCCCATCATTTGCTCAACCTATCTTTCTATCTGTGTTAGTGTTTTCATCTTGCTTCACCGTCATTATATGTTGGGGGCTGCCTATTGCTTTGGGGTCTGCTCTGGGGCAGTTTAGTTTTTCCCCTTTCTGTCTTTAGGCTATATAGTTCTCCGGCTGTGATCGAGGGGTCTAGGGCACCGTAGGAACCCCCCACGGCTACTGCTAGTTGTTGTGTATAGGTTCAGGGGTCTGCAATCCGATAGCTGACAACCTCTCTGGTGTTTCTGGACTTAGCTGGTATTTTGTTTTTTCATCCTTCGGTGACTCATCATAACAATCTACGTAATCAGTATTGATTCATCAATAACATAAAACCACCCCCCCAAAGAGAAGAAGTCAAGATGGGCGGAAGTATCTATAACGCAAGGCGCATAGGCCTATATAATTGACAATCAAGCCTACACCTATGTCATATGCCATATACAATAATGTGTAAAACTGTATGCTAGGCAAGATGGAATGGAATGTGAAACAGCCCACCCATAGCAGGAAATAATAACAGATGTACATTATTTACATGCGATAATAAGGGCTACTGATAACATAGCTCCATGTCTCAAATGACTATGACTCTACTGCTGTGATCCTACTGGCTGGTAAAGTAACTCAAATAATAGTAAAGTAATCCTGGCTAGCACCAGGTCTCCTACTGCTCCTGATATCTGTTTCGCCACAACAGCTTCATCTAGGTCAACACTGGGAATGCTCTTCATAAAGACAGTCCTTTGGGTTTCTAAAGAGTATTTATGATGTCTCATAGTGTTAAAGGGGTGCATACAGTTATATACTCTTCCAGCATGTATGTCACATGACAGCTGCAGCCAATCAGTGAGCTCTGATCGGCTGCAGTGGTCACCTGATGTTTTTTGCTGGAAAACAAGTCAGAAGACTGGCAAGGACACAGTCAGCAGTACCATAGATTGGTAAGAGGCTGACAAGTGAGGATATGTTTTTTCTTTCATTTTCACACCACCAATTATCATAATGCAGCAAATGAATGTGTTGTCTAAGGCTAGTTTCACATTAGCGTTTACAGCCGCAGCGTCGGGCTGCGCACGGCCGCCGCTAAGCCCCGCCCCTGCCACGTCTCCACCAGTAGCTCCACCTAGGACGCATGACGCTGCATGCATCCTGTGTCCCCTATCTTTAGCACTGGGGACACAGGCCGTGCGCAGTATGCGTTTGGCGGCGCATGCGTCCTTTTGACGCTGCACAGAGCGCACCAAATTGCAACCTGTTGCGTTTTTCAAAAATTTTCAAAATTTTTGACAAATTTCCATTTTTTAAAAAAATAAATGCAAGTCATATCAAAGAAATTTTACCACTAACACAAAGTACAATATGTCTCGAATAAAACCTCTCAGAATAAGTGGGATCCATTGAAGCGTTCCAGAGCTCTAACCTCATAAAGTGACAGGGGTCAGAATTGTAAAAATTGGCTCGGTCATTAATGTCAAAATTGGCTCGGTCACAAAGAGGTTAAAAATAATTGTTTATTTTTAATCAATTAACAAAATGCAAAGTGAATGAACAAAAGATACATTTAAATCACATAAATATTTTTTGTGTCCTCCTTTTGCTTTCAAAAAAGCATCAATTCTTATAGGTAAACTTGCACAAAAACGGATTTTGTAGGATTATAGTCAGATATATGAGTGAACAAAGATATTAAACATTTGATAATGATCATCATTTTCATGTCTAGCTTGAAACAGTCATTAACTGAAACAAGCAGCTATGGAGGAGGCTTAAACCTGTGTGAGGAGCAGCCAAACTCTGTTACAAAGGTGAGTGTCAGAAGCACCTCACTACACTCGCTCACTGAGCCAGTGCGCATGTCCTGAGTACAAAAACAGTGCTCAAAGATACCTGTGGAGCAGGGCAGCAGCAGTGACAATGAGTGCTTCAAACTATCAGTGTCAGGATCCTGTCAGCGCCGGAAAGTAAAGATGCACAGGACCTGTGGACGCTGAAGTTAGCAAGCTGGCACAGGACTCATGTGACTGCAAGGGGGTGGAGCTTAGCATCCTGTTTTCAGAGATGGCAGGACACCATACAACAACTCAGAGTCAGGCAAAACGGAAGTCATACACAGTATGGGCAAACGAGATACAGGAGGGATATACAGAGGGGAGGTCAGACAAAGCCAAAGGTCATACACAAGAGGGCAGAGTGGTACCAAAGGGACTAGCAGAGAATAGTCAAGTCACAAGCAGAGAGTCATACATGAGAGAGTGGTGCGGTACAAAAGGGACAGGCAGAACTCGTAACAGGGACAGAACCAGATCAAAACCAAACAAGCAACAAGTAATCAGGCACAAGGCACACGTACACCAGAGGTCTACTAACTCAGCCGAGGGCAGAAGTATAACTGACACCGGACCTAGGTCCAGTGTGCATTAAATAGCCGCCCTCTGCCAGAGAGAGGCAGAAACAATTAACCCCCTGTCTGACCAGGATGGGCCAAAGCAAAACTCCATCCTGGATCATGACAGTACCCTCCTCTCAATGGGGGGCCACTGGACCCCCAGGTTTCTCAGGATACTTGGCGTGAAAGGCCCAGACCAACCGATCCGCATGAACTGATCGAGCATGAACCCACGAGCGTTCCTCAGGACTGTAGCCTTTCCAATGTACCAGATATTGAAGGGCACGACAGACCAACCTGGAGTCGACAATTCGTTCCACCTCGTACTCAGACTGCCCGTCTACCAAAACCGGTGGCAAGGAAGCTGATGGTCCCTCCCCACCGGACCTCAGAGGTTTCAAAAGGGCCCTATGGAAAACATTTGGGATCCGCAGAGATGGCGGGAGACGCAACCGAAAAGCCACCGGGTTAACTGCTTCGGTAATTTCATAGGGACCTATAAACTTGGGTCCAAGCTTCGCCGAGGGGACCTTGAGCCTTATATTCTTGGTGGATAACCATACCTTATCCCCAACCTGAAACACCAGTCCTGTGGATCGTTTTTTGTCTGCAAAAAATGTAAATTTATCCTGAGCCTTCGTAATGTTACTCTGGACCTCCCGCCATACCTCCCCCAACCGCTGGATCGTCTTATCCGCCCCAGGACACCCAGAATTCAAACGGGAAAATTCTCTAAAATGAGGATGAAACCCATAGTTGAAGAAAAAGGGGGATGTACCCGTAGACTGGTTAATGCAGTTGTTAAATGCAAACTCGGCCAACGGTAGCAGAGAACACCAATCATCCTGTCGGGCTGAGGTCAAGCAATGCAGAATTTGCTCCAGAGACTGATTGGTCCGCTCGGTCTGCCCAATAGACTCTGGATGATAAGCGGATGAAAAGGACAGACCAATACCCAACCTCTTACAAAAAGCCCTCCAAAATCTGGAAACAAATTGCACTCCTCTATCAGACACCACATTCAAGGGTACCCCATGCAACCGCACCACATGCTCAACAAACAATCGGGACAATGTTTCCGCATTAGGTAGAGCTGCCAAAGGTACAAAATGTGCCTGCTTACTAAACCTGTCCACCGCAACCCAAATGACGGTATTACCCTTGGAGGGGGGAAGGTTGGTGATGAAATCCATGGACAAATGGGTCCATGGTCTCTCAGGAATTGGCAGTGGTACCAATTCCCCGGCCGGCCGGTTATGGGGGGTTTTCGCACGGGCACAAACATCACAAGCAGACACATATTCCCCAACATCAGAGGCTAAAGAAGACCACCAGAATAATCTAGCGATGGCCTTCCGGGTAGCTGAGATCTCTGGATGTCCACCCAGAACTGAGTCATGGAACTCTCGGAGGACCTTGAGACGAAACTGAGCTGGCACGAAAAGTTTATCCACCAGCTTAGCCGGAGGTGCAAGAGACTGGGCTTCCCGAATCTCCCGTTCCAACATATTAGAAACACCTGCCACCACCACCCCAGGCTGAAGAATGGAGGATGGAGGTTCCTGGGGGGACACCGGATCTAGACTGCGTGACAAGGCATCAGCTCTGACATTTTTGGATCCTGGCCGAAAAGTGATCGAGACGTTGAATCGGGAAAAAAAAAGTGACCATCTAGCCTGCCTGGGAGTCAACCTTTTAGCTGACTCAATGTAAGCTAGGTTTTTGTGGTTTGTAATTATGGTTATAGGATGGACAGCCCCCTCCAAAAAATGCCTCCATTCTTCAAAGGCCAACTTTACGGCCAGAAGTTCTCGATTCCCAACATCATAGTTTCTCTCCGCAGGGGAGAATTTCTTCAAGAAAAAGGGACAAGGTCTCAAATTGGTCAAAGTGGCGGGTCCCTGGGACAATACCACCCCCACCCCCACCTCTGAGGCGTCTACCTCGACAAATGATTCAGACGGGTTCGGTTGAATAAGAACCGGGGCAGACATGAAAGATTTTTTCAAAAACTGAAACGCCACTACCGCTGCGGCTGACCAGTTCTTGATATCAGCCCCCTTTTGAGTCATGTCTGTGAGGGGTTTAACCACCTGTGAGAACCCCCTTATAAATTTACGATAATAATTGGCGAACCCTAGGAAACGCTGCAGAGCCTTAAAATCACAAGGTTGAACCCACTCGACAATGGCCTGCACCTTATTAGGATCCATGCGATACTCTTCAGCAGACACAATGAACCCCAGAAAAGACAGTTCTTGAACAAAAAATAAACATTTTTCAAGTTTAGCAAAGAGACAGAGCCTTTGGAGAACTGCCCGAACATGACCAATGTGAGCCTGTTTATCAGGTGAGTAGATCAGTAGGTCATCCAAATATACCACCATAAAACGTCCAATAAAATCAGAGAACATGTAGTTTATGAAATTTTGGAAGACTGCTGGCGCATTGGTCAGGCCAAAAGGCATGACCAAATTTTCAAACAACCCTTCAGTAGTGAGAAAAGCAGTTTGGTCAGGATTAATAATGTCTTCAATGCTGACATTCTTATCCATTAAGCTATACCATCAGGGAGGCGACTGATTGGCTCCAAATTTATTCTGCAGCAGGACAACCCCAAACATAAAGCCAATGTCAATTATTATCTTTATAAGAAAGAACAGAATCTTAAAAGTAATGATATGGCCCCACAGAGCCCAATGTTATCGATTCTGTCTGGGATTACATGAAAAGAAAGGAGTTGCACTAGAAGATCTGTGGTTAGTTCTCCAAGGTGTTTGGAATAACCACCCTGACACGCTCCTTCAAAAATGATGTGCAAGTGACAAGTACCTAGAAGAACTGATTATGTTCAGAAGAACAAATAATTATGTGCTTTAGATTTCTCTTCTGTTAGTTCACAAACATAAACTATTATCAATTTCTATTTTCTTTTAAGTGTACTTACTTTGCAAGCATTTTTTTTCCACACCTGCCAAAAACATTTGGATAGTATTGTATATAGAACGAATGACAGTAAATATTACATCAGTTCCTCCGTGATGAAATAAGTTAATGTAAGTTCGACTTCCTCTTAAGTTCGTTAGGCTTAAGAATGCTGTGACCGCACAACAACCTTATACATTTTTCTCAACTCATCTCTCAAGATAAACATTGGGATTAAGAAACCCAAATTGAATCAGCGCCGTAGTGGAGAAATAATAAAGCGCAGCGCTTCTCTACTAATTATGTTTGCTTCTACGTATGTTCAGCTTTGTTAACCTGATATTGGATGGAATGTATAAAGAGTCACTCGGATTCCTAAAGAAGCTTGGAAAAAAATAAAGATGTTCTAGGGTTCATACGCTGAATGCCTGACTGCTCCTTAAACTTCCATTTCCTGTTCATTCCATTTCTTTGGGAAACAAAAATCCCTTCTCTCCCTCTCTGTTCTGTGATGTGGAAAAAGTAAGTAACCATTCTCTTTAATTACAAAGAACAAAAGTATCGTCCCTCGTTTATTACTAATGACTAAACACATTAGAAGGATCTCGGCTACTAAACAGTGCTACTGTTTTTCCCGTGTATTAGGTTACACGCAAAAGGATCAGAGTTCTTTGCCAGCTTTCAGGTGCGTGATCCCAATAATGAGAGCGCGAGTCATTTAATCTTCATCTTTCAAACAGCGTTGAGAAAATGGCAATGATCTACAGACGATAAAGAGTTACATCTGCAAGATAACATTATCAAGTTTGCGAATTTCAAGAAGCTCCATAGTAAATTTTTGTGTTTTTGCTTTTTTAACTGAATGATTTATAGTTGAAAGTTTTCAAGATGGCTTCAAGCTTAAGACTTTTGGTCGGAATTCTTCAACATTTTCCCCATTGGGAAAGTATTGATCAGATCTTTCTGAGCTTATGTGTTTATTTTAATAGTGAGAATGGATTAAGGCACTGCCAGATATCTTTGAAATTCAACATGCCTGATCCCATTTCCCCCCTGATGTTTGAAGGTTTCCATACACTTAAGACAGTGAGCCAATCCTGCTGAAATCAGGCACCTTTTATTTGTATATGGGCAGGATTTCAGAGAAAGTTGTTAAAGGGAAGGAAATGGCATAGAATAAAAATTAACCATTACTTACCTGTAATGTCCACTCCAACTCTAGCAGTGCCACTCTGGTAGTGTCTGCTGGTATTATAATATAACCAATATAACCACTATAGCCAAGACCCTATCACAGTGATCAAAATAAACAAAATATAAATCTATTCCCCCTTTGTTACCCCCTTAGATAGAAAAAATTATAAATAAAAAATCCATTCCTTGGAATTAGGGCTGGGGTTAGGGTTGGAGTTGGGGTTAGGGCTGTGGTTAGGGTTTTGTTAGGGTTAGGGGTTAGGGTTGGGATTAGAGTTGTGTTACGGTTGGGGTTAGGATTGTGTTAGGTAGGGATTAGGGTTGTGTTAGGGTTGGAGTTATAATTGAGTTTTTCAAAAGTAAAAAAAAAATTATGATGATAAGTTGACTATTTTGAGCGCAAGTGCTTGCTACTCAAGTTTGCATATGGTGCTTAGGTATGCATGGAGTATTGCAGATCCTGCATTTTTTGGGGGGTGTCTAACAGCCATGAAACATACAGGGCAGAGACTTGAGCATGTCACTTGAGCACTCCTGATACATGGTATTTGGTCCATACGAGAGCAACACACTGCAACCTGAAGTAGCGAGGACTTGCACTTATCACTAATGACGACATATTCAAAATGACGACCTAATGTTATCAAATTCTTTTCGTAATTGTGGGTTAAAAATGCTCACCATACCCCTGGTTAAAATCACTAAGGGGTGTGGTTTCCAAAATGGGGTCACTTGTGGGATGTTTCCACTGTTTGGGTTCTCCAAACGCAATATGGCGTCTGCCTTCAATTCCAGCCAATTTTGCGCTCAAAAAGTCAAATGGGGCTCCTTCCCTTCCGAAGCCCTTCCATGCGCCCAAACAGTAGATTTCCCCCACATATGTTGCATCGGCGTACTCAGGAGAATTTGCACAACAAATTTTGTGGTCCATTTTCTCCTGTTACCCTTGTTAAAATAAAAAAGTTTGGGTCTAACATAATTTTTTTGTGAAAAAAGTTAAATCTATTTTTTTTCTTTCCATAACTGAAGGTTTAATAAACTACTTGAATGTGGTTTTGAGAACCTTGAGGGGTGAAGATTTTATAATGGTGTCACTTTTGGGTACTTACTGTCATATAGGCCCCTCAAAGTCATTTCAAATGTGATGTGGTCCTTAAAATAAATGGTTTTGAAAATTTTGTTGGGAAAATGAGAAATTGCTGGTCAACTTTTAACCTGGATACCGATCTAAGAAAAAACTTATGTTTCAAACATTGTGGTGATGTAAAGTAGTCATGTGTGAAATGTTCTTTATTAACTATTTTGCGTGACAAAACTAAAAGTTTGAAAATTGTAACATTTTCAACATTTTTGCCAAATTTACATTTTTTCATAAGTAAACGCAAGTCATATTGAAAATTTTTTTTTACTACGATCATGAATTACAATAGGCCACAAAAAAAAACAGTTTCTGAATCAGCGGGATCCATTGAAGCGTTCCAGAGCTATAACCTCATAAAGAGACAATGATCAGAATTGTAAAAATTGGCTTGGTCATTAAGGTCAAAATTGGCTCGGTCAGTAAGAGGTTAATTATGTACCTATTTATTTTCATAAAGTCTTAGTATTAAAAATCTTTTTTTTTCAATTACTCACATGCTCATATATACACTCCTATCCATCACCATATGTCATGGTGCAGTTTTTTCCAGCTTCATTGCCAGAACGCTAACATTGATTAAACTCAATCTGACAGCTGTAAAATTGCTCATTCCAAACGATTCCATGATTAATTGTTTGGCAAAGGATAAAGCTGCTTTTTCTCATTTTCTTGCTAATAAGCAACAGAGTTAAAAGTGGGTTAAGTGACAAAGAGCAGCAGGTAGGAGCAGGATGCATTTAGCTGGACAGAGTGACAATGGTAAAGAAGAGCGGAATCACTTCCCTCCCGAGAGGCTGATTTGGTTACGTTAATAGGCACATGATGGATGGAAAGCTCACCTGGGACAAATGGAAAAAACTGAACCGTAAGAGAAAGAAAAGACAATTCTTTAAATAAATCTAATTATGGTACCGTAATTGTTCCTAATAGCTAACTTTGAAAATTACTTGTCTAGTGCCAGACTCACTGTCCATGTACACCTGCTGGTTCTAGATGTCTATGTAGAATACCGATTCATAGTCAACCTTCTGATGAGGATGACTCCCATTCTGGCATATAACACTCACGAAATCATCAACATGTCTGTAAAAAATATCCCAGAGGCAACTGCAGTTTTTTTTTTACAATTGGGCAGTGGCATAGTGTAGGTTGCCAGATCCCGAGACAAGGGAAGTATTTTGCTCCCCCTAACCTGTGGACCAGTAGACTTTAAATTTTAAAAATAAAGTTATAGTCTTAGATTTTTGTATTTTTTTGTGAGATGAACTTTTGTTAATGACCAAATACTTATTTTCCACCATAATTTGCAAAATAAATCTTGCCAAATCAGACAAAGTGATTTTTTGGATTTGTTTTCTCATTTTGACTCTCATAGTTGTGGTCTACCTATGATGTCAATTACAGGCCTCTCTCATCTTTTTAAGTGGGAGAATTTGCACAATTGGTGGCTGACTTAATACTTTTTTCCCCACTGCATACAGCATTATAGAATGCTGTATATAAGGCCTGAAAACTGGTGGCCGCATCTCATATCGGTCAATCCTGACGACAGGTTTGCTTTAAAATAATCTCTGGAGGCAGACTCTCATGCAGATCATTATCTGGTCCATAGCCTGGAACAGCTCATTTACATATAAGAAAAACATGGATTCTCTGGAATCAGACATCAGATCCCAGATATCAAAGTATCATTTTAATCAGCTTCCTATTACAGCAGGACCTGCTTAGAAAGGCTGATCCTACTGACAGATTCCCTTTAACTGTTAACCATCTGGTATCACCCGCCTCTGGAGTACCACAAGGGTAGTGTCTGGTAACATGCCATGTTTTCCATATTTTTCTCCATGTCTGATTTTCCTTATTGCTTCTTTGTAAAATCTCTAGGACCCTAATAGTTCCTTGTGTATGAAATCAGAAACATAAGGGAGAATAGCAGATCCCTGAGCCTTTTGTAATATGGTTGGAACTATAAGACCAAATAAAACTTGTTTAGAAATCTGTAAAACTATTTATAAGTATTTCTGGTAAAACCCTTAAAAAATTTATGTAAATTAAATGGAAATAACATAGTAATAATAATAAATGCAATTTCATCCACAACACACCCCAAAAGACTGCGTTTCACCGTGAAGTTGAACTGGCAATCTAGAGTACTAATGGGACTAGATATAGGTTCCATGGGTAATCCATTAGGGGTAGAGATGATTTTAGGATCCATGTGGGGGCCTAGAGTCCAGCAGAGGATAACTTCGTTTGGAGGTGATTATGGAGACAATCACTTTCTCGTAGGGTTTATTTCAAGGATTTGGACTTCACAAATAGTTTGTCTATGCAACTTTGAGATCGTAATTGCCTACTGGTAACATCAAAAACAGTAAAAGTTAGCAAGGTTATGTTCAAAATCCTACAGGTTTGGATTGCTGTCTCCTTTTGGGTCATGGTTACTCTTACTTGCCCATTAGAGATCCTAATGTTGAGTGGACAAGGTCACCATGTGGTTGTAGCCTTAGGGTTGAATCATGAATAAACTATTAGATTGATTATATGAAGCCCCAGAATCATCTCCTCTAGAGGGAATAATGGACCAAAGTCAGTATATAGACGTATAGAATGGACCTGTAGTGCTGCTTTCTCCCAGTAATTTGCTGTATTACTTTGATGACAAGTGAAGTACAGGAATGAGTTAATAATTGCATACGGTAGGACTGTAAATGCGTCTGTATTGTTTTCCTATGGAAATGCTGTGCTTATTTTAATTATAACACTTCCTTTTCTAAACTTTTTTCATGGGATTTTTTTTTTTTTACAAAGGAAATTAAAAAGTAAATGTGCACTTTCCCTTAAAGTCAGTGACCTGTGCAGTCAAAACAATATCTGCCTGTATGCAGCATATATTCATGGATGCAAAGAACTTGTGCAGCTGTCAGAAGAACAACTCCCATCGATTTACTAGAAAACAAAGAAATAGTGAAGTATCATATATGTCATGGGCCTCTGGAAATAATATTAATTTATCATCTTCTTCAGCAATATCATCAGTGACAAAAACAAGAAAGTTGCTGCCTTTGGATGGGAAACGTCAGAATTTTTTTTTTTACGAACAATGCTTTCTTTCTAACAGACACTACGGACGGCAGGAAAAAGCACTTTTTTTTGCAGACTGTCCTTAAATTTACTGATGTTTGGTAACCCAATGTCTAGCACATTGGAAATGTATTTGTTCCTCTTTTCCTAACTGATAACTTCCAATAATGAGATCCCTTTGCTGTGTTGTCAGCTGTTTATGGACCATGAGTTTTTCCGTAAAATGCAGCTAAGAAAGTGTCAGGAATATCCTCCTAGAACAGCAAAACTTTATATGGAGTTAAATAAAATCCCTGTAAATGATGACGGCCGTATACTGACCACTGTGTAACATGAGTGACTGGCTAATTCTGAACACAACCACATCTCCAATTAGAGTGTTTTACACTTAAGTAACTACAATATTTAATTTTTTTTAAAAAATTTCCTCTCAAAATGATTTCAGTTTGTTTTTAATTTTTTTTTTTTACAGATTATGAGTGATATTAAAGGTGGAAAAAGTTCTGAAATGATTCTTCTTGATCTGATTTTTTTTGCCTTATCACAAAAACCTGGCATTTTAACAGGGGTTTATAGACTTTTTATATCCATTGTAGCTGATGTAAACAAAAGCAGAATGATTCCTTTGATTATTGTGGAGTCAATTTGGGTTCCTTTAGGATTCCATTCTTAGAACAGAAGAAAATGAGCAGCATGCCGAACTTCTCTTTCCATTCTAAAACCACTTAGTGAAATCCAAATGGACCCCAAAATTATCAATGGGGCTCCATTCTTTCTGATTGCAATAGTTATAACTCTGATTCCGCAACTAGGCTACGAATGTGCGGCGCTTGAGACACCGTTCTAGACTGTCTCTATGTACTATTACTCACAAAAAGTGATTTCATCAAAAAGCTTGAACTTGACTGCAGGAGGCACGTATGAAGGTTCCGGAAGGTTTATTTTCAAGCTGAGTTGTTGTAGTTACGCACAATTACAATAGCGATAGCTGGAGCAGCTGCAGTAGGTAAAAAAAAACACTATTCTGAACCAGAGCTGCAGGACATGAGGTTCTTAAGATGGCTGACATACAGAGAATGAGGATGAAGAAGGGAGGGGTTACTGACATCAGAGCTAGGAAGGAAGACAGGGAGAGAGGGAGGACAAACTTCTAAAAGGCAAACCTTACTGCGCAGCAACACAACAGCAACAATACAATATAATACAATACAATACTAAATGATTCTCAAGTCGTGGGACATGAGAATTAAGCACTTGTTCTGTTTCGGAAATTAATTCCTTCTGTCTGTTCCTGAAAATGGGACATAGAAATGAAATGTCTTAATGTGAATGAAGACTTATTGTAAACCGGTTCCTCATTTATCTTGACCATTGGTAGTTTATCTCTAGGAAATGTAGGGGGAGGGGGGAATGAAATATATAAACTAATGGTGATATTATTTTTTGTAACAGCCTCTTGCAAGGATGAGCTGGACACGTTAGAAGGACCCATGGATACAGAGAATTCCCAACTACTGTGAGTCCGTTATAAATATAGGGCCTACCAAATGCAGATAATAAATGCAGTAAAAGGCCAAAGGGCCAAAGTTCACTCTCAGTCGTCCCCAGGTCCTTAATTTTTCATTTAAATTGTGACGTTTCTCAATTTATATACTTGATGGTGGAAAATACCATTGAAAAGAAGACATGATGCATTGATTCAGAAGACACTTTATTAGTAGTGGCAGGTACCCTGCCTCCTAATACCACCTATATAAACATATAATACGGCCATTAATCTACAACTGAATTCCACTGATGACACCAGATTCCCGCTTCTGTTGTGTAACTAGGTATCAAATGAGACATAATGACACAGAAAGGAACTCGAGGTTTCACCTGCTGCCTCTGTAAGATGGATGAAGATCATGTGAGAGCACATGTGCCGCAGAAAGAAAATCATCTTCTCCAAACCAGCTGAAAATGTCCAAGATCCTAATCTGGGATGAAAGCAAGCAACACAAGGTGAAGATAGGATGTCTGTGGAGTGTTTGGATTTCTATTATATTTCATATACTATGTCAGAAAGTTGTGTGATTTATTGAGCCTCGTAATGAATGGACATATGGTACCGACATACTTCAAAAGAAAATAACAGCAAAAGAATCTATTATCTATCTATCTATCTATCTATCTATCTATCTATCTATCTTCTATGTATTATCTATCTGTCTACCTATAGTCTATATATTATCTATCTATCATCTATCTATCTATCATCTATCTATTAGCTATCTATCTATCTATCTATCTAAGCATCTATTGTAAGGTAGCGCCTATTGTTCATATTGGGGGACACTCACTTGGCAACCGATTAACAAGGTCCGGCACGGGTTTCTCACATAAATAGTCCATACGGTTTATTATACAGCATAAGCCATAAAAGGCAGCAGTCTTATATCAGACAGAGGAATGTTCATAAGAGCTCCGCTTTCTTAGCCCTGTGGTCACACAGGCTGTGCTATGTCCAGCATGCAGGCTCCATAGCCTAAACACAGTTATTTCCTCCTGTCCGGGGTTACCTCTCAGATGCTCCTTATTCAGGACGTCCGTCCCCTCCTGGGGACCGTCCAACACACACCCGCCTCACTGGTTACAAAGTCTCGCCATGTGCTCCAGGGATCCGATCCTCCTTCCAGGATCTCCCAACACAGACCTTCCAGGACCTTGCAGTCTGGACCATTCAGGTACACACACTCTCTCCATGTGACCCACCCTGGTCACATTATGTGGTCCATAACCACACCCATAGGTGAGATATGGATCACATGGTCATGACCTCACCAAAAGTCCTATTCCACACAGCCACACACATAGGCTTTACTTTGGGTGTTCAGACACACACCCCTGGGTGGGTTTGTAGGTGACTGGTCCCACCCATCTTACCAAGTCACCCGGAAGCTTCCCTAATACACAGTAACAAACCCTCAGCAGTAGATCTGCTGATCAATACCTGTTCCAGCTTCCATCACAGGGCCAACCACCCTGTTATACATATCGGTTATTAACCACGTGACCACCAGTCACACCACATATCCCCCCCCTCTGTTCTAACTTGTGGGGTTGAACACTTGTCTTAAACCAAGGGCCTCGAGACCAGGCACCCATGCCACCTTGCCCTACCAGTCGAGAGTGCCCCCTCAGTCGTCTTTGAGCATCAGCTCCTGAGACATAGCCTATCACTGTCACTGTATCCCTCTCTGTGACCAACACATTATCAGACTTTGTCCTTTCTCGTTTCAGAGTTAAACTGTTAGGCCTCCCCCGCCCCAGCGGTCCTTATGTCGGCTTTGAGCTTTGGCCCTTAAGTCACAGTCCAACTGGGTCACCAGACCCTTGTTAGTCTCCATATTTCTGCCGTATGCCTCGTCAGCCAACCTTTCTCTCACTGGCTGGCTCTTCCGGTGGGTATGGTCAGAAGTCCCACTTACAGTCAAGCCAACTGTCTGGCCTGAGTCTGACCAGTTTAGTACCTCACAGGAGGTAAGGTCTCTCAGTCTTGTACTGACAGTAGAACTGCCACTTGCAGATTCTCGATGCTCTTGTCTTGCTGACAGTCACCGGCTACCTGCCATTTCATTATTTGGAGGATCCCTTCGGGTCCTTATACCTTGAGTTGGAGGCGGCCACCACCTGATGTTCTGCATCTGTTTCTTAATCTGCAGTCAGTCCAGTCTTATCTGCTCTATCTCCTGCAGGTATGCTATCCGATATTCCAGTAGCATTCGGATGTTTCTCAGGCTTTCCACAGAGCCAACAACAATGACTGGAACCATGTCAACTTCAACAGCTACAGTACTTGGATGTCACCAGCAGGTGGGATCCTCACTCTCTTCACACCGGATCTATTCACCATCTCCTGCATCACGTTTCCAGGTCTTCCAATGACTCTCCCCACCAGATGTCTGGGTACCGGAATTACGTCTTCCACCAAGCCCAGCCGTTTTTTAGCTTCCCTCACAAGCTCCAGACGTTGAGCGGCTTTCCCATTACTCAGGGTAATCATCAGTTTTGCGCGGAGACACTGCAGATGCATATCCGCCAGGACAGCCACCCTCTTCTTTGTGACTTCCGTTTCTGACAGTATCACCAACTGGTTCGTCTCTGGGGCCCAGTTCACAATATAGGCTTTTACTGCATTTTTAAAGGCCTCATGCACACCCGTACTGGCACAAGCTTCTCGCATATCTTCGGGCAACTCCACCACGTACTCGAAGAGCGAAGCCTCACTCTCTTCATGGACAGATGGCTCCGTCTGGTTATCACTCGGGCACCGCCACTTTAAGTCTTCGACCACCAACTTCTCCTCTTGCTGAAGACCTCTTACTGCTTCTCTGAGCACTTCCACATCTTCTCTTAAGGCCTTATTTACATTATGCCATGTTGACAGGTGACCTCTGAGCACAGAGACTTCCTTCTCCAGCTCCTCCACCCTGTGCTCGGCCGTTTGTTTCATGGCCTTTTCTTGCACGATATGCTCTTTCCTTAACTTTAATACGGCCTTTAAATCTGCCACTTTGTGCTTATCTCAAGACAAACTCTTTAGCGAGGTCTTGAGGTACTGTCACACTTAGCGATGTACTAGCGATCCCGACCAGCGATATGACGCGGTCAGGATCGCTGGTACATCGCTAAGTGGTCGCTAGTGAGCTGCCACACAGGCAGATCTCACCAGCGACATCGCAGGGGACGGGGGTCGCTACTTACCTGTCACACTAGGCGATCCTGCGTCCTCCCGCCTGGCTCCACGCATCGCTCGCCTTCACAGCAGGAAGCGCCGCAGGAAGCTGACGACGAGAAGCGGTCCTGGACGTTCTCGCGCGATCAGCGATAACCAGCGGGGGAGCGGGTTGTAGGTAAGTATCAGACACAGCGATATCGCTAGCAATATCGCTATAACATCACTAGTTTTAGCGATATTGCTAGCGATATATCTTAATGTGACATGCCCTTAGGAACGCCTGCTTTCCTTCTCTCTAAGCCGGGCCTTGACTGCCAAGAATTCAGACTCCTTAAAACTTTCTTGAGGCTCTGCCCGGTCACCCTCAGGTACCTCTCGACTTTTTGTACCTTCCTCACTGTACCCCCTTTCTATCTTAGAGTCGCAGTCACCCCGGAGTCTGAGTCACACCCCACAGTAGAGTGAACCCTCCAGTTACCCTCTAACTGTGTGTCCGCTCCAGACATCTTCTCTACCACATCACTATCAGTCATTCTGTGGTACATGTCAATAGACATCAGGTCCGTAAGTTGGGGAGATGCACCCTTTCCTCTTGCGTCACTGTCTGAATGGGAGTCACCACCACCTGATCGGTCATCCTGTAAACAGCAGTCCCCACTTCTAACGGTGTCGGACCCCTCTGCTAAGTCCCCGAGTTGGTCAGACCCACTCTTTCTTCTGGTCATTCCTACAGTAGAGATGCCTCCATCCTCCTGCTGTAAAGGAACGCCCCTCTCCCACAAGTCGGAGAACAGATTAGAGTCGCGGCCTATAACCACTGCACAAGACAAATTCGGGACTATAGCGACATCCTGTCCCGCAATGTCCCGCCTTGTTTCAAAGATTACCCTGGCCACTGGATAATCCTTAGTGCCCCCGTGGTTGCAGGTGACCCCAACCTTTCTACTGGGTATTTCAAATCCCTCAGGTGCAACCCTCACTAGAGTCACCGGGCCCCCATAGTCCACCAGACTAACCAGAACTTCATCATTTATCTGTAGGGCACACCCCCATAGCACCGTACCAGGTGGGTAGTTTATATAGCAGACTGGACACTCATAGTACACTTGACCCTGGCAACCATCTGTCTGCGCCACCCCTTTAACTTTGGGATGCTCTGCCCCCATTCCCCGGGACTCCACTCCTTTTTGGGCACCTACTCCCTTTTGGGATACCGCCCCTTTTGGGACTCCACCACTTTTTGGGCAACTACTCCCTTTTAGGATACTGCCCCTTTTTGGAATCCACCCCCCTTTTGGGCACCCTTCGCTGTTTTGGGTTGCTGCCCCCTTTTTTGGGACACCACCCCTCTCTGGGGTACACTCCGTGGACTCCCTCACGGCACTCTCAGGACCGAGTTCACACAGTCAGGTTTATGTTTTTCAGGCTTGTACTGGCCCTTTAAGAGGTTAAACACTCTGATAACCTCTTACGACACCCCTCCTGCTGGCACTGCCACAGCTCCTGCTGTAGCCACAAATCACCGGTGCCTTCGGCTGCCGCTCACAAGCAGCTGCTGGTGTCACTGCAGCTCCTGCTGCAGAACCTCTCACTGCAACTTGCAACTGCAGCTCCCGCTGCCAAAAGTCCCTGCACGCTCCCGCTGCGCTGTCTTCGTGGACCCGCCGATCCACAGCAATCTTCGTAACTCTGCCAAGTTACAGCTAGACGCTTGTCACCTTCGTGACCCCCCTGAGCCAACGCATGCTGACTTGAGAAAAAAACTTTGTGACCCCGCCGAGTCACAGCAAACACCTTCAGCTTTATAGAAAAGAAAAAAAACACACACACAGAGTCTCTCACTGACCCCGGCCAGTACAACACGGACTCCTGTCCGTTACCTGTTGGTGTCAGCCACACAGGTTCCCGGGTACCTCTTATCCACAAAGGCACCCTATAGCTACTTCTCATACAGTCTAAGTGTAAGCTGGCCTAAGCTGTTACTAGTGGTTCAGCCGCTCGACCCTTATTCACATTCACGCCACTTGGCAAGTGAAAAGGTTTTAAATACTAGAGTAGGGACTGTCCCACAAGGGTTGCCGTGACGTGGCGGGATGGCTTGTACATTATTTTGATCAAAATTATGTTTACTAAATACCCTTATTATTATCATTACCTTTATGCATTATTTGCAGTATATTTTTTACTTTTTAGTTATATTTGTGTTTTTTGCTTTTTGTTTTCTCTGGTTAATGGTCATGTGTTAATATGCACTTACATTGTGCATACACATTAACTTACTTTTCTCAGTTCAGATTTGTTTTTTAAACACCTTCAGCTTTATAGAAAAGAAAAAAAACACACACACAGAGTCTCTCACTGACCCCGGCCAGTACAACACGGACTCCTGTCCGTTACCTGTTGGTGTCAGCCACACAGGTTCCCGGGTACCTCTTATCCACAAAGGCACCCTATAGCTACTTCTCATACAGTCTTTCCCTGACCCCGGTCAGCATATCACAGACTCCTGTCTGTTACCTGTTGGTGATGGCCACACAGGTTCCTGGATGCCTCTTCTACTCAGAGGTATCCCACAAATTATCAATACACAGTCTCTTTCACTGACCCTGGTCAGTATCACACGGTTTTCAAGACCATACGCTCCTTTTGGCTCAGAGTCAGCACTGCAACATGTGCTTCTTGCACCGTTGCCCCTAGCAACCGAGTTTGTAGACCTCGTCCATTGCCCCTAGCAACAAGGCTACAAAAGTGCCCTTAGCATTCTCCACCAATTGTAAGGTAGCGCCTATTGTTTGTGTTGGGGGACTTGGCACTTGGCAGCCAATTAACAAGGTTCCACATGGGTTTTTCACATAAATAGTCCATACGGTTTATTATACAGCATAAACCATAAAAGGCAACTGTCTTATATCAGACAGAGGAATGTTCATAACAACTCAGCTCTCTTAGCCCTGTGGTCACACAGGCTGTGCTATGTCCAGCACGCAGGCTCCATAGCCTAAACACAGTTATTTCCCCCTGTCCGTGTTACTTCTAGTTGCTCCTTATTCAGGACGTCCGTCCCCTCCTGGGGACTGTCCAACACACACCGGCCTCACCGGTTACAAAGTCTTGCCATGTGCTCCAGGGATCCGATCCTCCTTCCAGGATCTCCCAACACAGACCTTCCAGGACCTTGCAGTCTGCACCATTCAGGTACACACACTCTCTCCATGTGACCCACCCTGGTCACATTATATGGTCCATAACCACACCCATGGGTGAGGTATGGATCACATGGTCATGACCTCACCAAAGGTCCTATTCCACACAGCCACACACACATAGGCTTTATTTTGGGCGTTCAGACACACGCCCCTGGGTGGGTTTGTAGGTGACTGGTTCCACCCATCTCACCAAGTCACCTGGAAGTTTCCCTAATACACAGTAACAAACCCTCAGCAGTAGATCTGCTGATCAATACATGTTCCAGCTTCAATCACAGGGCCACCCACCCTGTTATACATATCGGTCATTAACCACGTGACCGCCAGTCACACCACACTATCTATTATCTATCTATCTATCTATCTATCTATCTATCTATCTATCTATCTATCTATCTATTATCTATCTATCATCTATCTATTATCTATAAATTACTGTATCTGTCTATGTAACTATCTATTTTATATTATCTATTTATGTATCTATGTATCTATTATCTATCTGTCTATCATCTATCTATATTTATCTATATAGCTTTCTATCTCTATCTATCTATTATCTATCTACATATTATTTATCTATCCATCTATCTGTTATCTTTCTATCTAGAAAAAGAAAAACACAGCAGCACTCTGTATGAACCAAAATATATGCAAACAATGAAGACATAGAATCTAAACTCTGTTATTACTCAGTAAGATGAACTTATAAAAATGAAGGTTCTTAGCACATAAATTGGCCAATTCATGTGTCCCCATCAACCACGACAAGGTGACCTCCCTCTGATGGGTCCCTGTTCTTCTGCATATACCTCTCTTGAGTTAGCAGCCTACAGTTAAATGGACAAACATGTCTCTCCCGTGCCATGAGCCTACAATTTAAAAGGTGCAAACTGCGATAGCTTCTTTATATAGAAAAATTTTACATTTTTTAAAGATTTTAATCAGTTCTATTTACCTCTTGTCTCACCTGGTAATGTCCCCTGCCACCTGCCCACTGCACCTTATGATGTTATCCATGTAATGGAATAAAGAAATATATCACCAAGGATCGAGTGAGTGCTGCAATTTTTTTTATGTTTCTTGTGATTTTTTCCTATGGTCCACATGACTCCTGTAAACCATATCTCTGAACTTCTAGTAAAATTTCTAGTAAAATTGTGTTCTCCAAAATAACATGCAGAAAATGAAATGGAGAATCTATAACAATGAAAAAACAACTAATTAGAAAAAAAGAATATATTAGTAAAGGAGACTTCATTCTCCCTGGGTTCCCTTCATTCTCAGAGGTCAGCCCCTCACCAATCATAACTTAGTGGCATGTGCTACTGATATGAGGTTACTTTAAGAGATAGGTAAACCTCGCTGATTGTGTTGATCAGTGGGAATTCCTTGGATCTGGAGCCATTACAAGGTATATAGGGACTGAATAATTGTTAATGTGATCATTCTGTGACAATGTATTTTGCATATTGTCAACAGCACATCCTCAGTTTACATGAGATGACTCGTGGTCCACAATGATGATTTTTACGCCAGGATTTTGCTTGTTGGGTGGATGGGGACTTAGGAGGCAGCTATCATACTATCACAGAATTTTGGATAGCTATAGGAGGAAGACCTGTGAAGACTCAGAATTCAAGGTTAGATTATAGAAAGGTAGATTTTAACCCCTTCCTGACATCCGACGTACTATCCCGTCCATGGTACCCGGGCCCGTATGACCGTGGACGGGATAGTACGTCGGGCCCTTTAATGCGATACCGCGACTAAAGTCGCGGTGATCGCATTAAAATTCCGACGCCATCTCACCTTAGAAAAGATGGCGTCGGCATCCCGGGCTGCAATCCCGCCCCCCGGCATCCAGAGCGCTGTGATTGGCTGTTCAATTCTGAACAGCCAATCGCAGCGTTTCTCATTGTTTCAGCCAATCAGCTTGGCTGAAACAATGATGTCCTAGGTGGGGATCGAGTACCGATGTACTCGATCCTAGAGCCGGTGCCTGGCAACGCAAGGCACCGGCAAAAAGCACCCGGATTGGCGCGATCGCCGATCTGATCGATCGCGCCAATCGCAGTGCACAGCGGCGCTATATCGCAGCTGTGCCCTGCCAGTACCGGCCAGGATCGGTGCTATATTAGCACCGATCGTGCTGGAGCCTGATGCAGGCCCAGCAGGGCCTGCAGGAGTTGGCTGGAGCGATCGATTAGATCGGCGATCGCGCCAACCACAGGGCACAGCTGCGGTCACCATGTGACCGCTCTGTGCCCTGCTGGTGACCTGGGCATGACCTGCCTAGTAATCGGAGCTGTGAGCTCCGATTCTAGGCAGTTGCCATGGTCACCAGGCAGATCAGGGATTGGTGGGATCGATGTAATCATTCGATCCCACCAATGACAGGTCACAGCAGCGATGTGACCGCTCTGTGACCTGCCCCCTGACCTGCCTCTGACCTGTCTGACCTGTCTGCAGGGGTCCTCACTCTAGCTGAGGATTCCTGCAGAGAGGTCGGACGCAGCAAGAGCTCCTGTGCTGGGTATTGTGGTGCCACAGCTTGTAGCATCACAATCCCTGCAGAAGAAAGAAGAAGAAGAAGAAAGAAAACTACAATTGTAAGTGTTAATTGATCCCTGATCCCCTGCCCAATCTATCTTCACCCCCCCAATCTATCTTCATCCCCTCCACCCCCCCTCTTACCCCCCTTCACCCCCCTTTTACTCCCCTCCACCCCACTTTTGCGCCACCTCCGTGCGCAGCCGGCGAGCGTTGATCGGTGACGCAGTTCACCGATCAACACTCGCGCTTGCTTTTTTTTCCTTAGCCCCCTTTGCGCCACTTCCGTTCACACATTCCGCAGCCGCAAAAGTTGGATAAGTGACACACGTCACTTATCCAAGCTTGTGCCTGCCGTTTTTCATTTTTTTCACCCCCCTTTGTGCCACCTAACTACAACCCTAACTGTTGATCCCTGCCCAATCTATCTTCATCCACCCCAATCCCCCATCCCCCTTCCCCCTATTTTTACCCCCCTCCACCCCACTTTTGCGCCACCTCCGTGCGCAGCTGCCGAGCGTTGATTGGTGACGCAGTTCACCGATCAACACTTGAGCTCGCTTTTTTTTCCTTAGCCCCCTTTGCGCCACTTCCGTACACACATCCCGCAGCCGCAAAAGTTGGATAAGTGACACACGTCACTTATCCAAGCTTGTGCCTGCCGCTTTTCATTTTTTTCACCCCCCTTTGTGCCACCTAACTACAACCCTAACTGTTGATCCCTGCCCAATCTCTCTTCATCCACCCCAATCCCCCCATCCCCCTTCCCCCTATTTTTACCCCCCTCCACCCCACTTTTGCGCCACCTCCGTGCGCAGCCGCCAAGCGTTGATTGGTGACGCAGTTCACCGATCAACACTTGAGCTCGCTTTTTTTTCCTTAGCCCCTCCGTACACACATCCCGCAGCTGCGAAACTTGGATAAGTGACACAGTTCACTTATCAGAGTTTGCCGTTTTCCTTTTTTTTTTTTTCCACCTCCCCCTTGCGCCACCCCGTGCGCACATCCAGCAGCCTAGTTTTGATAAGTGACACTTATCAGCTAGGGCCTGCTGTTTTAGACTTTTTTCCACAGCTTTTTCTTTACAGAAAGTTTACACCAATCGCTCCCCCCCTCATGTACACATACAGTTTTCAATAAAGTGTACACCCAAGCACCATATTTACACAAAAATGTCATCAAATTCATCCCAACAGCGCTATTCAGTGGAGGAGGCATATGCTTTACTTGCCTCCGAAACTGATAGCGATTTGGATGATGATCCGACTTTTCTTTATTTTTCGGATTCTTCATCCTCTTCTTCTTCCTCTTCCCCCTCCTCATCTTCCTCCTCGGGTCCTGCGGAACCGCCACGCAGACGCTCCAGGACAGAAGATGAGGCAGCGCCCACCATGCCCGCAGCTGACCCAGTGCTCCCCGTATGGACCTCGCCCCCCGAAAATTACGAGCCACTGATTCCTGATTTTGTGGCAGAATCAGGAATCAAGTTTGACACCACCGGCCTCACAGAAATTGACTTTTTCAAAGTCTTTTTCTCTGAGGATTTTGTTAACCTCATGGTGGAGCAAACTAATTTGTACGCTCGTCAATTTTTGGAGCAAAACCCGCGTTCAACATTTTCAAACTGGTCTCCTGTAGACGCAGTTGAAATGACGCAGTTTTGGGGCCTGGTCCTCCATATGGGGATACTGAAGAAGCCGGAAATTCGGCAATATTGGAGTGTTGATATTTTATACAACACTCCAGTGTTCCGAATGGTCATGGCCCGGACGCGTTTTGAGGCCATCCACAAGTTTCTGCATTATACTGATAATGCAGCGTGTCCCGCACAAGATGACCCCAACTTTGACCGCCTGTTCAAAGTTCGGCCGGTCATCGAACACTTCAACAAAAAGTTTGCTGAAGTGTACGTGCCCCAAAGGGACATCTGCGTGGATGAGTCCTTGGTTCACTTCAAGGGAAGGCTGCGATTCCGTCAATACCTGCCCAGTAAGAGGGCCAGGTACGGAATCAAACTCTATAAGTTGTGTGAGAGTACCTCAGGGTACACCCACAAGTTTAGAGTTTACGAAGGGAAGGACACCCGGATTGAACCCCCTGAGTGTCCTCCTTTCCTGGGAGTGAGTGGGAAAATTGTGTGGGATTTGGTGCACCCACTGCTGGATAAAGGTTATCACCTCTACACTGATAACTTTTATACCAGCATCCCACTCTACAAATCCCTCTCTGAGCGACGTACCGCAACCTGCGGTACTGTCCGCAAAAATCAGAGAGGCCTCCCGAAGACGCTACTTGGGCAGATGCTCCGAAAAGGTGAGAGCAGAGCCCAATGTAGCGACCACCTGCTGGTGGTCAAGTACAAGGACAAGAGAGATGTTCATCTCTTCACCACCATACACGGTGATGGCAGTACCCTCTGCACTGTACGGGGTACCTCTACACAGGTCCTCAAACCGACATGTGTAGTGGGGTACAACAAAAAAATGGGGGGAGTTGATCTCTCCGATCAACTCCTCCAACCGTACAATGCATTGAGGAAGGCCAAGGTGTGGTACAAAAAGCTGGCCGTGCACATCGTCCAAATGGCAATGCTCAACGCATTCCTGCTGTCACAATGTGCATGCCCCAGCGATACGGCGTACCTTCATTTCCAGGAGGTAGTGGTTAAGGCCATGATGTTTGGCGCTCAGGAAGGAGCGGGCCCCAGTACTTCAGGAACTGAAGGTGCTCGTATTGTCCCAGGTCAGCATTTTCCGGGGGTGGTCCCGCCAACCCCAAGAAAAGGTAAGCCGCAAAAAAGGTGTTGAGTGTGTTACAAAAAAGGAATACGCAGGGACACCAATTACCAGTGTGACACCTGCCCCGAAAAACCTGGCCTGTGCATGAAGGATTGCTTCAAATTGTACCACACCTCCATGCACTACTAATTTACATTAGATTAGTTGGGGGCACATCTAGATTTGTTCATTGGGGGTCTAGTATCCAAAATGATGTCATATGTGGGTTTTTTTCCTGTTTAGGCACATCAGGGACTCTGCAAATGGAACATGATGCCAGCAGACCATCAAAGTCTGCATTCCAAAACAACACTACTTCCCTTTCGAGCCCCGACGTGTGCCTAAACAGTTTTTTCCCACATGTGGGGTTCCAGAGTACCCAGGACAAATTGGACAATGACTTTTGGGGTCCAATTTCTCCTGTTACTCTTGGGAAAATTAAAAATTGGGGACTAAATGATCATTTATGTGGGAACAAAACAGGATTTTATATTTTCACGCCTGGGCATTATAATCTTTAGTGAAACACTTGGGGGTTCAAAGTGCTCACCACACATCTAGATAAGTTCCTTAGGGGGTCTAGTTTCCAAAATGGGGTCACTTATTGGGGGTTTCTACTGTTTAGGAACATCAAGGGCTCTGCAAATGGAACATGACGCCCGCAGACCATTCCATCAAAGTCTGCTTTCCAAAACGTCATTACTTCCCTTTCGAGCCCTGACGTGTGCCCAAACAGTAGTTTTCTCCCACATGTGGGGTATCAGGGTACTCAGGACAAATTGAACAACAACTTTTGGGGTCCAATTTCTCCTGTTACTCTTGGGAAAATTAAAAATTGGGGACTAAATGATCATTTATGTGGGAACAAAACAGGATTTTATATTTTCACGCCCGGGTGTTATAAACTTCTGTGAAGCCCTTGGGGGTTCAAAGTGCTCACCACACATCTAGATAAGTTCCTTAGGGGATCTAGTTTCCAAAATGGGGTCACTTATTGGGGGTTTCTACTGTTTAGGAACATCAAGGGCTCTGCAAATGGAACATGACGCCCGCAGACCATTCCATCAAAGTCTGCTTTCCAAAACGTCATTACTTCCCTTTCGAGCCCTGACGTGTGCCCAAACAGTAGTTTTCTCCCACATGTGGGGTATCAGGGTACTCAGGACAAATTGAACAACAACTTTTGGGGTCCAATTTCTCCTGTTACTCTTGGGAAAATTAAAAATTGGGGACTAAATGATCATTTATGTGGGAACAAAACAGGATTTTATATTTTCACGCCCGGGTGTTATAAACTTCTGTGAAGCCCTTGGGGGGTTTCCACTGTTTAGGCACATCAGACGCTCGTCAAACGTGACATGGCGTCCGATCTCAATTCCAGCCAATTTTAGGTTGAAAAAGTCAAACGGGGCTCCTTCCCTTCTGAGCCCTGCCATGTGCCTAAACAGTGGTTCCCCCCCACATATTGGGTATCAGCGTACTCAGGACAAATTTGACAACTACCTTTGGGGTCCAATTTCTCCTGTTACCCTTGGGAAAACAAAATATTGGGGACTAAATGATCATATTTGTGGAAAAAATAGGATTTTTTATTTTCACGCCCGGGTGTTATAAACTTCTGTGAAGCCCTTGGGGGTTCAAAGTGGTCACCACACATCTAGATAAGTTCCTTAGGTGGTCTAGTTTCCAAAATGGGGTCACTTGTGGGGGGTTTCCACTGTTTAGGCACATCAGACGCTCGTCAAACGTGACATGGCGTCCGATCTCAATTCCAGCCAATTTTAGGTTGAAAAAGTCAAACGGGGCTCCTTCCCTTGTGAGCCCTGCCATGTGCCTAAACAGTGGTTCCCCCCCCACATATTGGGTATCAGCATACTCAGGACAAATTTGACAACAACCTTTGGGGTCCAATTTCTCCTGTTACCCTTGGGAAAACAAAATATTGGGGACTAAATGATCATGTTTGTGGAAAAAATATGATTTTTTATTTTCACGCCCAGGTGTTATAAACTTCTGTGAAGCCCTTGGGGGTTCAAAGTGGTCACCACACATCTAGATAAGTTCCTTAGGGGGTCTAGTTTCCAAAATGGGGTCACTTGTGGGGGGTTTCCACTGTTTAGGCACATCAGACGCTCGTCAAACGTGAGATGGCGTCCGATCTCAATTCCAGCCAATTTTAGGTTGAAAAAGTCAAACGTGGTTCCTTCCCTTCTGAGCCCTGCCATGTGCCTAAACAGTGGTTCCCCCCCACATATTGGGTATCAGCATACTCAGGACAAATTTGACAACAACCTTTGGGGTCCAATTTCTCCTGTTACCCTTGGGAAAACAAAATATTGGGGACTAAATGATCATGTTTGTGGAAAAAATATGATTTTTTATTTTCACGCCCAGGTGTTATAAACTTCTGTGAAGCCCTTGGGGGTTCAAAGTGGTCACCACACATCTAGATAAGTTCCTTAGGGGGTCTAGTTTCCAAAATGGGGTCACTTGTGGGGGGTTTCCACTGTTTAGGCACATCAGACGCTCGTCAAACGCGACATGGCGTCCGATCTCAATTCCAGCCAATTTTAGGTTGAAAAAGTCAAACGGGGCTCCTTCCCTTCTGAGCCCTGCCATGTGCCCAAACAGTGGTTCCCCCCCACATATTGGGTATCAGTGTACTCAGGACAAATTTGACAAGAACCTTTGGGGTCCAATTTCTCCTGTTACCCTTGGGAAAACAAAATATTGGGGACTAAATGATCATGTTTGTGGAAAAAATAGGATTTTTTATTTTCACGCCCAGGTGTTATAAACTTCTGTGAAGCCCTTGGGGGTTCAAAGTGGTCACCACACATCTAGATAAGTTCCTTAGGGGGTCTAGTTTCCAAAATGGGGTCACTTGTGGGGGGTTTCCACTGTTTAGGCACATCAGACACTCGTCAAACGCGACATGGCGTCTGATCTCAATTCCAGCCAATTTTAGGTTGAAAAAGTCAAACGGGGCTCCTTCCCTTCTGAGCCCTGCCTTGTGCCCAAACAGTGGTTCCCCCCCATATATTGGGTATCAGCGTACTCAGGACAAATTTGACAACAACTTTTGGGGTCCAATTTCTCCTGTTACCCTTGGGAAAATAAAAAAATTGTTGCTAAAATATTATTTTTGTGACTAAAAAGTTAAATGTTCATTTTTTCCTTCCACGTTGCTTCTGCTCCTGTGAAGCACCTGAAGGGTTAATAATCTTCTTGAATGTAGTTTTGAGTAGCTTCAGGGGTGCAGTTTTTAGAATGGTGTCACTTTTGGGTATTTTCTGCCATATAGACCCCTCAAAGTGACTTCAAATGTGAGGTGGTCCCTAAAAAAAATGGTTTTGTAAGTTTTGTTGTAAAAATTAGAAATCGCTTGTCAAATTTTAACCCTTATAACTTCCTAACAAAAAAAAATGTTGTTTCCCAAATTGTGCTGATGTAAAGTAGACATGTGGGAAATGTTATTTAGTAACTATTTTGTGTCACATATTTCTCTGTTTTAAGGGCATACAAATTCAAAGTTTGAAAATTGCAAAATTTTCAAAATTTTTGCCATATTTCTGTTTTTTTCATAAATAAACGCAAGTTATAGTGAAAAATTTTTACCACTAAAGTGAAGTACAATATGTCACGAGAAAACAATCTCAGAATCGCCTAGATCCGTTGAAGCGTTCCAGAGTTATAACCTCATAAAGGGACAGTGGTCAGAATTGTAAAAATTGGCCCGGTCATGAACGTGCAAACCACCCTTGGGGGTGAAGGGGTTAAGGGACTCAGAAAGAGGATAGGAAGTATCCAATGGCTGGATGTCTTTAAGGAGAGAAATGTTCAGGAAGGATGAGGAATTTTGAAAAATGAGATTCTCAAAGCACAATCGTTAACAATCCCTAAAAGATGGAAGAATAGGAAGTGTTTAGGGAAACCAGGATGGACGAACACAGAACTTAAACACATTCTAAAAAGGAAGAAAGAAATTTTTATCAAATGGAAAGAGAGAGGCATATCTAAAGAAGAATATTATGCTGTCTGCAGAACCTGTAGGGCACAAATCAGATTACTAAAGCTGACAATGAAGTAAGGCTTGCAAGAGACATCAAAAGCAATAAAAAAAGGATTTTGGGGTATGTCAAAAGTACAAGAAAAGTCAAAGATGCAATAGGATTTTTACAGGATGAAAATGGTGACGTGGTCAAAAATTATGTTGAGGACAAATTTTGAAATTTCTATTTTGCTTCTGATCTTCACTGTACTATTAAAGGAATAGAAGAATCCACACTACCTATAACCAGAGAGATAGTGAGGGAATATTTAGCTAACATAAATGAATTAAATTCTCCTGGTCCAGATGAATTACATCCTACGGTACTGAGATAGCAGAATAAATTCTCGAACCCCTCTCCATCATCTTTGAAAATTATTGGAGAACAGAAGAAGTCCCAGAAGACTGGAGAAGAGCAAATGTTGTCCTTATCTTCAAAAAGGAGAAGAAGGTGGACTCAGGGAACTATAGGCCGATGAGTCTGACTTCTATACCAGGAAAGTTCTTTAAACTAATTATTAAAAAACATGTATGCAAGTACCTCATCTGAAATACTGTGTCCAGTTCTGAGCACCACATTTTGAAAAAAGACAAGATCAAATGAGAAAGTTCAGAGAAGAGCAACCAGAATGGTGACCGGTCTGAGAACGGTTAGAGGATTTGGGAATGTTTAGCTTGCAAAAGAGAAGACTCGGGGGAGACTTAATGGCTGTCTATAAACATCTCAAGGGCTTTCACATTCTTGAGGAATCATCTTTATTCTAATTTGCATAAAGAAAGACTAGAAAAAATGGGATGAAACTGAATGGGAAAACACACAGATTAGATATTAGAAAGAACTTTTTGACAGTGAGGGTGATGAACAGTGAGTGGAACAGGTGAAACAGATGGAACAGGTGAGTGGAACAGGCTGCCACGAGAGGTAGTGAGTTCTCCTTCAATGGAAGTCTTCAAACAGAGGCTGGACAGACATCTGTCTGGGATAATTTAGTGAAGCCTGCATTGAGCAGGGGGTTGGACTAGATGACCAAGGACCCTTCCAACTCTACCATTCTATTATTCTATGATTGTTCCCCAGATGATCGCCAGCATGTTTCTATGGGTCAATAATCATGAATAAGTGTTCTTATGAATTCTCGTTTACTGACTGTCCACTAATATGCGGTAAATGGACCTTGAACTTTACCTGAGGGCTGCTCTAGATATTAACCCCTTCACCACCTTGCTATTTTATGTTTTTGTGCTTTCATTTTTTGCTCCCCCTCTTCCAGAGCCATAATTTTTTTTTTTTTTTTCTGTCAATATAGCCATATCAGGGCTTATTTTTTTGTGAGACAAGTAGTACTTTTGAATGACACTATTGATTTTACCCTATAGCATACTGGAAAATGGGAAAAAAATCCAAGTGTGGTGAAATTGCAAAAAAAGTTTTTTAGTTAATGACGTTCACTAAATGCTAAAACTGACCTGTCTTTATGATTCTCCAGGTCAGTATGAGTATGCAGATATCAAACATGTATATAGGTTCTTTTTTATTTAAGTGGTGAAAAAAATATCAGAAATTTGAAAGAAAAAATAATTTGCTCATGTCTCCATTTTCCAAGACTAGTAGCGTCTCCATTTTTTGGGCTGGGTGGGGGCTGCTTTTTTTGCGCCCTTAGTTGATGGTTTTATTAATACCATTTTGGGGTAGATTTGATGTTTTAATCGTCTGTTATTTAGTTTTATTTCAATTTTGAGGTGGACAAAAAACTGTAATTCTGGAGTATCAATTTTTTTCTTGTTACGCCATTTACAGATCAGATTAATTTACTTTATATTTTAACAAATCGGACATTTCTGAATGAAGCAATTCCAAATACGGTATGTGTATTCTGATTTTTTTTATTTTGAATGGGGCAAAGGGGGGGTGACTTGAACCTTTGCATTTTATTTTTATTTTTTAAAACTTATTTTTAATTTTTACTGGCTTCAATAGTCTTCTTAGGAGATTTGAAGCTGTGATCATCCGATCGCCTGTGCTACACATAGCGGAGCTTCAGCACTGCTATGTGCTGCAGAATTCACAATCTCCTATGAACGTCTACCATGGGCCAACGGTCATAGGAGATTCACAGTGACAGGCACGGGGGTCTTCTGTAGACCCCTGACTGTCATGACAAGCCATCGGCACCCTGCAATCATGTGACAGGTGCTCAGATGGCGGGACTTGTGAAGCGCTTCTGGCCTGCACATGTTAAATACCGCTTTCAATGATTGGCAGTGGCTTTTAACTTATTAACGGCCGTGGGTGGATCTTGGATCCACCCGTAGCTGTTAGAGGTGCATGACAGCTGATCAGATCAGGGAAAGATGCGGGCTCAGCATTGAAACCGGCATCAAAGGCAGGGACATGACCTTGGACGTAACTATACGTTCAAGGTCATAAAGAGCTTAACGTGAACCCACCAATTTCGGTGGGATCCGCCATCCATCTAATGTGTATGGGGTGCTCTCAACTCTCTCCAACAGTTTTTGAATTTTGTAGAATTTTGTAGCCCATGTTCAATCTATTAATGTTGGTGTCTTGATGCATCTCGTAATTCAGCATGCACCCCCCAAAAAAAAACAGATGAACTCACCATAAAATACACATGGGTTTAATTTACTACATTGAAAACCAATAATATCTTAATTTTCCAAACATGACCTGGAATAATAGATCTCTTAAGGGGGCTTCACACAGCGATATTGCTAGCAATATAGCTAAAGCGTCACCGATTTTGTGACGCAGCAGTGATATTGCTAGCGATATCGCTACATGTGACACTAACCTCCGACCGGCTCCCCCGCTGGTTATCGGTGATTGCGCGAGAACGTCCTGGGCCGTTTCTCGTTGGTGGCTTCCTGACGAGCGACGCGTGGACGCGGGCGGAGGACTTAATCATCACCGCGTCTGACAGGTAAGTAACGACCGCTGCTGCGTCGCTGCAGCGCTGGTGAGATCTGCCTGTGTGGCAGCTCACTAGCGACCATTTAGCGACGCACCAGCAATCCTGACCGGATCGTATCGTTGTCGGGATCGCTGGTGCATCGCTAAATGTAACGGGGCCCTTAGTGAGGATGATAACAAACAGCAGAGAAGAGAATTGCGGCAGAATGAGATATCGATAATTAGGCTGAAATTGAACTCTGTTTGCCTCATTAGCTTTGTATTGAACACCAAATTCAAAACATGTTGCGTATTCCCAGGCATCTACATATGTTCAGCATTTATTCAGATGTGCCTTCACTATTAAACGTGAACATACGCATTATCGGCAGATCGAACAATTTTCTAATATTTACATGAGGTTTCTCAAATGTTTCCTCTGTAACCAATGACAAGGAAAAGAAAATTTTGACATTCCTATTAAAAAACCATGCAAACTCAGACTTCTTGTGTATGATGTAGTCGGGATGGAATAGCTGTATGGCATCTTTAGGTACTGAATCAATATTTTAACCCCTTTACCACCTTGGGTTTTCCTGTTTTAGAGTATCCGTTGTTTACTCCCTTTCTTCCCAGAGCCATTCCTTTTTTATTTTTCCGTCAATACAGCCATGTGTGGGCTTATTTTTTGCAGGGCGAGTTGTACTTTTGAACGACATCATTGATTTTGCCATATATTGTACTGGAAAATGTGAAAAAAATTCAAAGTGCGGTGAAAATGCAAAAAAAAGTGCAATTCCACAATAGTTTTTTTCTTACTGTGTTCACTGAATGGTAAAACTGAGCTGCCATTATGATTCTCCAGGTCATTACGAGTTTGCAGATACCAAACGTAGGTTCTTTTTTATTTAAGTGGTGAAAAAAAATACAAATTTCTCTAAAAAAAAAAGTCACCATATTCCGAGACTACCATTTTTCGTGATCTCGGGTTGAGTGAGGGCTTATTTTTTGCGTGCCGAGCTGATGTTTTTATTGATAACATTTTGGTGTAGTTACAATGTTTTAATCGCTTGTTATTGCATTTTAATGCACTGTTGCAGAAACCCAAAGAACATAATTCTGGCATTTTGAATATTTTTCTTGTTACGCTGTTTACCAATCGGATTAATTCTTTTTTTATATTGATAGATCGGGCAATTCTGAACATGGCGATACCAAATATGTGTATTTTTTTTTTTTTTTTTTATTTTGAATGGGGCGAATGGGGGGGTGATTTGATTTTTTATTTATTAAATTTTTTTAATTTTTAAAAATGTTTTTTTTTGCTTTACACTTGCTTTAAAGTCTCTAGAGGCTGTGATCATCTAATCGCTTGTATTAAACACAGAGCAGGGCTTCAGCAGCGGGTGGATCGCGATTCCATCCACGGCTGTTAGGGGCACATGTCAGCTAATGGAATTAGCTGACATGTGCCCTAAAAGTTGCGGGCTCTGATGCCGGAGCCTGCATCAAACAGGGTGAGCCAACCTTGGACGTACCTATACGTCTAAGGTTGGAAAAGGGTTAAAGAGGATTTTTATGTCATCAGTATCTGACCTGATATGATCTTACTCCTTTTACCCACATGATCAGCTGATTAAAAGATCTGCAGCGCTGTGGGCACAATTCACTACATTTATGTGTGCATGGAAGTGAGCTTCAAAGAGGTGCAGTACCAGGCACGGGCACTATAGAATGTGTGGCGCTGTGTCAGGTAAACAATGAAGGGGATTAAGCACTTCCCATAGCGGCTAATTGTGTGGGGGTAGATTACAGGAATTGGACCCTAAGCGATCTGATAGTAGTGGCCTAGATTATTAACAGCCATCAATATTAAAGTCCTAGAAAATTCCTTTAGGGTGCCCATAAGCAGTAGAGTCTTTAGCATGCAAATGATCACCTTCATATTGAGCGCAGAAGCATGGCTTCATCATAAATTGTAAATGAAAAAAGAACTAACACTCGTTGTAAATGAAAATCTCACTCTCATCAGACCATACTACTGTATGTTTTCAAACATACTTTTGTCAGACTTTATATACAGTTGATCTTGATAAAATATATCTCGGCCACTCTATCCCACAGGCCAGACATATGGAGAATAAGGGGAAATTGTTATTCTGTGCAGTACACAACCAGTACTTTCCAGAAATTCCTGCAGCTCCTTTAATGTTGTTGTAGGTCTCTTGGCAGTCTCCAAGACCAATTTTCTGCTTTTCTTTTCAACAATTTTTGAGGGATGTCCAGTTCTAGGTAATGCCACTGTTGTGCCAAACATGATCCATTAATGACGTCTTCACAGTGTTCCATCATATATATTTAATGCCTTGGAAAAATGTTTGTACCCCTCTCCTAACTGACAACTTTCAGCATTGGGATCCCTTTGCTGTGTTGTAAGCTGTTTATGGATCAAAGCTATTGCTGTAAAATGCAACTAAGAAAATGTCAGGAAAATCCTCCTAAAACAGCTAAACTTTATGTAAGAATACATAGAATCACTGTAAATGATGGCGGCCGTGCACTTACTGCCCTGTAACATGAGTGTAAATAATGTGATTAGCTAGTTCTGAACACATCCTCATACTTATGCAAATACATTGTTTGAGTTTTGTTATTTGTACTTTCCTCCTCAAAATGATTTTTGTCATTGATTTGTACAGATTATGAGCAGCATTAAAGGTGGAAAACTGGCTCTAAAATTCTACTTAGTGCAATTTTTTTACATCACAAAAACGTGAATTTTTCTCTGTGACATGGAGACTTTTTATATTGACTTAATGTTCATGGCCCAGGGTCTAAAGTGTGGATGGGGAATGAAGTTGGTGCCTATGCCAATGAGTCCAGCGTGGGTGAAGTGTAGCAAGTGGCACGTGTGCATTTCATTTATGGTTTCGTTGGCATTGAAGGCACAGGGGTCCATACACAAGTCTCACACTGTGGCTCTGTGCTGTCAGTATCCGCCACTGAGAAAAATAACCATATTTCCAATGCGCAATTATGCTTCATGTTTCAAAGTAATGCAAAAGCCAAAGTAATGTCAGTATGTCAGTCGCATTTGTGAACCAGAACACAAATATGTTTTGCATTTGCATATGAATTATTTAAAAGAATCTGAATTCTAACGGCTTAATCTGCTGTAACGTAATGTTACTATAGAAGTGCTATAAACAGCCGGGTCCTGCTGGGATCCAGGAATAACAAGCACACAACACTTTGATCACATTCTTACATCAAATGACCAAACTAATCTGCAAGTTATTACATTAGGGCCTATGGCCGCAAGTGACAGATTCACCACCGGAGTCAAGTTTGTGTCACCTCAACAACGAAGGGCACAGAACTTACATTTAACTCCAACTTTAGCACTTTTACTTACCATATATTAAAATGTGACCCAAGTTGAGAAAAGTCAGAAATGTGTTACTCGCAGTGAATTATATATTATAATGGTTAATAACATTTTTAAGTGATGATTCATTCTGTTTGTAGCTTGTTTAAAGGGAAATGGCTCATGTATATAATACAACAGCCTTATTAGTGACTACTTATCGATATTTCTGTGGCACCCCTGAGGGTTCAGTCACCACAGAGTTACTGCACCTTAACGAGAGGTGTGGTATCCCACTTCCCAGGTAAGGTGGGGACACCTGGCAGAACTCTAACATCTGCACCCAACACACACCCTATAGCAGAAGGGCACCCTGGATGGACCCCAAGGGAGGAGGATCTCAACCCTGCTGGGTAGTAAACGGTGTTGGGAGGTGGGTGGAGCTAGAGGGTGCAGAGTGGGAGAGTAGAGTGGGAGTAGAGTCAGTCTTCCCGTAGGGGAAAAAGTGGAAGGACGCATGTAGTCAGTCTTCCCATAGGGGAAGAAGTGAAAGGACGCATGTAGACAGCCTTCCCGTAGGGGAAGAAGGGAACAGACGTGTGTGGAGCAGCTCCTGGTCTGGATTAGCTGCTGGAAGGAACAGAAACAAAAGGAAGCTCCTTGTAGTGGAAAGGATCCTAGAGACACGGAGCAGCAACCATACTGCCCGTGGGGCTCTTTCTACGCTGACGGACGTCAGGTGGAGGGATCAGGTCGCAGAGGGGTATCGGCTCCCTAGCCTAGTGGAGTGGACAACAGACTCAGCTAGCAAGCTGAAGGCTAAGGCACCTTTAGGAACCTTAGCCACAAGCCACAGTTATCTTCGCCGGAAAGGCAGCCATAAGGGAGCAAGGGAACGCAGTTAGGACGTTATCCAACAAGGTCCATGGCTGCTAGCCTGGGACGCTGACAGTGAGGTGTTGGGAAGGAAGAGACGAGAAATCAACACAGTGAGATGGCCAGGAAAGGCACACATTGAAGGAAGTGCTGGAAAGGTGTTTTTCATCTGCCTGGGAGTTGACTGGGCCCCTCACCTGGAGGACGCAGCACCAAGTGGGCATCTGTGTGCACTAGAAATGTGAGTAAAGCTTTGGAACTACACCCGACTGTGTCCTCTGAATTCTTCCTGAAACCCTCGCTCAGCACTGCTACATCTATCATCATCAAAAACAACATCTTTATTCCAACCACTGCCCTGGGATAAAGCTCTGCCTGTGGAGAGCTATTCCAGCTCTGCTGCATCACACTATCAGTCCCAGAGGATCTGCACTGCAGCGCTAGTCACCTCTGACCAGACAACACAGGTGGCCTCACGAACACTTGTTACAAACTCTTTTCTATTTCTCCCTTGTAAATAATCCCCTTTTATTGGACGCCCAGGGCCACGGACTGGGTCACCGCTGCTGTGACACTGCCCCTTTAAGAAGAAGCCCAGTATCGAGTATTCCCCACTGCCCTGGCGGGCGCTCTATTTCCATGCTCTACTCCTCTTTGGTCAGACCTCATCTGGAATATTGTGTCCAGTTTTGGGCATCACATTTTAAAAAAGACATCAACAAACTGGAGCAAGTTCAGAAAAGAGCGACCAGAATGGTGACCGGTCTGCAAACCCTGTCTTATGAGGAAAGGTTGCAGGATTTGGGAATGTTTAGTTTGCAAAAGAGAAGACTGAGAGGAGAGTTAATAGCTGTCTACAAATATCTAAAGGGCTGTCACATTGTAGAAGGGTCATCTTTATTCTCATTTGCACAAGGAAAGACTAGAAGCAATGGGATGAAACTGAATGGGAGGAGACACATATTAAATATTAGAAAAAACTTTTTGACAGAGTGATCAATGAGTGGAACAGGCTGCCACGAGAAGTAGTGAGTTCTCCTTCAATGGAAGTCTTCAAACAGAGGCTGGACAGACATCTGACTGGGATGATTTAGCGAATCCTGCTTTGAGCAGGGGGTTGGACCAGATGGCCCAGGAGGTCCCTTCAAACTCTACGATTCTATGATTCTATGAATTCGTGTTCTAGATCGACAGATATGGCATAGATAGATAGATAATACATAGATAGCTAGATATGGGATACATAGATAGATAGATAGATAGATAGACAGATAGATATAAAATACAGGTGCAGCACTTTCTGAGACAAAATGTAAGATTAGGAGCAAAAAAGCTTCTCGGACAAAAGCAAACCTCAAAATATCCAAAAGAGAGAAAGGCAGCCCTCCACAGTCCAATATTCAATGGTTTATTGACCCATCATGCCAGGGCAACGTTTCGTTCCAAGTGTGAAACTTTTTCAAGCCCACACGTTGCCCTGGCATGATGGGTCAATAAACCATTGAATATTGGACTATGGAGTGCTGCCTTTCTCTCTTTCAGATAGATATGAGATAAATAGATAATTGAGCAGAAAATTTCCATGGACTTGTATTTGTCCAGTATCTCATACTACTCATCCAAACATGATTCTGAACAGCACCAAGTATTAAAGGTGTTGCCCAGGCTTAGGGTACAAATCTGCAGTCACACCATGTGACTATATCCTTGTGAATCCTCATAGCGGGTACAGTGTGTACTGTGAGGATTCTCCGGTGCCAGCGCTGGGAGAGGGCGGTTATGTGACAACAAGCATGCGATCTGCATACTTCTGGCCACATTCCGACTAGACGCGTCCAGCCTCACTCAATTCACTTTAATTGAGCGGCGAGCGCACGCATGTATAGTTGACACAAGACCGTATGTAGGAACCCGCTGCTCCCAGCACTAGCCCCAGAGAATCTTGACAGCACACATAGTGCGCGCTGTAAGGATTCACAAATCTACAGTCACATAGAGTGACTGCAGACTTGTACCCCATGACCGGACCACCCATTTAATCTTTACAATTGTACACATCAGTACTCAGGTGACTGTCTGTGGGTTTGTGTTGTCCATTCCATTAAGCTTTAGGGTTCTGAAGAAACCTCAGAGCATAACAAACATCTTTTGGGGCCCTTAGAATTTGGATCAGTTTTACTTGAATTGCCTCCAATCTGCCGACCAAACTGAGTGAATCTGCCGTAAACAAATTTTGGGAAATGTGCCCGTCTCCAGTGATAATTGTTGTCTTCCTAATTTTTGTAACTAAACAGTCACACTGTGTGGCCACTAATCCTTTTTTTTTTTTTTTTACTCATTAAAAAACTGTTTTCATATTGAAATAAGCTGATCGCCAAGGATCTGACTTGAAAATTCCTGGTGATCAGTTCTGGCTGGCTATACATTCCTCCTGCAGTGGCCACTAGAGGTGAATTGTTGTATTACATGCGGGACGGTTATGGAATGACTCGACATGTAACACGAAAATGGCTGTCTGCGCTGGTTTACAGAGTGAGATCTCGAGTATCGTGCGTATGGATACATAAAATCTCAATTTTCAGACAGTTAAATGAGTGCTGATGTCTAATTGCATAAAGAAAAAAAAAGTCTTGACCCGTTCTTTGTACTGTTCTATGGAGTCATTATAATGATTGCAGTCAGATGTGGGATTTGTATCTCTGCTGATTTCCTATGAAGGCAACTCGTGGATGCAGAAGTTCATAAAAGTGTTATTATTGGGTTGTTTGTACTAGGATGTCGGCGAACCAAGCCATTCTAAGTTCATGTCAACAAGCTGTTGTGCAAGATGCAAGCGCTTGTATGCTTGCATGACCTGCTCCTTTTCTTCCAGTTTTCGGGGATCGGATGTAACTTTGAAGATGACTTGAAGACAGTCTTGGAGCAGCTCTGAGGATAACAGTAACATACCCGCCAGTGATGTTTGCAGCATACCTAATTCTCCTTGGCATGCCTGTGTCTGACCTCCAGCAGTTGTTTTTCTTATGTAGTTATCCTTTGGTTTATATTAGCGCTAACTGATATTTAGAGTTGAAAAATGCAAGCAAATTCTTTGACCGTCCACCCCGGAACATCAGCGTTTTTTAATAATATAAAAAGTTGAAAAAAATCTGTGCGAATTAAAAAAAAACTGTTGGAGAATAGTCGAGTACAACCACAATAATAATCTCCTTGTAATGAAACCTTCATTGTATGGAAACAACAGCTCACAGCCTAATAAGTGACACATCCCTGAAATCTGTTTCTCAGCTTCTACAATATGCTGTCCTCAGATCACATAGCGAAAAGCTGCTGACAGATTCCCTTTACTGGGCCAACCCTTTTAATAGAGCTTCATTTTTCAAACAAAATGGCTCCAGCATTTTTTTTTTTGGTTGAGCCTCACAAATTTATCGCAGAGTATTTGAATTTGCGAATTTTAGGAAACTCGACTTGAATTCAGTCTTCCACAGATTAATCTTTAGTCTGATTTTAATCCGTCAGATGAATTAGATCAACTCTTCCTGAATGGAATTTTGGGACCTTTGCCCACCTTTAGTCACCACTAGATGGAGCACAGGAGCTAATCGCCTACTGTTATACAGAAAATAGCACAATATGCAGTAAACGTCTCTTCTAGTGTGAGCAACCGCAAAAGACCAAATTTGTATAATGTCTATGTCTATATAGACACAAACCTAGATGGAGAAGGGGCTATTAAACTATTGGAGTTCATGTATTCACTAATCGCAGTGTGCTGACGCACCGTGTATGTGTATGTTTCTTTATTGGCCACATAGTGCATTTATGCCTCTGTACATTTCGATTACTGGTGTGGGCGGGGTTATCTACAGCTCAGCATTCAGAGCTCTGCTAGATCTGCAGCAGACAAAACTGTGATTCTATCACGACTGCTGCACCCAGTAAACTAAATGACATGTCACTGGAATCAGGATCTCTGCCCCTACATCATGCTGTGGTCAGATTACATAGCAAGATCATGCTGACAGATTCCCTTTAAAGGTAGTTTAAAGTGTGTGTCCATTGAATTTTTGATAGATATAATAGTAATAATATATATAATTTGAGGACAGAGGATGTACCGTGTCTTAGAATTAAACATTTTCAAGTGGAAAGCTCAGAAGAGCTTACATCTGGACTTTCTGAAATCGTCCTACAGTCAACCGTATCCTCACCTGAACTAGGTTGATCAGAAAACGCTCATCTCTCTTAGATATGAATAATTGTACAAGAGAGAGACTTAATTATACAGAAACCTGATACAACCGCTGTTCTCGAGTGATGAAGCCCCCAGACTCAGCATAGTTTTCAAACAATATTCCAGTCATTTGTCAATGAATATTCATGCGACTCAGCTTTTTTTGTCAGACCTTGTTCAGGTTTCGGTTCATTGAAAAAAATGATTGCTACTAGTTATACTTCCTTCTATCTTTAGAGAGAAACTCAAAACCCCCAAAAATACCTACTTATAATAAAAATGATTTAAATAAACTGGTAAGGACATAGACTGTACCACTATGTGTCTTTGTTATATGCAGGGACACGTGAAGCCAAATGCTATCAGTTCCAGTTGCTAGCGCAATTTAGCAGTACTCAGAGTACCTGTAGAGACCCGTGTGCTAGCCTAAAGGACCTGTGCACACAGGAATGATGTCTTCATCGGCCTTGAAACTGTAAATCCCATCGAAGTTATTACGTACCTGTCCAACCCCAGGGTCGAGCTTGGCTCCCCTACCCTATGGCCGCTGTCCTTTCATTTACTGCTCGTTAGATCTGCAGGTTAACACATCATCTGCAGTAAGACATACAAACTGTTATTTAGAGACTATTCATATTATGCTGCAATCATTTCTGCAAACTTATGTGGATTCTGCAACTTGACTTTTCTGCTTCTCAAACCTGCAGATTAACTCCTGTGGATCCTTCAACCTACATCTACATTCTAGTTTAGATCTGCTGTTTAACTCATAATCTGCTTCCCTGTATTGGTCTACACTCCTGGCTCTGTGGTTTCTGGTGTGTCCTTGTTTGCTTATTTGCTTGCTATCCAGCATAGCCTGTTGTTCTGATCCTCTGTTCCTCAGTCCATGTCTTCATCTGACCTCCAGCTTAGTGGATCCATTTCACTAGAGTAACAAATGAGTAATGTAAGCCATACCTACTGATGTTAGTCTTGAATGAATGAAATAATATGTATGTTTGTCTCTTGACTCTACTGATTGCAGATGTCTGAGAAGGGAAAGATCAGGCAGTTGGCTTACAACATGTCTGATTGTTTTGATCTCAAGGGGGGATAAATCACTGTCCTAGTTGTCTGGCAGCAGCTTATTCTCCTCTCCCCATATTGAATACACGCCCACCTTGCCAACCATATACATGGCCAATTTAAAGGGGTTGTCTGGTCAATATCCATTGGATAGGTCACCAATATCAGATCGATAGGGGTCCAACACCCGGCACCCCCACCAAACGTCTGTTAAAAAGTGCAGTGGCCGGATGCTAACTCAAGGAACTGAGCTGCATTGTGCAGCTTCATTCATGTGCCAAATAGCTCCTACTTACAATGGGCGGTATTCTGCAGCTCCCAGAAGCATCCACTACATATTGAATGGAACTGGGCAGTGTGTGTCTATGAGCAATTAGTTGCTAGATTTGTATGCTGTTCATAAAGTTAGAACAAAAAAAAACCTCCCAGAGGCTCACACAGGGATAGCATGTGGCTGCATTTCCTGTTTTCCTGTGTCTGTGTATGAGAGAAGCAGTCTGCTGTAGATGCTGCACGGATAGACACACAAATGATTTATTCCTGATCTATTAAGCTTATCACATATTGTTCCTGCTTGTTGCTGAATAAAGAAGCTCTGTTGTCACATGCTTGGAGAGTATCGTGAGTAATCCGCTGCCAACACAGTGCAACTCCGTTCCACATGTTTACATCTGGTAGCTTCCAGAGCTTGTAACAGCTGATCGGTGGGAATGCCAAGGGTCAGATCGCCCACAGATCTGTGAATAGGTCATCAATATATTCTGAACGGACAACTCCTTCAAATCCTTGAGTTAACATGTCGATTTGTTAAAGAGATCCCATAGGATAAAGCCATAAAATGCACTTTGCCTAGACTGGAGGCACTCAGCCCACCATCAAACATAATTTCACTGTCCCCCATTGTTTATGTTTGAGTCAGTAAGAAATCTCATCCATAAACCACAGAGAACAATGGCTGTGGAAACTGATCTGAACTGCACATTTCCAATCCACAATATGTCCATTTATGCTGCCAATAAGGGTAAAGTCAGCAAAAAAAATCTTTATCATTTCTGCAAGAAAACCTGTAGATTCCTTTGTGGATTTTCCACTGCAAATCGTCAGCAGCGCATCAGTCATATGTGAACGGACCCTTAGGAAATGTTCTCACTGTGGTTTTTTTTTTCATCTGTGCTTTAATGCAGATCCATTTAAAAATCCACATCAAAAACTGTATGAAATAGTCTGAATATTCTAAGTTAGAATAGAATAGAATAGATTAGAATAGAATATTAGAATATTCTAATCTGGAAGCAAATCCCCTTCAAAATCTAGATGAAAAAATTCTGTCTTACGGCGCACACCTGGACATAGAACCACACAACGGTGCCGAGTAATACCGCTTCTACCCATTCAGAAGTCTGAACACCCTGTGCAATAAATGTAAAACGTATCTATGCAAACTGCATTAAAAAAGTGCAGGAAACAAGTTATTTTTAGATTATTTTTGCTCCTAAAAAATGCAAAGAAGAAAAGTTTCTGATTCTTTTAATGTGAACTGCGAACAAAGTCTGTTTTACTTTTCTTTTTTTTTTAGAAATACATTAAAACAAAGAACTTTTTTTTTTACCAATTTTATGAATATTGAGGTTATCTGCTGTTAGCGATTTATTTGAAAGACGATTTTCAATCAGAAAAAGCTTACAAGCTAAGCCGTAAATATGTGGAACCACGTGCGCCATCACAGTCAGACATTGTGACCCTTATCTGCGTCGATCTATATAAAACACGGGCGAGGGGTCTGCAGCCGAGTTCATTAAAAAGTTATTTAATGAAGAATTTCAAACTATTTACAGAAGAAAAAGCTCCAGATCTGTGAATCTATGAATTGTTGGGTTCACACAAGTTCCCGCACATTAAAGCCACCATAGTACAGCTTCAGCCCGCTGTGGAATATAAGAACCAGATGATTGAAGGCTATATTTTTCTAAATTGAAGCAGTAGCTTAAAGTTTCCCCCCTGATCTCATGGGAAGACCTTGTGTCTTGTGGGATGTTACAAGACGCAACAGAAAATTCCACAAGCTCCTGGAAAATGGTTTTCGAAGCCTCTGTTATCCGCCTACATGGAAACCGCCTGTGTCACATCTGAGATATTACTGATAATTATGTTTGGAACCAGAAGGAAATGTTTCAATCGTTCCAAACGCTTGGTTTACTTAATACGATAATTGCTGAAACTTGATTAATACGTAGTCGTTGGTTTGGTCCTAGCGAGATGTATCGCGTTTCTGTCTCGGGGGGGGGAAGCGGTCAATAACTATAAACATATTGTCGTATCCGCGGCAGAGAAGTCATAGAGGAGAAATGGGATAGAAAAATCTAATCGATCACTGTGATGAAAACACAATTTATAAGACAGCAAAAAGTGACAAAAGTGGGAATCCGAAGAAATAAGTCAGGAGTGGCCAGGTACGGACTGAGGCTGAAATTCAGCCCTGGCATTTGCGATCACACAGGCCCATGCTGTCCACATCCCCAGGCACCAGATGGGATATATTACCAATATTACCCTGGATGGAAGAAAGCAAGATTTACTACAAGACCGATATTTCTAATGATACCTCCATCTTACAACTCTTAACAGTGTGGGTGTCTAGAGGACACCAATTCTGTTAACAACATAGCAGATAAGACAGCCCACAACCAGACTGGCCCTTCTGGCATTTGCCAGCATTGCCAGATGGCCAGTCTGGCCCTGGAAGTGGCTCTAAATAAAGAAGTAGTGAATACAACAGAACATATTATAATATAATGTGAAATATGGAATAATATTCTAAATTATAAGATTAGAAATTAGAAATCACCCAAAAAATTTTTGCCAGCAAATTACATTGCAAGCTGATCACATTTAGACAGGTTAGAGAGCTCAATGGTGATTTAAAGGGTTTATCCACTACTAGGACAAGACCTTCTTGAACTAAATGTTTGACCCTGATAAAATAATAAAGCCTCACTCTCCCCAGGGCCCTTGTGCGGTGTCATGACACTTGACCCCAGCACCCAATCAGCACTGGCTTCACTGTCCCCTTCACTGTGGACAGTGACTCTAGAGATAATTGGGCGCATGAAGAAAGAAAAATTGCCCCCAAACATATCCATATTCCTTAGCCTCTGCAGATCCACTTTAATGCACAGCCCGTGGCTCTGGGTTTAAACCAACTCATAAATATAAGACAAAAAAGGTTTATATCTTCTGCTATCTTTTTGCTCATTATGCACTATGTAGTGACCGTATGCGGCTGGTAGCTTTTTAAGGCTAGGGTCACACCAGAGTATGTTCTCTCATCCAAACAAATCTGGTCGATTATGAAAATCACACTCTGAACAGAGTGTGATCGCAGTGTGATCCGATTCTCTCAGATGAGGAGAAGATGGAGAATAAAATCCCTCCATCTTCTCTATTCTGACAGTCCATGGAAATCAGATTGCACTCGGATGTCATCTGAGTGCAGTCCGATGTATTGCATGGACTCATTGACTTGCATGGTCAAGTATGATCCACTCGAGTATGCAGCAATTTTTTTCCTTGGATCGTCTCAGGCTGAGGAAAAATTCTGACATGTGAATGGCCCCATATGCTAATGTTGATCGAGGGTGCGATCCAATGTTTTGTTGGATAGCGCTTGGACTGATAATACTGCCAGGTGCACGAGTCCATAGGCTTAGTAATCATGTGATCGTTAGTGCCCTCTAGACTCGTGATGATGTGATCGTTAGTGCCCTCTAGACTCGTGATCACGTGATTGTTAGTGCCCTCTAGACTCGTGATCACGTGATTGTTAGTGCCCTCTAGACTCGTGATCATGTGATCATTAGTGCCCTCTAGACTCGTGATGATGTGATCGTTAGTGCCCTCTAGACTCGTGATGATGTGATCGTTAGTGCCCTCTAGACTCGTGATCATGTGATCATTAGTGCCCTCTAGACTCGTGATGATGTGATCGTTAGTGCCCTCTAGACTCGTGATGATGTGATCGTTAGTGCCCTCTAGACTCGTGATGATGTGATCGTTAGTGCCCTCTAGACTCGTGATCACGTGATTGTTAGTGCCCTCTAGACTCGTGATCACGTGATTGTTAGTGCCCTCAACACTGCAGAACTTCTGGGTCCAGTGGTTCCCCAATGTACAGTGTCAGTGTTGCCCAGAAGTTTATAATAATATCATCTGTGTATATACGATTGCTGCAACCTACTGTATGCAGGGACCCAAGAGGTATGGGGGCCACATCCACCTCCAACGCAGGTGGAATTGTGCTTAATGATGAGCTGTTGCACTCCAAAGGTAACATATACTGTTCTTGCCCAGGGCCGATCTCCTGTCTGTGCCCCTGAAGAATATATACAGCTCTGGAAAAAAATAAGAGACCACCACATCAAATCCCTGTCATGGCAGCCCATTCTCCAGACCTGAACCCCATTGAAAACCTCTGGAATATAATCAGGAGGATGATGGATAGACACAAGCCATCACACAAAGAAGAACTGCTTACATTTTTGCGCCAGAAGCAGTGTGAAAGACTGGTGGAAAGCAAGACGCATGAAAGCTGTGATTAACAATCATGGTTATTCCACAAAATATTGATTTCTGAACTCTTCCTGAGTTAAAGCATTAGTATTGTTGTTTCTAAATGATTATGAACTTGCCTTCTTTGCATTGTTTGAGGTCTGAAAGCACTGGGTTTTACTAATTTTGACCATTTTTCTTTGTCAGAAAAAAATACAAAATTTATTGCCTGGAAATTCGGAAACATGTTGTCAGTAGTTTATAAACTAAAAGAACAATTTACATTTTACTCAAAAATATACGTATAAAGCGAAAAATCAGACAAACTGAACATTTGAAAGTGGTCTCTTAATTTTGGCCAGAGCTGTATGTTCTAGTACAGTGGTAGGGTGCACATTATTCCTGGCAATTTACTGCAGAAAATTGAATATTAAGGCAGGGACTACTCTCCGTAATTGACTAATATAAAAGCCCTCAGAATAAAATGTGCAGCATTTGAGGTTTCTAGGAGTGATTTTCAAATTCTTTGGGTAAATGTATCACAGAAGCAATTTTTTTTTCCAAAAAAATTCTCTGAAAATAAATGACGGAAGAATTTGAAAGTCTACGGGCATGTGCTCAAATCCACTGTGATGTCATACATGTGGCAGCTGCTGAAGAACCTCTTCTACAATTAAGGAAAGGTTTTTTTTCCTATACATGTCAGCAGTAGAGAAATATGGCATGCGTTTCTATCCCCTGAGCGCACTGTAAGAGCAACATCAAATATTAAAGTTTCCTTGCCACAAAGGCATCTAACAACAGATGGGCACCAGAATATTGGCAGCGCTCACATCTTCCCCGATGCTGACAACAAGCAGGACAGTCACAAGATGCCAAGTACTCAGGAAAACAAAAAAAATGCTATCCTTGCAGTTTGGCTAAAATCAACCTTTTGCGTCATCACAGTAGGCGGAAAATACTATGTCTATCCACTATGCTTTACACTGCAGTTTGTCTTTTCAGAATAACTATCATGTATGGGTGCAAACTTATCAGAAGTGTAACAGAAAGTCATCGCATATAGAGCTGGTTCCATTGCATCATGGACAGGTTGACTTTAGAACCATTTTTCCAGTGCTGTTAATCAGTGAGGTTCCATATTCTTTGACTTCCACCCATCACTAAAATCATGGGGCAGAAAGGCTCAATTTGTGCTCTAGTGTAATCAGGCTAGTGTAAGGACCCATAGACTAGATCTGGAGCCAATGCTATGCTTTGCTCCTCTACCTCTTGGTTTCAGTGACTGATGGGGTCCCAGATCCTGGACTGTGTACACAGTAATGTTATATCACATAAAAAAATTTAAAGGGTTTTGCTACCCCATCAGAGAGCAGCATGATGTAGGGGCAGAGACCCTGATTTCACCAATGTATCTTTTACTGGGCTGCTTGCTGCAGTTTTGATAAAATCCCTGTTTTATCTGCTGCAGATCTAAATACAAGATATCATGCCTATAATTGATCATTTATCAGACTTAAGTCCAAAGAAGAGGGGCAACTCAGTATTAAAGCACACAACAGAGATATGATTGAGTTAGGAAATGCCCAAAAGGTATTTGTTACATAATCAAAATATGAAATCCACACAAAAAAGTATTTTGAGCAAAAAAGTATGAATATTTTATTAAACCATTAAATCATTTAAAATATCAGTAAGTACAAAATATGAGTCAGTACATGGTGGAAGACAACATGGTCAGAACACCCGGTAAAAAACATACATGTATTGTCATGATCAGGTGAATATTGGCAAACAGGAGCGGGTTAGAAGAGAGGGAATATCCCCAAGTTCCATCTTAACATATACATATAGTCTCTTTTCTAGTGGAAATCCCTATATACACCATCACAAAACTCAGTGGCAAATCAAATAACCCTATATACTAATCCTGAGCACTTATTATTCAACCGTCAGCACACGTCACGGGAATTGCGTGTTAGGACTCGAGAGCACGTCAGGGACATTCTGGCTTCCAGAGAAAGTACTGATCCGTCCATCCTTAAAACCATCCCCAAGCATTTTAAATTATATCATGATTCAAACCCAGTTGGTCTGAAAGTACGGGGAATAGATAAGATCCATTGTGGTATTAGGGGTGGGGATTTAAAGAAAAAACTACAGCAGCTAGAATGTCGATGGATTGTTCTGCTTGATACAATGACCCCACATGGTCTTAATGAAAAGCTAACGTTTTCACCATTCCTATAACTAGCATTGGTCCTTCGGTTTCTTTGTTTTATTTTTGGTTTTTGGGTGGTTTTTAATTTTCTCTTTTTTTTATCCTTATCAGTTTTTAGTAAATATGAATCTATTACCTTGATGTTTGAACCTATGCTTGTACCATCAAGTGTTGGAGCCTGGGACCGATCATATTGGAAAAAGAAGACATCGCTTTAAATTTTAAATTTTATTGTCTTTTGTTTCTGTATAAAATCTTGCATGTCTGTATCATATATACATGTTTATATGTAAAAAACTCTTTATTGATTAGATATAACTTGCTGTATAATATGGCCTGTCCTTGCCTGTCGTCACTTGTGACCATAACCTGAACAACTATGGTTATATTTATGTTACATGCCCAGTGTTGTGAATAATAATGACAGGCATCACTCTGCGCCTGCGCGGTGGAGGTGCCCGCCGCGTTGCTAAAGGCTTCCACACGGTCGCGGCGTAGCGTCGGGTTCCCATGACAACCATGAGGGCTCTGACGTGCGCCGGCTTCCGGGATGGCCGGAAGTGACACGGCGGGACTGCCAGACCCACTGCGCATGCACGGGTGTATAATGGCCGCGCGCACGTTCTATGAATCTGTATTGATACCCGGACCCCTATAAAAGACCGCTCAGCCTTACAATGATCTACACGGCCCCCCGAGGAAGCCCTTTGTGTGCGAAATGCGTAGGGGCATTGGTGGGACCCCCGGTATTACCACTATGGGTAAGAAAACTTTTTATGACATGTGCTGACGGTTGAATAATAAGTGCTCAGGATTAGTATATAGGGTTATTTGAGTTGCCACTGAGTTTTGTGATGGTGTATATAGGGATTTCCACTAGAAAAGAGACTATATGTATATGTTAAGATGGAACTTGGGGATATTCCCTCTCTTCTAACCCGCTCCTGTTTGCCAATATTCACCTGATCATGACAATACATGTATGTTTTTTACCGGGTGTTCTGACCATGTTGTCTTCCACCATGTACTGACTCATATTTTGTACTTACTGATATTTTAAATGATTTAATGGTTTAATAAAATATTCATACTTTTTTGCACAAAATACTTTTTTGTGTGGATTTCATATTTTCATTATGTAACAAATACCTTTTGGGCATTTCCTAACTCAATCATATCTCTGCTGCTGCAGATCTAGCAGTTTTCTAACTGTTGATCTCTGCATAACCCCGCCCACATCACAGCTTTTTGGGAGCACTGTCTATAGGCAGAAAGCTGCCTATCAGTGATGGAGGCGTGGTTATGCAGAGCTCATGAATATGGAGGACTACTTGGCAGCTACTCCCAGTGATAATCTCCTAATGATAAAACGGTGATTTTAGACAAACTATAGCAAGCAGCCCAGTAAGTGACACATCGAGGGAATCAGCATCTCTGTCTCTACATCATGCTGTTCTTAAATTGACAAATGAAAAGCTGTCCCGGGAACCTGGAAAGCAAGAGATTCATGGGTCTTCTGTCTAGCTGCTAGTTACCGCTCATCGCAAATCGATCCGCTCACCTCTACTTGTGACCTTGGCAAAAATCTAAATTTGTATTTTAATAATGGCCACAAGGACACAAAAGGAAATAGCACAAGGGCTTTATATCCTGTACAGATACATTGTGGTCGTGTTCAGTTAAGCCCAAATTTTAACTTTTCACAATCAAATATGGCCACGTAGGCTTTTCCGTAAGCTTCACCTGAAGTAATCCAACTCTAACTGCTTTCCTGCTTCTGTTTGCAGGAATTAAACAAAGCCGCATGCAATTTCCAGCAGAATACAGAGAAAGAAATGAACTTTACCAGGAGCGGTTGGTCTGGGACGCCGGTTTCGGCAGCTGAACACTGTTTATTTCATTACACACAATACAATTGTAGCTCCGCAGCCGCAGGATATAAAGGAAAGTCATGTCTCACGTCTTCTTCATTAATCAATTTATATTTCCGGTTGTGGAAATGTGTATTGGCCAACATTAAGAAATGTTCCCCGAAGTGTTAGTGAAACAGGACTCACACCCCTGTCAATGAGGACATACAGCTTATTCTTTACAGTATCAGATGCGAGGGAATAGCTCAAATCACGAATGTTCTCGGCAATTCACTGTTGATTTCGAAAGCTGTATACAGCTCTGGCAAAAACTAAGAGACCACTGCACAGTTTTATAAAAATCAGCTTCTCTACATGTCTGACAGCCAGTCCATTCCAGCGTCAGTTGAATTCCAACCAGAGTACACCTCATTCTACTTAATGTGCTTCTGATTAGGTGATCACCTGAACCAAACCTTATTTAATGAAGGAAAGTAGAAAAAAAAACCCTGCTGTTTTGATCACAATCCTCTTGCAATAGGACAAGCTGGGTGGGAAAACAAGTGCTAGTAATATCCTAAAAGTAATACGAATAAAAAAATAATTTTTAACCATGCCAAGGGAGTTGAAAAGAAAAGTCTTGAGTGAGGAAAAGAATGGCTTAATACTGGCTTTACTAGCAGAGGGATACAGTGAGCGTCATGTTGCCTTTATCCTTATAATTTCAAAGACGGCAGTCCATTACAACAAGGTCAAGCAGCAGACATTGGGGACAACAAAGCTACAGATCGGCAGAGGGCGAAAACGACTCTCCACTGACCGGGATGACTGTCATCTTATTTGAATGTCACTCAGCAACTGCAGGATGACATCAAGTGACCTACAAAACGAATGGCAAATGGTAGCTGGGGTGAAGTGCACAGCAAGAACAGTTCGTAACAGGCTCCTAGAGGCAAGGCTCAGGTCACGTAAAGGTAGAAAAAAAGCCTTTCATTAATGAGAAGCAAAAGAGTGCCAGGCAGAAGTGTTGTGAGTTCATTTTCCCCTTCATTACTGAGGCCCGAGGAACTCCCTCTTCTGGTAAAGAAAGGTAGTGAGCCTGATTGTCAAACACCTGAGGCTGATGATTGTGACTGGCTGAGTGGAGTTACAGACTGGATATAATGCTGCCGACGCCCTTCTGCCCTGCGGGTGATTTCTCTGTGGGATCCTTGGAGACCAGTCTGAATTCCTGCTCCTCCAAAGCTAAGTTTGCTGCTCGGCCTTTTGCTTTTGTGCTTTGACTTGGTTTTTGCTTTGTTTTTCTGGATTTCTGCCATTCCCTGCTGGGGTGTGCTGAATTCATTTAGCTCTGTCTTCTGAAAATACCTGAGTGCTGATTCAGTTTTTGAAGCCTAGCTGCTTCAGGGCCTTTTTCATATCAGCTGATGGCTTATGTCTTTGATAGGGTTTTGGCAGATTGCAGACAGCAGCCTTCCTGCCCTTTCCTATCTAGGTAGTTTTGGGGCCCCGTCTTTGCTCAGTCTATCTTTCTATCTGTGTTAGTATTTTCATCTTGCTTCACCGTCATTATATGTTGGGGGCTGCCTATTGCTTTGGGGTCTGCTCTGGGGCAGTTTAGATTTCCCCTTTCTTTCTTTAGGCCTATGTATTTCTCCGGCTGTGATCGAGGGGTCTAGGGCATCGTAGGAACCCCCCACGGCTACTGCTAGTTGTGTTGATAGGTTCAGGGGTCTGCAATCTGATAGTTGCCAACTTCTCTGGTTTTCTGGACTTAGCTTGTATTTCTGCTTTTGCCTCCTACGGTGACTCATTCATAACAGAATCACCCGCCAGACCGCAGATTCTAGGGTACTCAATAGCAGGAAAGAATTGTAAAAAAAAAAAAAAAAGTGTGTATATTTTTTCCTCTATATCTCTGAGGCCGTAGGGGGAATTTTTTTTTCTCTCAATGGAGATAAAGCAATTGTCTGATCGTGTGGAGCAGCTCGCTGCGGAAGTGAGGGGAATTTCCGCCTACCTTGCTCATTCACATGCTGCTGAACCAAAGATTCCTACACCTTATGTATTTTTTGGGGATCGGTCTAAATTTTTGAATTTCAAAAATAATTGTAAATTATTTTTTGCCTTGAAGCCTAACTCGTCAGGGAGCTCCGCGCAGCAGGTTAAAATTGTCATCTCTTTGCTGCGTGGCGATCCCCAGGATTGGGCGTTTTCTTTGAAACCAGATGATCCTATTCTGACTAATGTGAACGCATTCTTTCAAGCTTTGGGGTTGTTGTATGACGAACCTAATGCCATTGATCAGGCTGAAAAGACCCTGCTGGCATTGAGCCAGGGTCGTGATTCTGCAGAATTGTACTGTCAAAAATTCCGAAAGTGGGCAGTACTTACTACCTGGATTGATAATGCCTTGGCTGCTCTCTTTCGGAAGGGGTTGTCAGAAGCCGTAAAAGATACTATGGTGGGATTTCCTGTTCCCTCTGGTCTTGACGATTCTATGTCATTAGCCATTCAGGTTGAACGGCGTTTGCGCGAACGCAAAGATGCACGAGAGGTGTTGCCACCTGTTGAACAAATGTCTGAACCTATGCAATGTGATAGAGTTTTTTCCAGAGAGCAGCGTCAGGAGTTCAGAAGGCGTAATAAGTTGTGTTTTTTCTGTGGAGATGCCTCGCATGTTATTTCTGTCTGTCCCAAACGAGAGAAATGCTTTGCACACACGTTTTCTGTTGGGGGTGTTCAACCTAAGTTTCTTCTGGCTATTACTCTGATCTGCTCCCTGTCCACATTTTCCGCCAAGGCGTTTGTGGATTCGGGAGCAGCCTTAAACCTAATGGACTTGGATTTTGCTAAACGTTGTGGATTTCCGATGACACCTCTGCAGACGCCTATCCCTTTGAGGGGAATTGATGCTACTCCTTTGGCTAAAAATAAACCCCAGTTTTGGACCCAGGTGGTAATGCGGGTCGCCCCAGACCATCAAGAAAATTGCAGATTTCTGGTGTTGCATAATCTGCATGATACTGTTGTTCTGGGGTTTCCCTGGTTACAGATTCATAATCCAGTTTTGGATTGGAAATCTGTGTCTGTGGTGAGTTGGGGTTGTCGGTGTGCCTTTAGTGAGGCTCCGGTGTTTTCCACCTCTCCTCAGTCGCATGATGTTCCTGATTATTTGGCGGACTTTTATGATGTATTTAGTGAGAATGAGTCTGCGTCTCTGCCTCCTCATAGGAGTTATGACTGTGCAATTGAACTGAGCCCGGGGTGTAAATTTCCCAAGGGTCAGCTCTTCAATTTATCTGTACCCGAGCACGAGGCTATGCGATCCTATATTAAGGAGGCGTTGGAGAAGGGTCATATTAGACCATCCTCGTCACCCTTGGGTGCCGGTTTTTTTTTTGTAGCCAAAAAGGATGGATCATTAAGACCTTGTATTGATTATCGTGCCCTCAACAAAATTACTGTTAAATATCAGTATCCGTTACCCCTGATTTCTGATCTATTCTCCAGAGTTAAAGGTGCTTGCTGGTTTACCAAGCTTGACCTCAGGGGGGCGTATAATCTTATTCGCATTAAGCATGGGGATGAATGGAAGACGGCGTTTAATACTCCGGAGGGACATTTTAAGTACCTGGTGATGCCTTTTGGGCTCACTAATGCCCCTTCTGTCTTCCAGTGCTTCATGAACGATATTTTCCGAGATTTTGTCGATAAATTTTTGATTATCTATCTGGATGATATTTTGATCTTCTCCAAGGATTGGGATTCTCATGTGGAACATATTCGGACTGTGTTCCGGATCTTGAGGGAGAATTCCCTGTATGTCAAGGGATCCAAATGCCTTTTTGGAGTACAGAGGATTTCTTTTTTGGGATTTATTTTGTCCCCGTCAACTATTGAAATGGACCCGGCCAAGGTACAGGCCATTCACGATTGGGTTCAGCCCACTTCTTTGAAGGCCCTCCAGAAGTTTTTGGGTTTTGCTAATTTTTATCGGAAATTTATAGCAAAATTTTCTAGTATTGCCAAGCCATTGACTGATTTGACTAAAAAGGGTGCTGATGTGTTAAATTGGTCTCCGGAGGCTGTTTCTTCCTTTCAGGAGTTGAAGCGAAGATTCACCTCCGCCCCGGTTTTGCGGCAACCTGATGTCTCACTTCCATTCCAGGTAGAGGTGGATGCTTCTGAGATTGGTGCAGGAGCTGTTTTGTCCCAAAAGGATCCTGTAACATCTAAAATGAATCCCTGTGCTTTCTTTTCCCGAAAGTTCTCTCCATCTGAACGTAACTATGATGTGGGGAATAGGGAACTGTTGGCCATGAAATGGGCATTTGAGGAGTGGAGACATTGGTTGGAGGGAGCTAAGCATCAAGTCGTGGTCCTCACTGACCACAAGAATTTGATTTACCTAGAGTCGGCTAAGCGCTTGAACCCTAGACAGGCTAGGTGGGCCTTGTTTTTTACACGTTTTGATTTTGTGGTCTCTTTTCTTCCTGGAACAAAGAATGTCAAGGCAGACGCCCTCTCTAGGAGCTTCCTTGCTGATTCTCCTGTGGTGACCAAGCCTGCTACCATCTTAGGCGAAGGGGTAGTTCTTTCTGCCATCTCGCCCGATTTGAGACGTGCTCTGGAAGAGTTCCAGGAGGACAAACCTGAGCGTTGTCCCAATGGAAAGTTGTATGTTCCTGACCAGTGGAAGAAGAGAGTGATGTCTGAAGTTCATTGCTCTGCTTTGGCTGGTCATCCAGGTATTTTTGGTACTAGAGATCTGGTGAGTCAGTTTTTTTGGTGGCCCTCCTTGTCTCGTGATGTCAGGAATTTTGTGCAGTCCTGTGGGACGTGCTCCCGGTCTAAATCGTGTTCTTGCTCTAGTGGGTTGTTGATGCCTTTGCCTGTCCCCAAGAGGCCATGGACCCATATTTCAATGGATTTCATCTCTGATATGCCTGTCTCTCAGAGGATGACTGTTATTTGGGTGATTTGTGATAGGTTCTCTAAGATGGTTCATCTTGTACCACTCCCTAAGTTGCCGTCTTCCTCTGAGTTGGTGCCCCTGTTTTTACAACAGGTGGTTCGTTTGCACGGGATTCCTGAGAACATTGTATCTGACAGAGGAGTGCAGTTTGTGTCTAGATTTTGGAGAACTTTCTGTTCCAGGCTGGGAATTCAGTTGTCCTTCTCCTCTGCTTTTCACCCTCAGACCAATGGGCAGACAGAGAGAACAAACCAGACCTTGGAGTCATATTTGAGATGTTTTATTTCTGCTGATCAGGATGATTGGGTTTCATTTTTGCCCTTGGCCGAATTTGCTTTGAATAATAGAGCTAGTTCTGCCACTTTGATGTCACCTTTTTTTTGTAACTTTGGGTTTCATCCTCGATTTTCTTCAGGGCAGGTGGAGCCCTCTGCCTGCCCAGGTGTTGACACTGTGGTGGAGAGAACGCACCAGATCTGGGACCAAGTGGTGTATAAGTTATCTCTCTCCCAGGAGAAGGCCCAGCAGTTTTCCAACCGACATAGGACCATTGGTCCCCAGTTTAAGGTTGGTGATATGGTGTGGTTATCATCAAAAAATATTGCTATGAAGGTGGCTTCTCCTAAGTTTAAGCCTAGATTTATTGGACCTTACAAGATTGTGGAGATTATTAATCCGGTCTCTTTTCGTTTGGCTCTTCCTGTCACATTTAAAATAAAATGTGTTCCATAAATCTTTGTTGAAGAGGTTTGTTGAACCTGTTGTTCCGGGGGTGGCACCTCCAGACCCTGTATTGGTTGAAGGTAACATGGAGTATGAGGTAGAGAAAGTACTGGATTCCCGTCTGGCTAGACGGAGACTCCAGTATTTGGTTAAGTGGAAGGGTTAAGGTCAGGAGGATAATTCCTGGGTCTCCGCCTCTGATATTCATGCCAAACGATTGGTGCGTGCCTTTCATCGGGCTCACCCTGATCGCCCTGGTGGCATAGTTGAGGGTTCGGTGACCCCTCCTCAAGGGGGAGGTACTGTTGTAAGTTCATTTTCCCCTTCATTACTGAGGCCCGAGGAACTCCCTCTTCTGGTAAAGAAAGGTAGTGAGCCTGATTGTCAAACACCTGAGGCTGATGATTGTGACTGGCTGAGTGGAGTTACGGACTGGATATAATGCTGCCGAAGCCCTTCTGCCCTGCGGGTGATTTTTCTGTGGGATCCTTGGAGACCAGTCTGAATTCCTGCTCCTCCAAAGCTAAGTTTGCTGCTCGGCCTTTTGCTTTTGTGCTTTGACTTTGTTTTTGCTTTGTTTTTCTGGATTTCTGCCATTCCATGCTGGGGTGTGCTGAATTCATTTAGCTCTGTCTTCTGAAAATACCTGAGTGCTGATTCAGTTTTTGAAGCCTAGCTGCTTCAGGGCCTTTTTCATATCAGCTGGTTGGCTTATGTCTTTGATAGGGTTTTGGCAGATTGCAGACAGCAGCCTTCCTGTCTTTTCCTATCTAGGTAGTTTTGGGGCCCCGTCTTTGCTCAGTCTATCTTTCTGTCTGTGTTAGTATTTTCATCTTGCTTCACCGTCATTATATGTTGGGGGCTGCCTATTGCTTTGGGGTCTGCTCTGGGGCAGTTTAGATTTCCCCTTTCTTTCTTTAGGCCTATGTATTTCTCCGGCTGTGATCGAGGGGTCTAGGGCATCGTAGGAACCCCCCACGGCTACTGCTAGTTGTGTTGATAGGTTCAGGGGTCTGCAATCTGATAGTTGCCAACTTCTCTGGTTTTCTGGACTTAGCTTGTATTTCTGCTTTTGCCTCCTACGGTGACTCATTCATAACACTGAAGTATGTCAAAGACCTTAAGGATTGGACCATAGAGGACTGGAGTAAGGTAATCTTCTCTGATGAGTCTAATTTTCAGTTTTGCCCAACACCTGGTCGTCTAATAGTTAGACGGAAACCTGGAGAGGAGTACAAGCCACAGTATCTTGCACCCACTTTGAAATTTGGTGGAAGATCGGTGATGTTCTGGGGACGCTTCAGCAAGGCTGGAATTGGGCAGGTTAATCTTTGCAAAGGACATATGAATCAAGTAAGCAGCATACAAGGTTATTGTGGAAAAAATAGTTGATTCCTTCTGCTCAGGCAATATTCCTCATCTTTGAGGACTGGTTTTCCCAGCAGGACAATGCGCCATGCCACACAGCTAGGTCAATCAATGTGTGGATGAAGGACCACCACATCAGATCCCTGTCATAGCCAGCCCATTCTCCAGACCTGAACCCCATTGAAAACCTCTGGAATGTAATCAAGAGGAAGATGGATAGTCACCAGCCATCAAAGAAGAACTGCTTACATTTGTGTACCAGCAGTGGCATAAGGTCACCCAAAAGCAGTGTGAAAGACTGGGGGAAAGCAGCCAAGACGCATGAAAGCTGTGATTAACAATCATGGTTATTCCACAAAATATTGATTTCTGAACTCTTCCTGAATTAAAACATTAGTATCGTTGTTACTAAATGATTATGAACTTGTTTTCTTGGCATTATTTGAGGTCTACAAGTACTGCATTTTTTTGTTATTTAGACCATTTCTCATTTTCTGAAAATATATACAAAATTTAGTGCTTGTAAATTTGAAGACATGTTGTCAGTAGTTTATAGAATAAAAGAACAATTTACTCAAAAATATACCTATAAATAGAAAAATCAGGCAAACTGAAAATTTTGCAGTGGTCTCTTAATTTTTACCAGAGCTGTATACGGTAACTAACTATAGGTCTAAATAATTAGCCATCAACTCTACAAATACAATTTTGACAATTAAACTCTGATGTAACTATATGGGTGTAGCGATCACAGTTCCACCCAGACCCAGAGTTAACTTATGGCCACAAGGGTCTCCACCACCTTGAATATCTAAGAGACTTCCATCACCCAACCACACCAGTTTAAGATCTATCTATTAACCCACCTATCTCTGTCATACTTATTTGTACGTACATATGCATTTATGACCTTAGGACCTGTGCTAAGACGATAAAGACTGTGAAAACCCTGCTTCAAAAATCAGGAATCTCTTGATGGCTAGTTCAAAAATTTAATCTAGTCAAGAAGCGGTAGAGAAGCATCCACGTAGCTCTTTCCTCTTTCTAAAGGCCCTTTTACATTTAGCGATGCACCAGCGATCCGACCGGCGATCCGACCCAGTCAGGATCGCTGGTGCATCACTAAATGATCGCTAGTGAGCTTTCATACAGAAAGATCTCACAGCGATGCAGCAGCGACGCAGCCCACGATACTCACCTTTCACACACAGCGATCCTGACGTCCTCCCGCCTGTGTCCAGCGTCGCTCGTCTCACACAGCAGGAAGCCCAGCAGGAAGTGCCCGACGAGAAATGGAGCCGCCCGATCTCGCGCGATCAGCAATAATCAGCGGGGGAGCCGGTCGGAGGTAAGTATCACACATAGCGATATCGCTAGCAATATCGCTATAACGTCACAAAACCAGTGACGTTTAAGCAATATTGCTAGCGATATCGCTATGTGTAAAACCCCCTTAACTCCCATGTACTTCAGTGTAGTGGGTTATTCCCTGGCATGGATATTTTTCCTGTACTAATAGGTGGTTCTGTAGGTAAGATATTAGACTCCAACAATGCTACCTTGGCTCTAGGGCTTGAGGAATCCAAAAACTTTTCTGCCTCCTAAAAATGCAGAACTGTAAATGGCAACTACAGGATTGAAAAACCATAGCAAGCAGCCCACTTCCCCTACACGCGTTTCTGCGGGCATGCCTTCTTCTGTGGCACCATTGCTTGGCATAGGTATGTTATTCAGCACAATCATGTCTTTATGCTTTGTTGAACCTATCGTGCATTACATTTACTTTTATTATTGGGTTCATATTATGACCTGTTAAAGGTGGAGATTGATTATGACCTCTAACTGTTGCCATTATGTTGATATCTATATGAATTATTAGTTTCTAGAACAAATCTATGTATCCTCTACACTGCTAAAATCTGGTTCTAAGACAATTTGCACATAGCACTTTATTGTATACTTAGTCCTTATATCTTACAGGAATACTAGTATTTTGGTCTCCATCATAGCTTAACAGCATGACATGAATTTTATCTACAAAAACCTGTCTTCTGTCAGTGCATGGTTGCCCAATGTTTTTTGGTTTTCAGCCACTATCCACCTTTATATCCCCCTGTACATTTTTATTACTGTGTGTACAAGTCTAAATAAAGCTATTGTTTTTTGTACAATCAGTCCTTGTGCGCTTATATCTTTCTATATGATCCTGCTATCTATTAGCAAGGAACGTATTATAGTCCTGTTAGGGTAATTTAATGCCAATATACTGCGTTATCAACATTGATTTCATTTTTTTTAGTACCCTACCATAGATAACACCTTTAATTATACCCCTCCTCCTCAACCTCTCCCCACTCTGGCAAATTATGGTGAACCCATCACAGTATGATGTCACAAATTTGATTCCCACACAGCTTTCCATATAGTACAATGGGCCTCCATACAGTATAATGACCCCCCACACACTCCTTCACTCAGTATTATTGTCCCAACACAACCCCCCACACTGTGTAAAGTCCCCAACTAGCCCTGAACACAATATAATGCCCCTCACACAGCCCACCACACTTGTACTGTATAATTTCTTGCATACAGTACAGTGGCTGGACTATTTGTGGATGCCCCCAAATAGTCCGGCAAACAGTATAATGGTCCCAACATATACCTGAAAACAGTATAATGGCCCCTACATAGTCTCGCAAACAGTATAATGTGAGTATGATGTCTTCTGATCCCCCCCTCCCCCGCCGGCAATAACTCATGTATAAGCCGAGAGGGGCGTTTTCAGCACAAAAAATGTGCTGAAAATCTCAGCTTATACATGAGTATATACAGTAAATCCTTTAGTAATGAAAATAACTTGTTTCTGGGAGTTTCTACAAAGATCTGGAGAGAACTGGTTGTGGGAGACCTCTAGGTTCCTAAGTAGTAGAGGACCCTGGTTTATATGCCCCAAGTGCTCACCATACAATCCAGTACTAGCGAATTACAAAACTATAAGAGGTTTCCCGAGTACATGAGTACATTATAATGAGACGACTATGCTGCCTCCGGGAAAAAAAGCCAACAACAGACACAGTAACACAACCATTTCTGAATAGCAAAGGTAACAAATTTAGTGTTGACGGTAATTATTTTTTGGGAAATATAACAATAATAAATAATTTGAAAAAATGTTCTTGCAAGTATTTTAGTTTTTATTTTAATATCTTTGATTAAAAATAATGTATCACACATTTAGCCCCTTTCTACTGAAGCCATTTCTTTCTCATGACAAGCAAATCTTTTAACCCCTTTATGACCTTGCACGTTTACATTTTTGCGCTTTCATATTTTCCACCTCTTATTCCAAGAGCTATACCTTTTTTATTAAAACTTATTACCCTCACCCACAAAGCCCTCCATGGCTCAGCACCACCCTACATCTCCTCCCTTGTTTCAGTATACCACCCTACCCGCGCCCTCCGCTCTGCTGGTGACCTGATGTTAGCATCCTCAATAATCAGAACCTCCCACTCCCGTCTCAAAGACTATACACGTGCTACGCCAATTCTTTGGAATGAACTTCCCAGGTCAATACGATTAGTCCCCAATCCCCACAATTTTAAGCGTGCCCTGAAAACGCATTTATTCAGACTGGCCTACCGCCTCAACACATTAACCTAATCTATCCCTATGTGGCACAGTGAAAAGTTTTACCATAACCAGGTTCCCCGCATCATGTTCCCACATGCTTTATGCATCCATTAGCCCTCTGCATCTGTACTGTTACACACTTAACATTATGGCTGGTCCATACAATCAGGGCAACTGTTACCACCCACCTTTCGTGTCTCCCCTTTTTCCTCATAGATTGTAAGCCTGCGAGCAGGGCCCTCATTCCTCTTGGTATCTGTTATGATCTATGTGATTATTGTTATGCTGTAATGTCTATCGTCTGTACAAGTCCCCTCTGAAATGTAAAGTGCTGCGGAATATGTCGGCGCTATAGAAATAAAATGTATTATTATTATTAATTTATTATTATTGTTCCATTCCCATAGTTGTTTGACGGATTGTTTTTTTTTGTTTTGTTTTTTTTTTGCGGGATGAGTTGTACTTTTGAAATGCACCATTCATTATAGCATGTGATGCACTGGGAAAAAAGTCCAAGGATTTCGAAATTACAGAAAAAGTGAAATTTCATGATTTTTTGGGGGGGTTTATTTACCATTTTTTTTCCTTTTATGCCGTTCGTTGTACAATAAAAGTGAGTCTGTATGATTACAGCTCTACCAAATTTACGAGATTTTTATGTTTTGCTACTTTTGCACACTAAAAACTATTTTTTTTAAAAAAATAATTATTTATTTTGGCATTGCCACCTTTTTTTTCTTGAGGTTTTCACAGTCTATTATCTGTGTGTATGGCACTCTTCTGCTTTATCAAATCCTCCATCAAACCACTTCAGGACTGGGACACTATTCCCCTTTCCTAACCAGGCACATTTTTGCATTTTATTGACTTCCAAATTTTTTATTGTTCAGATATTCAAATATTTTTTGTTTCTTTTATTTGCAATACATGGGGCTTAATATTTATGTAATCTTTTCTTACTTTTTTTTTTTTTTTTTAACAAAAATGCCGGTTGAGGGTGGGAAAAGGTAAAGAAAAATAGGAAAAATATGTTTAGATTTCACAAGATTTTTTTTATTTTTACTTTTTTAAAACCACAAAGGACCACTAAAAGAAATTATTTTACTGTATATACTGGAAATATTTTTTTTTTCATTTTTTCTTTTCAGTTTTGTTTTATTTGCTTTTTGCTTTATTTATATTATTTATCTCGGACATTCTTCCCCTCATAATGTAATTTTAACATAGTAATACATCACTTTTTATTCCTGGTTTCCTATGTAACTGGGGTAGGAATAATAGCCCCAGTTACAGGGCAAATTTAGACTCCTGCCTATATAACACAGCTGACTTTGTTTTCTAGGGCCTAGAAGCTTCTGTTTCCTTCCTATAAGCGGTGATCATAAGATCACTGGGTCTGGTTGAGGAATCATTTGTAAGCACTTTCTAGTCTGCATGCAAAGTGCTTGATCAGGTTTTTGTATACAGTGATCAGGAAGGCAGAGTTGGTAATAAACCATGTCTGCCATCTTTATGGGGAGTAGGGCTATGTCTGACAGCCAGCCTCCCACCCCCACAGCTAAAAGATCTTTCACAAACAGCCTCCTCTGTTCTGACATTTCAGAACGTCAATGCAGAGTAAAGTGTGGACCGCTCTGAAGTTTAAAATTCATGGTCGTTCAGAACTGTTTCATAATGAAATGAGAGCTCACAAAAATGGATAACACCAAGAGGATCAGTCATATACTGTATCCAGCTATCAAAAAATCCCCATAAAATACATTTATTGTTTTATAATAAATTAAAGGTTTGGGATATTTTTTCATATAAAATAATAGACATATGTTTTTAGGGGATTTTTTTGTTTGATTTAATAATGAAATGACTCTGCTCAATCTCTCCCAGTCTATACAGTAAAGCTGTGAAGCTAGTTGCACAGGTCAGATTGCTTTAGAAGCCAATGTGAAAATTATAGTTTTTTTCATGAATAGCCGTATAAGAAACAGAACATGCTGACGTCACTTGATCATCAACCACAAAAATAGGAGTTGAGGACAGCAGCTGGTATATGACAAGAACATTTGATCTCTGTCACATTATATTAAGTAGACGGAATTTGGCGCTGATACATTTTATTGTGTTTACAAAATGCAATATTTTAACATGTGTTTTATTTTCTACTGTAAACAGTGAAGTCACATCTCTCTCAATGTTTCCTGGATGACCTGGCCGATCTCTTTTTGGCTCCTTAATCAGTTTGCCTGTTGCTAGTAAACGACTTTATATTTAGTTGTCTTCTCTGACGGTCACTTATTGGTTAAGCAAATGGTGCATTGTTTTAGTTACTCAGCAACCATCATATTTAAAAGTCTCTCACAAGCTAAAAAAAAAATGTGGCGGACATTTGCTGGATTCGAGAACCTAAGTAACACGAGCAAAATCTCTACTTAAGAAATACAAAATTCCCACCACACATAATGGATAGTTTGTAATTAAACACAAAGTCTCCAAACTCTTTGGTGGTAGATCGTCTGCCGTCATGCTCCATTTAGCAAGTTTCCATGACCCAGCAGATATCCCAAAACATGAAAGATCTTTCATTTTTAAAACCATCCCGGGAATAGAAGAAAGTAAAATAAAGTTGTTCTTAAAGTGAAGTAGTCAAAAAGTTCAGAAAAAGTGCAGTCCACGCTCAAGATTGGCCAAGGTTGACCTCCTAACCCCCAGGTATTTACTCTGTCTGCTGTCATTTCAGTTGCTATGCCTCTGGGCACTGCGAACATTTCTTACTTATTTTTTTTCTTGTAGTTTTTAACTAGACAATTTATATCATTACTTTAATATTTTAACAATATTATACTTCTATACATTTCTACCTAACCTTAGTGCTCAATTATTTTTTTCAAAAAAATTTTAAAAAAATTATTTAGAGCTTGTTTACTACATTTTCCGACTCAGTGATTCTGCTAATGTTCATGTGTGATTCCTTTACAGGAGAAGGGGTACACAATTTTTGGGGGGGTAGTCTGAGGCTCGCATTGTTAGATTTTAGGGCCAAGAAAACTTTTTTTTTTTTTAAGTTTATTCTTTAAAGGGGTTGGCTATTTCAAGTTGATAAGCATGTAATCACTCTGTGTGATTGCAGACTTATGAATCCCCCAGCACGCGCAGTTTGTGCCACGGGGATTCGATAGTTTCTTAGCCGGAGGGTATGTATTCCTTATACATACTCTCGGTCAGTATGTATGAAAGTGAGGCCATGTCCTCTTGTCAGCCACACCCATTGGACGGCCATGTCACTAGACAGGGCGGGGCCTCTCTCAATTCAAGTGTATGGAGGCCACACCCACTAGACAGGCCCTGGCCTGGAGTATGGATAACACATATGTAAGGTCCAAGCAGGAACGCGGGATGCAGTGATGGACTGGAGGCAGAGCAAGGGCTAACAGGTTTATTTACAGGGGAAATGCTCCACACAGGGAGGTAAAGGGTTAAACAAGGGATAAACAGTATAATTGACAAAGGATATTGTAAATTGCAGAACCATAGTTCAGCTCCGCTGAGAGACGGTGATTCCTAAGTCCAGGAAAAGGACAGCGCCGACAGGTACTGGCGCAGTGTTTCTTCTAAAGAGGTCATGTGGACATCAATGCGCCATCTTCTGGCAGCAGCGGTCGGTCTTCGGTAGGAGAAAGGAAGAAGCTGTATGCGAAACACGCGTCGGGGAACTACACCACCTTATCAGGTCATATACCCTGCATTTTTTCATTTTTATATACTATTACTTTGATTATGTTTATTGTCTCATAGACTATTATTATAACTGGTGCTATACTTATGCATCTAAGTCATTGGTTACTTGTGTCTCATGATACCATTGTAGTCTTTTGTGACACACTTTATACACTAGTATAATGCACTTTATTGGCTGCTCTTTGGGACATATATTCTTATACATGCTCTATTATTAGAGATCAATAATGGATGTAATTTTCATGTGAAGTTTAGATCGTGTGTTGTGGGTACACTGACCTTCATATATTCTATCCTTTTGCTGTTTAAAAATAGGCTTATTAACTGGTTAGGTGGTAATCTGTTGTTTTTGCATCTCCATTTTTAATTTTATTTTTATTTTTAAGTTTTGTTAATAAAGATTAGTTAACTTTATTTATTTTAGCTATTGCTTCCTTCCTTGCCAATCAGCTGTATGGGCGGGGGTTAGACAGCGCTCAGCATTCTGAGCTCTGCTAGATTTTCAGCAGAGAAAACAGAAATTGTATCACAACTGCTGCACCCAGTAAACTAAGTGGCACATGGAGCGCCCCGCGGGGCCTGGGGGTACTCGGTACCGGACCCGTCGACTTCCATGGGGGACGGTGTCACAGCGGCGGCGACCCGGTCCATGGCCCAGAGGCGTCCAGTAATAAAATAGGGGAAAGTTGTGTGGTATTTATGTGGTAAAAATGAAGATTAAAGTTATTAGATGGTGAAATACGTGACTCCACCTGTGGTATTCTGGTCAGAGGTGACCAGCGCTGCGGTGTTGCTTCTCTGGGATGGATGTTGGGCGCAGCTATGATGTTGTAGCCCTCCACAGGTAGGGCTGTAGTCCCAGGGCAAAGATGTTAAATAAATTAGTAAAAATGGCTGTGAACGTTGGGGTGCAGCTAAATGAGAGAAAGACACAGAGCGGTGCAGTTTCTTTACCTTTTACTGGTAATTAGTTGTAGTCCGGAGTACCACATACAGGTGATGGAATGAGTCCGGCTTGCCTGGAGGCATTCAGAGGATCCACCTTGCCAGGTGGGGATTTAGGACCTTCCTTTCTGTGCTTTGGGTGTGGGTCTCCACTGTATATAACTATGCTGCAACCCTCTATTCGTGATGGTTTCACTAACCTGTACGGCTGTCAGCGTGAGCCTATTCCACGGGTACCGTTCTCTTCACCGTCGGCCCCGGGCTCCTTATCCGCTGCCGTGCCCTCAGGTGATTAATATGCACAGGAATTTACAATCCCCTGTACTTTCAGATTCAGCTATCAGGGCGTACAGCTCCTGTCAGCCTAAGACTCTGACGTCACTTTTCTCTATATTAGCGCTTCACTCAGGGGTCTGCTATATGCAGTATTTTAGCTTCCCTAGAGTCTCCCAGTCTCTGCTCTTGTCCTTTCCCTCTTCACAGATCAGCTCTGCCTATCGAGCTCCTCTCCGATCAGCTCCCTGTCTTCATCTCACAGGATCTTCCAGAAAGATCCTTTTACCTCACGTCCTCATTTTTAACTGTATTTTTCCTCACAGCTCACAACTGCTTCGTTTCCATGACAACCCCCTCAGCTGACTTCTAGCTGACTCATCAACCCCCTCTGCTGGCCAGAATTTATAAGGCATCTCCCTTTTCTGACTTGCAGCAGGAATTTGTGATTAAATCTATGCTGCCTGGCATGGGGTCCCTTTTCTGCCTCCAAGCATGACTTTACCCATTAGAGAGAGGTAATGTCACTGTGACAACCGGATTCTGGGGTGTCACACACATGGCTGGAATCAGGGTCACAGTACCTACACCATGCTTCTGCCAGATTAAATAGCAATTCACTTTAAGGAACAGCCAAACTTTTCACACCCCACAGAGAGTAGTTGCAAATATGGGGATGTTAAAGATGACTGGAGTCACAGAATACCACTGTGGGCTGCTGATTATATATCCCAACTGAAAATGTTTTATTCCCTTTGATTACCAGTGGAACTCTTGCTGTATTAGAAGACATAATCAGTTAAAGAATTATATAATTTCCATAAAATGTTTGTAAATCAATTAAGATAACAAATATCACAAATTTGGTTCAATGCTTTCCAAACTGTCCCCTACAAGTAAAAGGCTCGCATTGGGATGGTGAACATGGCCGAACTATGTAATACTTTCTTGTCATATTTTCTTGTTTACACATTAATTCCAGATCTGATCCTCGGCTGACGAGGTCAAGAAAATGAAGCGGTTTTCTCACATGTAAAAACATCAAAAACATTAAAAGAAGGATGGGAAACGATTGCAGATGGAAACATTTGCATGCAGGAAAAGAGGGATGCGTGGCCCAATGCTGGAGGGCATTGAAGAACAAAAGTAATGCGGCACCTCAAAAATTAGCATAAAATAAATGATTTGTTCAATTAATCTCTTTGTCCTTTGAGTTGTTAAAATTTGTGTGTAGTTGTTATCAAGGGAGAAAGTGCTCACAATCTGGATCTTTAATATTACAATGAAATCTAAGAGGGATGGGGCTAAGAATTTGAATTCGCAGTAGCAATTATTTATTTTTTTTACCTACATCTTATTTTTTTATCTCTCATTTATTTCACATGTTGTGCTCCTGATATGGTCATAAAAATGTTTGGGGGGTATTTTTACATTTCAAGAATTTAAAAAAAATCTATATTCCCCTGTAAATGGGGCAGGTATATTATCCCCAGTTACAGTGGAAATGCAGCCTCCTGGCTGCATAGCAGAGCTGACTGGTTCCCTTGGAACCAGTCCCTTTCTACATCCAGCAATCACATGACTGCTGGGTCCAGAAGAGGAAATACCGACTGCAGTAAGCCACCTCTTCCTTCTAAATGGGGAGCTTGCTCCGACTCCCGCAGCTGCACGATTATGTGCAGCTATTCTTCCATGTAGTGACATTTCAGAATGACACTGTAGAGTAAAAGCGGGCCACCTGACGTTTAAAGACTATGGGCAGTCTGCAAGTGGTTAAAGGAAACCTGTCATCAGGATTTTACACCCCAAAATAAAGGCACATATGTAAAGGTGGTTTAATGCTGATTAACTCCTTACCTTTTTTAGAAATCTGTTTTGCTGTATTAGAGCAATCTATAGTTTAAATTGTATGCTAATGAGCTGCAAGTGCAGGTAATGGACATTGCACTTACAGCTCTGTATCAGGAGGCAGGCAGCAGGTGCATAATAGAGCGAAAATCAGGGGAACGGTAAATGCAGTGTACATTACACTGTACTTGCAGCTCGCTAGCATACAATTTCAGCTATAGATTTTTCTAAAACAGCAAAAGGTTTGACATACATTTCCAGTAGTCTTTAAGCTAGTGGGTGAAGACTAGCTGCTATGATGCCTCGCATAAACAGTATGCAGAGACGAGAGACTCCTGCTCTACACTTCCCATGTTCAGAAGCAGAACTGAGGACTTATAAAGCAGTACCAAGCAGTGTATCTGTTGTTACAGCTCTTTGGTGAGATGAACACTTACTAGAACCCAGCATTACCATCTCTTTGGATGTCTCTGTCATTCTTACTGTGCACCTTTTTTTGCCTTCTCTTCATTGGCTTCAGTAAGCTGATCCCCAAGTAAGATGGTCATCCATGTTCCTTTGAGCAAATTTAGCTGTATTTCAGAGTAAATGTTGAGTTCAGGAGACAGGAGGAGAAGTGACTCGTAAATGGAGAAAGATTTCTGGTAAGGTATATTACAAAGTCGTTCAAATTCTTTTGTACTCTTGATTTATGAAGACCTTGTTGAAACAACAGTGGCCATTTATAAGCACATTACACATTTGCCAACATCACCCAAGACTGGTGTCTTTTTAAATTGCAGAGCGTAGTTGTCATGATCCAGGACGGGTGTGACATCGGCGGCCGTGACCGCCGATGCCCCTTCAGTGGCGGCGCCCGCTGCAGCGTCTCCTCACCTGCACGGCCACGTGCACACCCGCTCTGCCTTCCGCCCTGCTGCGGGCACACGCGCCGGCCTTAGGTCGCGGGCGCGCGCCCTCCCGCTCTCTTCCTCTGGTGGGGGGCGTCGCTGAGGGGCGGGGCTGGAGGACGCACTTCCTGCCTCTGGGATATTTCAGGCGTCCTCTCTATGTGGAGGGCGCCTGGTGATCGTGTGATAACCCTGCACCTTTCTGGCCGCTACAGTTCTCTGTAGTTTACACTTTCCGTTCATTCCTGTCTTCCGTTGGTTCTGCCTCTGTCCCTGTTCCGGTGCCTCCTCTTCCCTGCCTTGCCCTGCTCTGTCCATGCGTTCCCCAGTGTCCTCCCAGTCTGTCAGCTGTGTTTGTTCCTCTCTGCAAGTCTCTCTGTACCTTCCCTGCTGTTGTTATTGCTTCTCCTTCCCTGCCCAGGTGCTCCTGCTCTGGTTCCTTAAGTTCCGTTTGTCTCCCTCAGCCTTGCTGTCCTGAGCCGCCCCTCTTGGTCCCGGCTGTCGCGCTTCTGTCCCCTGTGGTCCTGCCCCTATCGATCCCTGTATAGGGGTCGGTCTTCACCTCGCGTGCTCGCCCCAGGGGCTCCAGATCCGCGATCCAGAGGGTCCACTCTCGGACATAACCTGCTCCTAATTGTCACAACGGGGTTTTGTCTTTGGCCCGTCCTGGTCAGACAGGGGTTAATTGTTTCTGCCTCTCTCTGGCAGAGGGTGGCTATTTAGTGGCCACTCGACCTAGGTCCGGTGTCAGTAATACTCCTGCCCTTGGCTGAGTTAGTTAACCTCTTGTGTACGTGTGCCTTGTGCCTGATAACTTGTTGCTTGCTTGGTTTTGATCCGGTTCCGTCCCTGTTACGAATTCTGCCTGTCCCCCTTGTACTGCGCTACCCTCTCTGTGTATGACTCTTTGCCTGTGACTTGACTATTCTCTGCTCGTCCCTCTGTTACCGCGCCGCCCTCTCCGTTTATGACCTCTGCTTTTCTGACCTGCGTTTCCCTCTCCTCTACTAGTATCCCTGCAGTTAGTATATTACATCATCTGCAGCAGTAGGATGCAAAGCCCCGCCCCCTGCTGTCACATGATCGTAGGTCCTTGTACTCCTTACTACTTTCAGTGTCGCAGGTCCTGTCTGCTTGAACTTTCACTGCAGTATCGGACCCCGGTCCCTCCCGTAGTGTGGGTAAGTCACCCTGCTCAGCCGTGGCAGTTTGCCGACGCTGACAGGATCCTGACAGTAGTTGAGATCTGCACTAATTTTTGAAAGTGCTAAAAAAAAGAGAATGAACTGCACCTCCAAAAAATTATTCGCTGATCTAATGCCGCTAGACATAAATTTACAAACTGAACATAAGATTATTAGTTTAACATTCTGATCAGACTGAATGAAGTCCACTTCCATGTCACGGCGAACCTCTCAGTGGGTCCTAACCTATTATAGCCTTAAAGGAGAGGTTCCGTGGGACAACTACTATTGCAGCGACAATGCACCAGCAGGACAGATGGCTTGGTGCCTCACAGCCCCCATGCTGCAAGACTGTGTCCCCATTAGTCCAGGCCGCACCGCCCCAAAAGCACAAAATCACAACAACAATGGCCAGTACACGACACCAACACTAAGTGAAAGGAGCCGAAGAAAACTCGCCTTCAACACATTCTCAGATTATGAACTGAGAGTAAAAATAGGCAGAACCCCTCTTGCAGTCTCCTGCTAATTAAAAACACTTGTGCGAAATGGGACGAGTGTTGTCCCAAGAAAGGGGACAGACCATGCCTAGTTTTGCTCTTAAAACCACAATCTGAGAGCTTGAGGAAGGTGAGTTTCATGGCTCCTTTCATTTGGTGTTGGCGTTGTGTGGCGGCCATTGTTACTGTGGGTTTTTTGCTGGTGGGGCCGTATGGCCTGTAGTCATGGGGACTCATGCTGGTGAATTGTCGCTGCGGCAGTGGTTAGCACATAAAGCCGCTTCTTTAAGGCAATAAAAGTTAGGACCCACTGAGATGTTCTTCGTGACGTGGCAGTGGGCTTCATACAGTCTGATCAGAATGTTAAACTAAGAAAGGGAATCTGTCACCTCATTTTTGCCCTATGCGATGCAGCCACCGCCATCAGGGGCTTATCTACAGCATTCTGTAATGCTGTAGATAAGCCCTCGATGTAACCTGAAAGATAAGAAAAACGAGTTATATTTTACTCACCCCGGAGTCCAGTCCGATCCAATGCGTGTCATGGCCCGGTCCAGCGCCTCCCATCTTCTAGTGATGGCGTCCTCCTCCTTACTTCTGCAGCGGCTTCTGTGCAGGCATACTAACTCTGCCCTGTTGAGTGCAGAGTAAAGTACTGCAGTGCGCAGGCGTGGGACCTCTCTGACCTTTCCCGGTGCTTGCGCACTGCGGTACTCTGCTCTGCCCTCAGCAGGGCAGAGTAAGTACACCTACGCAGGAGCTGTGGCAGATGTAAGGAGAAGGACGTCATCGCTAGAAGATGGGAGGCGCCGGACCGGACCACGACACCTATTGGACCGGACCCTGGGGTGAGTGTAATCTAACTTGCTTTTTTTTTTATCTTTCAGGTTACATCGGGGGCTTATCTACAGCATTACAGAATACTGTAGATAAGTCCCTGATGGCGGTGGCTGTATCTCATATCGGAAAAATGAGGTGAGAGATTCCCTTTAATCATTAGAGGGCTATGTGATATATATTCATGTCAAACTCTTCAGAGTGAGAGTTGTTCTCTGTTATGGCTTCTTATTTTGCAAAGAGGTAAGTCACAAATAGAGGTTCTCTTCTAAGGGACTTGTATTTGGAAAAGGGTTGTTGCAAAGGCACAGCTATTGTAAACCTATTGGACTGGACTTTTACAGGTTGGAGGTGCCAACACTGGAAGCCCCTATCATCTTGAGAATGCTGGTCCTACACATACAAGAGATGCACACTTCAGTGCGGTATTGTGTGCAATCAGCGGAGGTCTAAGCAGCCCGACCCTCACCGATAGGCAGCTATTTGCAATATCTTTTATATATTAAAAAATTATCATTTTTTTCAGTCTGGGCCCTGATAAATTGTAGCCAGGCATTTTTTGTGCATGGGCGTCAGGAGAGGCTTCCTTTGACACCCACCCATGCCATTCCTGTGCACTGTGTCAAGGGAAATACTCACCCCTATTTGGTTATCTTCTTCTTTAGTTAACTGCAGTCAACTTGTATATGGAGCTTCTTCAATCCTTCTCATCAGAAGGAGCTCCTGTTTAGGTGTTTACTTCCGCATTCGACTGTCCAGGTATTTGTGAGATGGCTTCCGTTCCATCTTACATTTTTAATTCACTTTTGCTACGGTATTCTGACTGATAAGCAAACCTTTGCTGATCTTTTTCTAGCTTTGACCTTTCTTGTGTAAAGAAATTATTTTCTTTCATAGCTCTTGTGACATTTCTCTTCCATGTGGTGCCATTGCTAACATCAAGAAATGTGAAGGGGTATTCTTTGTTATGTAATGTCATTTTATAGTCAACTGTTTGCTGGTCACCTGTTTAATGTATAATTAGACTTACTCATACCTGTGGTTTTAGTCTCGTTAATTAGAATTTTGTAAACTTTAGCTTTGCTCCTAAGGGTACCGTTACACATAGCGACGCTCCAGCCATCCCGACAACGATACGACCTGGTAAGGATGGCTGGTACGTCGCTACATGGTCACTAGTAAGCTGCCAAACAGACAGATTTACTCAATGACGCAGCAACGATACGGCGATCCGTATAACGATCTCGGCGGTCGTTGGGACCTTGTCACCACAGCAGCTATTCTGATGACTCAGACCTCGATAGCATGAGTTCTGAGTCGCCAACGAGGTCGCTCGTCGTTGTTGTGGTGTCAAATACAGCGATGCATGCTGGCCAGCGGGATACCAACGATCAAAAAATGGCCTGGGACATTCAAGCACGATCAGCAATATCGCAGTGGGGGGGCTGGTTGCCGCTATGTGTCACACGTAGCGAGATCGCTGGCGAGGTCGCTGTTGCGTCACAAAACCTGTGACGTTTCAGTGATCTCACTGACGATCTCGCTATGTGTGAAGTACCCCTAAGACTTTCATTGGGGTATACTCATTTTTGCAACCTAGTTTTATTTTTCAGGTGTACAACATAACAAATCTTGCTTGTATTCAATGGCACACATTTGGTACATGGCATTGCATCTCATAGAAAATGTTGATTCTAAAAGGAAACTAAAGGTTTTCTGACAAATCTGTTGGGATGTACGCTGATGCTGAGCACTGTAACTAAAATATTTTAGCCAAATGGATTGCGGCATCAAACCTCCTAATAAAACCAATGAGCAATAACCCATGGGTACATTCAAAACAGTATCTAATGGAAAACATCTATTAAGTCCTTAAATTAAAGGGTTTTTTGAGATTTTAAAAAACTAAACTGCGCTTTACTCACCCTCCACAGGTCCAGCGTTGATTATCCGATACTGCTCCTAGTGTCTTTTATTATCTGCAGCACTGCAGTCAATCAGTTAGCTCAGCAGTTCTGGTCAAGTTGACGTCCTCTCCGAGCCGCTGAATTCACTGATTCACTGTGGCTCTGTTGCATCCAATAACAGAAACCGGAAGAAGCGGTGAAGATTCCGTGCTGGACCCGAATAGTGTGAGTAAAGCACAATTTGCTTGTTTTTTTAAACAAACTGCAGCCAGTGGATATAGGTTTTCTGAAACCAGGAAACCCCTTTAATATAATATGCAAATTGCCTCTTCAGAAAGAAAGAGGACTTTTACTCTACAGCGCCACCTATTGGTAGTAGCGATCCTACAAGTCACAATCAACCCTTTAACGAGTCTTGTAATATGACTTAGGATACAAGCCAAATCAGAATCTCAATTTGCAGACACGGTGTTTCGAGCTATTGGCTCTCGTCAGTGCAAAGTATGAGATCTGATTTGGCTAGGTGAGAGGCTCTGGACTAGGGTCTAAGAGGTAAGGTTTCTCCTTGCGGAGAGTGACATGCCAGCTGTGGCTTGTCAAGGTAAGGAGGCTTATTCGCCGTGCAATGCTCCTCTGGAAAAATAATATGCAAATTGCCTCTTCAGAAAGAAAGAGGACTTTTACTCTACAGCGCCACCTATTGGTAGTAGCGATCCTACAAGTCACAATCAACCCTTTAACGAGTCTTGTAATATGACTTAGGATACAAGCCAAATCAGAATCTCAATTTGCAGACACGGTGTTTCGAGCTATTGGCTACTACCAATAGGTGGCGCTGTAGAGTAAAAGTGCTCTTTCTTTCTGAAGAGGCAATTTGCATATTATTTTCCCAGAGGAGCATTGCACGGCGAATAAGCCTCCTTACCTTGACAAGCCACAGCTGGCATGTCACTCTCCGCAAGGAGAAACCTTACCTCTTAGACCCTAGTCCAGAGCCTCTCACCTAGCCAAATCAGATCTCATAGTTTGCACTGACGAGAGCCAATAGCTCGAAACACCGTGTCTGCAAATTGAGATTCTGATTTGGCTTGTATCCTAAGTCATATTACAAGACTCGTTAAAGGGTTGATTGTGACTTGTAGGATCGCTACTACCAATAGGTGGCGCTGTAGAGTAAAAGTCCTCTTTCTTTCTGAAGAGGCAATTTGCATATTATTTTTCCAGAGGAGCATTGCACGGCGAATAAGCCTCCTTACCTTGACAAGCCACAGCTGGCATGTCACTCTCCGCAAGGAGAAACCTTACCTCTTAGACCCTAGTCCAGAGCCTCTCACCTAGCCAAATCAGATCTCATACTTTGCACTGACGAGAGCCAATAGCTCGAAACACCGTGTCTGCAAATTGAGATTCTGATTTGGCTTGTATCCTAAGTCATATTACAAGACTCGTTAAAGGGTTGATTGTGACTTGTAGGATCGCTACTACCAATAGGTGGCGCTGTAGAGTAAAAGTCCTCTTTCTTTCTGAAGAGGCAATTTGCATATTATTTTCCCAGAGGAGCATTGCACAGCGAATAACCCTCCTTACCTTGACAAGCCACAGCTGGCATGTCACTCTCCGCAAGGAGAAACCTTACCTCTTAGACCCTTTAATATAAAACATTGTCAATTCAAGTAAAAATCCAATATCTAAGGGTTTTACCATAGCGGTTAGGCTGTTGGCAAGATTGATTTTAGCGCACGCTCAAGAGGAGTAATTTCCATCCACATAGATAATGGACCTGTTGAAAGATACATATTCACTATTAATGCTACTATTGAGAATTTGAGGGTGAGTGTTGAAGTCTCGAAAGAAAAGGGATATAGATACAGTAGATACAACGATCTCAATGATCACCGGTTCCTCATCTGGATCACAGACTTGGCGAAGCGCAGTTAACAAATAGGCCTTGTGTGCTGTGTGAAAACATTAGGATCAAGCATACAGCGCTGACACAGAACAGGCCGCAGATCACAACATGATTGGTAAAGATGCGTTCTCTAATCTCCATAATCAATCCAAGCAATAATTACATTCAATAACCTCTGAATCTTCTGTCCACATTCATTACAATGATACAAGCCAGATAAGAACGCTATTCATAATGCTCTGTTTCAGGACTGGCAGCCATCGAGGTCTTGTGACTTGGTAAGAAGATCACATAGAAAACTGAAAAAGTAAGATGATCATCTTAAAAGCTTAATACTGCAATTTGTTTTAATGTATTCATTCTAACTTCTTAGCCACATGTGGACCAGGTGTTGATCATTGGCTAAATTTTTGATGAGGTATTATAAGGGGCTGTCTGGCTTAGAAAACCCATTTTCCAATATCCTATTAGGACAATTAACTGAATGTGTTTATGTTGGGGCACAGCTCACTTTGGATCTTCATCAATTATCAAGAATTAAAAGAGGATTCAAAGTGAATGTTCATACCTTACATGGACGGACCACTAATTTTACTAAGCAATAAAATAGTGTAATGCTTAATTTTCCCTGTGGGGGTGCTGTAGGGAAACTGAACACTTACTGTCAAGTTCATCCACAGGTTAGAAGTGATTACTGTAGGTCTCGTGAGCAGGATGCCATGTGTACTATCATCATAAGTTAATTCAATATTAGGGGGTTGTCAAATTACAATATTAGGGCTTTTAAAAATGGTGACAGTGATAGAAGTTATTTTTTTAGAAACTACTCAAAGAGGAAATCTGATTACATGGCAGCACTGCAAGAAGTGTTTAGTGGTGTTGCAAGGGGGCACAAAATTGTTGGGGACTCTAATACAGTTGACTCCTGTGGTAGAGCAGGGAGCCATAAGTTTCCTTCTCCACCACTCTCTGTCCTATAAGCTTCAAGCTACTGTATGGTTACAACCTACAAGGTTTCATCATCCCAGGCAGGCAGTGCAAAGATGTCAATACTTTGTGCTTATGGCATTGGTTTACTCTGCATGTATTAACTCACTCTGGCATGTGCGAAGAGGACAAACGGTGGTGTTAGAGGCGGCACAAAGGGGGCATTATTACAATTGTAGGTGGCATTCACGGAGCATAATTACTTTTAAGGGCGTATTTAGTGCTATATTTGCATCAAAGGGGTATTATTTGTTTTAAGGAGGTGCTCAGGGATAAATTATTATGTGGTTTTTGGAGGACAGTGGGGGCACATCTTATAGTCTGGCTGTGTATGGGGTGGCCAGCAGAGGCGAAGCAGGATGCAGGACCCGGCTGCTGCAGCTTCCACTGTGCCCACTGGTAAAGAAAATTAATATTCACTGCTACACACATCCAGAGTCCCTCCCACCTCTAAGCACTGAAGTGGGAGAGGTGGGAGGGACTATGGGCATGTGGAGCAGTGAATATTCATCTTTTTTATTTTCTTTAATAGTGGGCACACTGATAGCCGCAGCAGTAGACTTTCTGCTACTTCTGGGCGATCATGCGTGCCCGCTATTAAAGAGAATGAATATTCACTGCTCCCCACGCCCATAGTCCTGGGCATGGGGAGAAATTAATATTCCAGGAGCTGATCTTGATGTGTGAGGGCGCATGGCAGTGACGTCATGGTCTGTTACATGCTGAAATCAGCTGCTGGCATCTGCACAGCAAGCTGTGCTGCAAGAGACAGGAAGAAAGGTGAGTAGAATCATTTTTTTCGTATGTATGCACTATGATGGGGGGCCATGTTTATCAGTATGGGGATGGTGGCGATTTTTACCAGGAAGGGGATGAGGGGGCCATGTATACCAGGATGGGGAAGGTGGCCATGGATACCAGGATGGGGATGGTGGCCATGTATACCAGGATGGGATGGCGGCCATATATACCAGTATTGGGATGGTGGCCATCCATATCAGGATGGGTATGGTGGCCATGGATTCCAGGATGGGGATGTGGCCATTTATACCAAAATGGGGATGGTGACCATGGATACCAGGATGGGGATGGGAGCCATGGAAACTAGTATGGGGATGGGGCCATTTATACCAGGATGGGAATGGGGACCATTTATACCAGGATGGGGATGGTAGCCATGTACACCAGGGTGGGGATGGTCGCCATGGATACCAGGATGGGGATGGGGTCCATGTATACCTGGATTGCAGGCCATACATACCTAGGTAGGGGCATATATAACAGGATGGGCATTATATATACCAGGATGAGGATATTAGTACTGAATTGGGGGATATTTCCCCTATAACAGTGTCAGCAGCAGATTCCTCCCATAACAGTGCATCATGACCACATTTTTTATTTCAATTTTTTTTCCTTTTCTAAAACCTAGCTGCGTCTTATGGTTCGGTGTGTCTTATAGTCTGAAAAATACAAAGACATGGGGTTAATCAACAGTTTAATTATGTTCTAAAGCTGTGCAGTCGCTGTACTGAAAGCCCGGCTGACATGAGAAAAGGAACTTTGATGCACTGCTGAGCCGGCTGTTAGTCAGTGCCATGTGTGCGGTTAAGGCCCTGTCACACACAGCGAGATCGCTGATTTTGTGACGTCATAGCGATCTTGCCAGCGACATCACTGTGTGTGACACACATCAGCGCCCTCCCCCCCCCGCTGGGTATCGCTGATCATGCAGGATCATCCTGGGCCATTTTTTGATCGTTGGTGTCCCGCACGCATTGCTGCGTGTGGCAGCGGGAGACCAACGATCAGCGACACTGCATGCTGGTATTTAAGGTAAACATCGGGTAACTAAGAGCCGTGTCGCTCTTGGATACCCGCTGTTTACCCTGGAAACCAGCGTGCACGCTGGTATCTAAGGTAAACAGCGGGTAACTAAGAGCTGCGCAGCCCTTGGATACCCGCTGTTTACCCTGGAAACCAGCGTGCACGCTGGTATCTAAGGTAAACAGTGGGTAACTAAGAGCTGCGCGGCTCTTGGATACCCGCTGTTTACCCTGGAAACCAGCGTGCACGCTGGTATCTAAGGTAAACAGCGGGTAACTAAGAGCTGCGCGGCCCTTGGATACCCGCTGTTTACCCTGGAAACCAGCGTGCACGCTGGTATCTAAGGTAAACAGCAGGTAACTAAGAGCTGCGCGGCTCTTGGATACCCGCTGTTTACCCTGGAAACCAGCATGCACGCTGGTTTCCAGGGTAAACAGCGGGTATCCAAGGACCGCGCAGCTCTTAGTTAGCCACTGTTTACCTAGATACCAGCTTGGTCGCTGGTCCTGATCGCTGGTGAGTCTGTCTAACGATGTCCCAGCGATCCCAACCACATTGGATGGTTGGTGGGATCGCTGGGACATCGTTGTGTGTAACGGGGCCTTTACTCCCGCTGCTCACAATGTACTGAGCAGTGACTGATGATGCATTGGCCACGCCTCTATGACTGAAAGCTGGAGGCTGTCGGGAGGAATAAAGTTAATTTCCTTTCAGCAATTGGCTTTCATTGTGGTGGTCGGGCAGCTTTAAGCCCCCCGTTACACACTGCGATATTGCTAGCAATATCGCTGTAAAGTCACCGATTTTGAGACGTTGCAGCGATATTGCTAGCAATATCGCTGCATGTGATACTTACCTCCGACTGGCTCCCCTGCTGGTTATCGCTGATCGCGCGAGAAGGTCCTGGATCATTTCTCGTCGGCCGCTTCCTGCTGGGCTTCCTGTGGCGCCGACGAGCGACGCGTGGAGCCGGGCGGGAGGACGTCAGGATAGCCACGTCTGACAGGTAAGTAGCGACCCCCGACCCCAGCAATGTCGCTGGTGAGATCTGCCTGTGTGCCAGCTCACTAGCGACCACCTAGCGATGCACCAGTGATCCTGACCGCGTCATATCGCTAGTCGGGATCGCTGGTGCATCGCTAGGTGTAACGGTACCTTTAGAATGCTATTAACCTGCAGATTAACCCCATATCTGCAGATTAATAGCATTTTTTGACTTAAGGAAAGATTTTGATACCAAAGATTTAGGGCACATACATTTTTACAGTATTCATATTTTTGTGTTAAAACTTTTTCCAACCATCAAAGGATCTAATGTATGAAAGACCTATTGAAATCATATAAAAAAGGGAACAGTGAAAGATATGGGGATAAGCAGACATTAACAAATCATACACAGCTTGTACTGAACTAACTTGGAGCTGTGTAAAGTATGGGTGAACTCATAAAGGTTTTTGTTTCCATTTCCTGACATCAAAAAGTCTCAAATTTTATTGCACATTGTTTTTTTGAAAAAAATTAGCATTTTTCTCAACATTTTGGAAATGCGGGTGAGAAAGTAGTTGTTCTTACAAAGGAAAGCTGGTATAATCCAGATTTATAAATTGCAACTTAAAAAAAATTTACAATTCTCACTCCAGTAGAGAGGTGTTGGAGAGAATGGAGGAACATCTCTAGACAGAAGCGTTATATGTATAGATGAGCCAAATTTATTAAACAGCGTGCAAGACTTTGATGTACATGGTGCAAATAACAGCATCAAAGCCAAAAAGGGGAACTAATTTAAAAATTCCTCTGATGATAAATCTCCTCCAATGATTATGACAGATGGCTGAGACCTTTCTCTACATGGGGCCTATAGGTAGATATTGTGGAAATTATTATACAACTTTCTAAGAACTAAAGGCCCCGTCACACTAAGCGAGATCGCTAGTGATATCGCTTAAGCGACACCGATTTGATGACGCAACAGCGACATCGTCAGTGATGTCGCTATGTGTGACATGCAGCGGCGATGTGGCCCCCGCTGCGATGTCGCTGAACGTGCTCGAACGTCCTGGGCCGTTTTTTGATCGTTGGCGTCCCCCTGGTGCGCCTGAGTCGCTGAGTTTGACACCCTTTATAAACGAGGAGCGACCTCGTTGGCGACTCATATTTCTGCGACGCAGTCGGGACTAGGTTAAATCATTAAAACACTACATGCTATGTGACAAGGTCCCAACAACCGCCGAGATGGTTATACAGATCGCTGATCGTTGCTGCGTCGTTTAGGAGATCTGCCTGTTTGGCAGCTAACTAGCGACCATGTAGCGGCACACAAACGATCTTTGCCAGGTCGTGTCGTTGTCGTGATCGCTGGTGCGTCGCTTAGTGTGACAGGGTCTTAAGTCAAAGATGTCTCCCCAAGCCAACTTGGTATCTTCTTCTGTACCAAAGAGTCTCAAGAACTACAAAACACTTACAGACAGGTGTCTCTTCTTTTAGGTTTGGTTAAAATATCCAGTGTTTCAATCCTTATTGTTTTTATGTTTCGAGGATTTTTTATGGGTCGTACATGACTTAGAAAGTAACCACCTCTAGGATATTTCTCCCATGACGTACTGTGACTTCCAAAAGGGACTGACACCGCTTCCACAGCAGAAGAAGACCTCTGGAGTTACCTTCACTGGATCCTTGTGGGCAATGGAAGGTGAGCATGCCTCAAAGTGTTATTTTCAATCAATCCATGGCAAAAAAATACTTTAATGTTGGATAACCACTTGTCATGAGTGAGTATACTCGTCACTCGGGTTTCCCCGAGCATGCTTGGGTGGTCTCCGAGTATTTTGGCATGCTCAGAGATTTAGTTTGTGTCGCCACAGCTGCATGATTTGCGACTTCTAGACAGGATGAAAACATGTGGGGGGTTACCTGTTTGTTAGGCAATCCCCTCATGTATTAAGGCTGTCTAGCAGCCATAAATCATGCAGCTGAGGCGACAAAAACTAAATCTCCAAGCACTCCAAAATACTCGGAGACCACCCAAGCATGCTTGGGGACACCCGAGTGACGAGTATACTCGCTCATCACTAATAACCACTTTTGTGTGATTAAAGAAAACTCACAGTAGCAGCAGTGATTAGTTTTTGCTCTTACACACCTTCCCCACCAAATGAGGAAGTACGGTAAGTTGGCTGGTCGGGGACACAGGCAGCACTACGCAGAAATGGCATGGCTCCAGTAGATGAATCTCTGTTTTTTTTTTTTAATTTAGACATCACCTGCTGGCAAATTTTATTATAAATATCAGTACTGGAAGCCCTTTTAAGAAACATTGAGGCATATAACATGTCAAGAGATGATTTTATTTTTTATCCTGAATCTTCCTACAATATCAGTACATTTCAACTTGCATGAGCTTTGTATGACATGTTAACCACCTACCTAGTTATACACAGTTTGCAAAGGTATGACGCAACAAAGCAGTTTACACTTCTGTTGACCTCAACCGAGCCACTCTTCTCTGTTTAATTTTTACAGTCACTTGTATATTCTGAACATTGAGGGTTTCAGTCAAAGATCAAATGTCAAAGCGGCTGGGAAAAGGGAAAATGTCACTGCTGAAAAAATGTAAGCATAGGCCGCTTAAATTGGATTTCCCATTTGCAACCACTGAAACACAAGTTTATCCTAGTCTCCCAGCTACCACGGAAAAGCTTTGATTCATGAACCAAATATGTGAGTCCCATGGGAGCTGTCAGTACATTGCCAAAGCCTTTATCTTGTTTAGGGAAGAAACATGGTTTCAATATATCTTTGTTTGATCATTAATCATACGCCTTTCTCATAAACTTTGACACCAGGACCACAATTTAGATATGTATCACTCCCATTGTTTATTGGACATGCATTGCCTTAATCATAGCTACGCCACCTTAACTTCTTCAAAGAATCACTTTGATGCCCTAGATCTGTAGCTAAACACCCCGTCAAGAAAGTCATTGCTTGACTTTCTGAATCTCATCTCCCGCATCCAGCACAGGGGTATATGCCCGTTAACTATACCCATGCCTATTGCTACAAGAAATGCAGCTCAATTTAATGTCCTACTCAATGGCAGCTTGGGTGGCTGTTTAGGCTCAATGTCCCAAAGTGCCCAAAGATTATTTTTGCAAGAAACTGAACAAATAAAAAAAAGTAGTAAAAATATAATCATGTCACAAAATTAAGATAAGTACATTCATGGTTGGTGTTACATCTTAACTAGAGATCAACAATCCTTTTGCAATTCGAATTCAACAACTTTGTCGAATTTTTCCCCAAAATTTGATTTCGCATTGAATCGATTAGCCACGATTCACAAGTATTGCAAAGCCCTGAAAATACAAATGTATCACTCTGATGTCTCCTAGGACCAGGTTGAAAACTTTTTAAGCACTTTAGCTCAAACACAGTGAAATTGACCTCGTGCAATCTTCTGGCTTGTATATCATGGCAATGGTAATTTTTCGGCAATTCACACAATTTGAATTGTCATTTGTTCAAATCTTCTGGCTTCAGCACCAATTTTCCTAAAATTCGACACCAATTCACAATACTGTATAATCAATCCTTATATATTTACCTGGTCAACATGACATTGTTTTAGCATTTAGTGGAGATTTATCACTGCCATCAATGAGGTAAGGAAACCTCATTGTATGAAAATGAATGTTGCTTAATTTAGGTTTCCTAATGATGATCTGTAGATACAATAGATTGGCAAATAGCAGCTCATTAAGAGAAGAAGGTGTGTGGTCCATTTACATATGAATGGAGATGCTCAGAGACACACAATCACCATAGTTAGTGATAATCTTAGGCATCCACACACAATGAGTAGTTTATGGCCAAGAGATCACTTGGCCAACAGCTATCAATCAAAGGCACTGTCTACTGAGCTCAATATTAATTAGTTAGTATTTAGGAAATTTAACCTATATGGGTTGTTTTGTTTCTAAAATAAACACTTTAAATACCCTGTGTGGAGATTCTGAGTTAAAGCACACACCTTCAATATTTGTCAGAAAAATACTCCTTCGACTAATACCTAAGGGCTATTTTGACCTTCCAATTTTGTGCTGTTATCAAGCACTGATTGACTGTATATATACACTCAGCAATTGTTTGCTTTGCCGTTTACAGATGCCAATAAATTACTGATGGGAAGAGAACGATTGTGTATATATATATATGATTGCTCCGTTCCCATACAGCATCATAATATTGGCAGCACATCCCATGTTTACAGGGAGTGTTGTGTTGAGGATAACGATGATTTTTATGCTGGCATAAACGATCCAATCAGTTGAAGAATGAGCAACTTGATCATATGTCAACCAAACTACCAACACCATTGAGGCCAATAAGGTCATCAATGCAGGAGAGCTAACAAAGACTAGAAGGACCAGGGGCATAATGACCGCTTTGACCGGTTCCCGGCGGGGCCCACCTGGGACACACATTCAGCTGAAGTGTATTGCGCGAACTTGCTGGCTCCAAGCGCCGCAATACATATTATCAGCCAATCAGGGGCCAGCAGCTGATGTCAGCATGCACATGAGTGGGGGCACATAGAATTGACGTCATGCGATCCCGTCGCATGCCAAAATCAGCTGTCAGCTTCAGAATTGGACGCCGCACGGCGTGGGAGCACTGGGAAGGTGAGTAGGAGCATAGGAGATTAGGAGCCACATACAAGTATGGGGGCCATATGCAAGGATGAGGCCCAGGATCAGGGCCATATACCAGGATGGGGACTATATACAAAGATGGGGTGCAGAATGAGGGCCATATACCTGGATCTGGGCTATATACAAGGATATGGCCCAGGTTGAGGGCCGTATACCAAGATGGTGGCCAAATACCAGGATGAGGGACATATACCAGAATGGGGGCCATATACCTGGATGGGGCCCAGGATGGGGCCCAGGATGAGGGTCATATACCAGGATGAGAGCCATATACCAGGATGGGCTGTGCATTATACTCCATGTAGGACTGTGGGCTATGCATTGTACTACATGTAGGACTATGTGCTGTGCATTCTACTACATACAGACGCGGATTCTTTACTGTAAGAGCAGTGAGACTATGGAACTCTCTGCCATATGATGTTGTAATGACTGAGTGATTCCCTAATAAAATTTAAGAAGGGACTGGATGCCTTTCTTGAAAAGTATAATATTACAGGGTATATACACTAGCTTCCTTAATATTGCGTAGATCCAGGGAGCTAGTCTGATTGCCATATGTGGAGTCGGGAAGGAATTTTTTTCCCCAATGTGAAGCTTACTGTTTGCCACAAGGGTTTTTTTTGCCTTCCTCTGGATCAACATGTTAGGGCAAGTTATGATAGGATGTGGGTTGAACTAGATGGACTTAAAGTCTTCCTTCAACCATAATAACTATGTTACTATTTTACATGGATTACTATGGGCTGTGCATTATACTGTATACAGGATAATTGGGGGCGCATTATACTGTATGTAGGATTATGGAGGGTGAATTATACTATATGGATGAATAGGGAGGACTATGGGCTGTGCATTATACTGTATGGAGGACTAAGGTGCTTATTATACTGTATGGTGGAGTATGAGGAGTGCATTATACTATAAGGAGGACTATGGGGAGTGCATTATTCTTCTGCTATGGGGCCCACGACTTCTATGTTCACCCCTGATGAGTATAATGGTTTACTTATATATATATATATATATATATATATATATATATATATAGTGGTGTAAGGACTACTGTGTCCACTAGGGGGCGCTGTGTGGATATCCCAAGAGAACGAATGAGTGGCAGAATCCTGAAGGATAGTTATGTATCTCAAAGTGGGTGGCTTTGAGATGGAGTATGTGTGATCAGCAATATCATTGTTGAGGTGTTGTTTCTAAGTATAACGGAGAAGTCTTCAGGTAACTAGAGAGATGGGTGGGTTCTGGTTACCTACAAATCCACCCAGGGGTGTGTCTGAAAACGCCTATAGTAAAAGGCTTTGTAAGTGTGTGAAGGACCTGTGATGAGGTCATAGCATGTGACCCAGTGGGCTTGGCTACGGACCATATAAGGTGGCCAGGGTAGGTCACAAGGAGTGAATGCTGGGACCTGATTGGTCCAGTTTGGAAGGTCCTGTGAGGAGAAGGATCTGGCTAACAGCCTGTGGAGCGGCTGTGTGTGTAATGGCGGCCAGCGTCTGAGAGTCCCTGAGGAGTGAGTGGATGTCTGCAGTCTGGAGAAACAGCCATGTGGGAACCCTGCCGTGGGTGAGATAAGGATGAGGCTGAATAGCCTGTATAATGGACGCTATGCTGTAATGTGAAGCTATATAATGGACGCTAAGCTGTTGTATATTGCTGCTGTGGTTTATGATGGTGAATAAACCTCATGGACTGATTTGGTTTTATGGAAAACCCGTACCGGATGTGATTTATTTGCTGCCAAGCGAGTGTCCCCCAACCTTGAATGACAGCGCTACCTCACTATATATATATATATATATATATATATATATATATAATATTGGGTGGCCCCGGTCCAAATTTTGGACCGGGACCCATCAGACTCTAGTTACGCCACTGAAAAGACCATAAGAGCGGTGGATCATTGGAGGACTTACTAAGTGAGTCCAAGTTATTTCATTATTTTATCCCTTCCTCTTATTCTTTAGGAAGTGTCCCTTTTCTATTTTCTATTCTATTTTCTATTATATTTTATTCTCTATTATATTTTATTCTATCTATTTTCTATTCTAGACCCTCATCCATTTGCCAAATTAATTATTTCAATGAGGAATGTGTAATACCTTATTTCTCTTGAGTTTCTGCAGGAAAATCAAACACTTAAGGGCCTGTCACACTAAGCGATATCGCTAGCAATATCGCTATAACATCACTCGTTTTTGTGATGTAGCAGCAATATTGCTAGCGATATCGCTATGTCCGATACTTACCTCTGACCGCTCCCCCGCTGGTTATATCTGATCGCGCGAGAACGTCCTGGACCGTTTCTCGTCGTCAGCTTCCTGCTGTGTCGACGAGAGACACGTGGGCGCGGGCGGGAGGATGTCAGGATCGCCTCGTCTGACAGGTAAGTAGCGACCCCCGACCCCTGTGATGTCACTGGTGAGATCTGCCTGTGTGGCAGCTCACTAGCGACCACTTAGCGATGTACCAGCGATCCTGACCGCGTCATATCGCTGGTCGGGATCGCTGGTGCATCGCTAAGTGTGACAGTACCTTTAGTGGCAGGTTCTCATATGGATTACTGCAGATAAGGGTTCCTTCCACCTGTTATAGGGGATTTCATGGTGTTTGGAAGCCGTTACCGTTTACACAGGCAATGCAGTCTGGTCCAAACATGTGAAGTTTTATTGATTTCAACAGGGCCAGCGGGTGAGTGTCGGTGCCCTGGACAAACAGGTGGGCCCATTCGACGTCGGGGACACCGACACGCTATGGGTTCCATGAGTCTGGGGAGCCCGATGCAATCCCCAAATACTCATCTCTCCCAGTTACACTTTGTAATGTCTAAGGCAGAGGGCATGAAGACGTGACTACAAGTCGCCTTTTGCCGAACAGTGCAGAGAGTCAGAAGATGATGAGGCGACCGCTGCAGTGGGGAATTAGGAGCGGTAAGTATTTGATTATTTATTTTTTATGTATAGAGCAATATATGGGGACATTTTACTGTATTGGGCATTATATGGGGCCATTATATTGTATGGAGCAATATACTGAGCCTTTATATGGGGCCATTATATACTGTATGTATCATTATAAGGGGTCATTATATACTGTATGGAGCATTATATGGGGCCATAATACTGTATGGAGCAATATATAGGGCCCATTATTCTGTATGGAGAACTATATGGGGCCAATTATTCTGTATGGAGCAATATATGGCCTCCATAATACTGTATGGAGCACTATATGAGGCCATTATCTACTATATGGAGTAATAATGGGGTCCATTATACTGTAAGGAGCATTATATGGGGCCCATTATGCTGTATAGAACATTATATGGGGCCCATTACATTGTATGGAGTATTATAAGGGACCCATTATTCTGTATGGAGATTATATGGGGAGCATTATGCTGTATGGAGCACTATGTGTGGCCCATTATACTGTATGGAGGACTATGTGGTGCCCATAATACTGTATGGAGGACTATTCAGTCTGCTCTAAAATGAAAAGTCTGCAGTCAGTTTGAAGACTTTGAATCCTCCCTCCCAGATCACGCACTGTGCACTGCAGGGATTTGACGATTTCTGAGATACTGGAGAATTTACAATATATATCACTCATGTAATGTAAGAAGTAAGTGAAATCGTTCCTGCCATACAGAGACAGACTCTGAGACAGCTCAGGTGCCTTAAATATATGTAAAGCATGGACTTGAAGTCTCACCCAAGATTTTCTGGTCGCTCCTAAAACCCAAACCCCAAATTCAGTCCTAATAGAAACCTCTCAGCAACCTACTGTTGCCGGAGCCTTCACCTCCGGGGCATATATCACAGAGGTTAGCCACTTCGGTGACACATATCTTCCACCCAGGACTTTACCTCTTGCTTTCCTACACTGTCTAGTTGTCAAAGCAGACAACTTCATAAATTTTTTCCCTGGAAATTGGCAAAATGGAATAAAATTGACATCCACTTGTATGGTTTAGAAATACACCCATATCTCTAATGTTCAGTACTTTACTTCCCCAATACAATGAAGAGCATTATTCTTCAAGGGCAAAAATAAGTACAAGAAAAATAAAATCTAATAATAAAAAAAGAATAATCTGAACTCCACCCTGAGGTCTGAAGGGAAATGAAATTCATAACCAAAAATATTATATTATTTAACAAAATATATTTTTTTACTGTTCCTTGCCATTAAAGTTAGGAAAGTTTTGAGTGCACTGTACAGTATGACATTTATGCTCCACTCCAAATTTTTTCAGCATTTACCCCTCAAAATTTTATTAAGCTCTAAGGAATAATTTCGGTAATATGTTCTGTAAAATGAGCATTTCCTTCCCCCTTGAAAATGAAACAAAACCCAAATAAATGTAGCAAGATATTAATAGAACATCTATGATTTAGACATCTGGAACAACAAATAATGTTCACACACTGGATCATTTTCTGGAAAAACTGGGAGACCCCCTGCAGATTGTATGATAATCAGGAACAGACTGTCAATACAATGTAATTAAAAACACTCATCAATTCTCGTGGATCAAGGTGCTTTAAGATCAAAGTGTCTAGATGCAGACAAGACAAAATAAGAAAACGCTTGACACTGAATAATGAATGTGAGCTAAGGACACAAAAAACAAAAGTATATTTGATATTATATATACCGTGTGTATATATATATATATATATATATATATGATTGAATATGATTTTTATCAGTGTACGATTGTGTTACATATCATTAATATAATTGCAGTTCAAACAAGGTTTTGTGGCCGTACATATTAAATGCTTGATGTTTTTTTGCTGACAGCTATTTCTCCAGACCCACCGGATCATGCATGTTTTCTATAAAAGGGGAAAGGTGAAGTTTACTGCTGTCAGAACAAAAGGATTGACTCATGTTGAAATTTAACAGTCTGATATTTGTCTCCTCCGCCATCGAGATAGAATCAGGAGACTGACATTTACATTAGAGGATTGACCTGTCCCAATGAATTATTGGGTTTAGTCATTGTTAATCTAAGCTTTACACACCTGTCCCGGGTGTCACGGGTTCCGCTTCCTTCTCCTAAGTCTGATGCCCTCTATTGTGCTCCGTAGTGTTTTGCAGATTGCCAGGCATAGATCCATGACATCGCCTCACTAAATCTTTTTGAAGCTTTCTGACTGTGGCTTTCAGCCATCATACCCCAGCGTAGACATACCTCTTACCACCTTCAGACTGTTTAAAGGGTCATCCCCTATGAGTAATCACTTCAACAAGACAGCATTTATCTGATGAAGGTGCAGGCGGACCAAAACGTTATCCACTAGCTGTTGATCCGTGGATTGTAAATAAATTCACTATGTTTTGCAACATATCTTTTTGAGTGTGGAGTTTCATTATTATCACATGAATGGTCATCAGGGCCGTATTTAGAGGTTATGCTGCCCTAGGCACTTTCAGTGCTGCCTCCCCCATTGGTGAGTACGACTAATGCAGACACTTTGGCAAAAATCGCTGATGTGAAAGTAGCCTTTCTCCCTAGTGCAGCCGTTTCCCCAATGCAGCCGTCTTCCCAGTGCAGCCGTCTCCCCAGTGTAGCCATCTCCTCAGAGCAGACATCTCCCCAGTGCACCCATCTCCCCAGTGCAGCCATCTCCCCAGTGCAGCCATCTCCTCAGTGCACCCGTCTCCTCAGTGCACCCGTTTCCCCAGTGCACCCATCTCCTCAGTGCAGCCATCTCCCCAGCGCAGCCATCTCTCCAGTGCAGCCATCTCCTCAGTGTACCCATCTCCTCAGTACACCCGTCTCCCCAGTGCACCCGTCTCCCCAGTGCAGCCATCTCCCCGGTGCAGCCATCTCCCCGGTGCAGCCGTCTCCCCAGTGCAGCTGTCTCCTCAGTGCAGCCATCTCCTCAGTACACCCATCCCCTCAGTGCATCCATCCCCTCAGTGCACACATCTCCCTAGTGCAGCTATCTCCTCAGTGTAGCCATCTCTCTAGTGCAGCCATCTCCCCAGTGCAGCCATCTCCCCAGTGCAGCCATCTCCTCAGCGCACCCATCTGCCCAGTGCAGCCGTCTCCCCAGTGCAGCCGTCTCCCCAGTGCAGCGGTCTCTCCCCTCCCTCCCCGCTGGGCTCATTCTCATCTCCCTCCTCCCTCCCCGCTGGGCTCATCCCCTCCCCCGCTCATACTTATCTTCCCTCCCCCGCTCATACTTATCTCCCCTCCCAGGCTCATACTCATCTCCCCCCTCCCTCGCCGCTGGGCTCATGCTCATCTCCCCCCTCCCTCCCCGCTGGGCTCATTCTCATCTCCCCCCTCCCCCCACTGGGCTCATTCTCATCACCCCCCTCCCTCCCTGCTGGGCTAATTCTCATCTCCCCCCTCCCTCCCCGCTGGGATAATTCTCATCTCCCCCCTCCCTCCCAGCTGGGCTAATTCTCATCTCCCCCTTCCCTCCCCGCAGGGCCCATTCTCATCTCTCCCTTCCCTCCCCGCAGGGCTCATTCTCATCTCCCCCCTCCCTCCCTGCTGGGCTCATTCTCATATCCCCCCTCCCTCTCCGCTGGGCTCATTCTCATCTCCCCCCTTCCTCCCTGCTGGGCACATACTTATCCCCTCCCCCCGCTCATGCTCATCTCCCCCCAGGCTTATACTCATCCCCCCAGGCTCATACTCATCTACCCCCTCCCTCCCCTCTGGGCTCATACTCATCCCCCCCGCTCATATTCATCCCCCCAGGCTCATACTCATCTCCACCATCCCTCCCCTCTGGGCTCATACTCATCCCCCTGCTCATATTCATCCCCCCCGCTCATATTCATCCCCCCAGGCTCATACTCATCTCCCCCTCCCTGTATGTATGGCTGGGCTAAGGGCGCACCTTGCGCGGTCCTTGCATGCTTACCACTCCAGGCATTCTTCCTGTGTCACAGGCTGTGCGTGTGAGCAGTCACGTGATAGCGCTCATTAAGGCCCATAAATATAGACGCCACGCCTATGGGAGAGGAGTGGCATCCATATTCATTACTGTAATGAGCGGTATCACGTGACCGCTCACACACACAGTTTGTGACACAGGAAGAATGCCGGAGACCTTCGGAGCTGCCGGCACCGCTGGAGCCGAGGAGGTGAGTATGATGTCTTCAAGAGGGGGGGAGGAAAGGAGAGGGGAGCGGAGGGGAGGATCTGACCCGGACTTCCATTATAAAAAAAAAAAAATTGCCCAGGTGCCGCCCCACCGCATTGTCCCGCCCTAGGCACGTGCCCGCGGGTGCCTAGTAGCAAATACGGCCCTGATGGTCATCATAACAAATCAGTATCATCCATATGAGAATGAAGGGGTTTCCTGAATCATGTCTATTGTAAAGGTCCCAAAATACTTTAGACTAAAGTCGGCTAGGAGCCTAAAATGTAAGGGGCACTTCTGACTGTCCCCCTTCCCGACAGATGTTGTCGAGGGAGATAATTTTAATTTAAATGCTCGGCTCTTTGGTAATTCATAATTATTTTGAATTTCAGTGGCCGATCCTTTTATTTTCTCTGGAGGTAATCCAACGTCAGAGAAGTCTGGCAGCAGACATCTCATAGAGAGCACAGGGGGCTCCAGTGCTTGATGGAGTTAGGAGGGATTGCTTTTGGGAAAGACAGTCAATCATTCAGATGACACATATCTAATGTGTACGGGGGGGCATTATGGCTTGCTGGAGTGACAGTCCTTCTGTACCCTTTGAGGGTCCACAACAGTGCTTGCATTCTTGGTGTGCACAGAAGCCGAGGTGTAAATATTTTAGAAGCAGTAGCCTAGAGCTTGCCCTATCTTGGTATCCAGGGGGTCATCCACCAAGGGGGTAAATTAAACAAGAAGCAGATAAATAGAGAAACAGTCTTTCTGTTTCAGGATGCCACAGTGTGAAGTTGGCCTCATTAGCATTTATAATGAAAAGAGGCATCTAATTTCTTCTCCCAGCATGAGGGGACAAGGAGACGGGCACACAAAACTTTCCTAAGAAAGCGCCACCTTACATTCCACAAATCCTAATCCCAAACCACCCACAGGTAAAATTGTAATGTAAAGTACCTGTGTCAATTCAAGTGTTCCTTTCCCTTCCATTCTTCAAATACAGTGTCCTTGAGCTATTATCTGATAAGATCTTCCAAAGGGGAAACCTGAATTGAGAGGCTTAAGCTGTGTTTGCTTTGTGTTGATGTTAATAATCCCCCTCTAATGATTTCTGAAATGAATTTGTGAGAATGTAAATAGCATTTAGAGGGTTATAAACACTGGATGATATTACACTATATAAATCCTTAAATTATAACCCCGGGTAACGGTAAATAGAAGCGTTTCTAATTATATAGGAGGCATAGAGAGGCGCTGTCCTGGATTTCTATTACTGTACCGCAGACCTCCGTAACCAAAAAAACATTCTTAAGGCTTATGTAGAGGAGCTAATAATCATGAATAAATGTTTTTTTAGAACTCTTGCTTGTTGGGTATCATTTTGAGTAAACATTCTGGCAATCACCTGATGATTGAGCAAAAATCTAATTCGTTGGGCGTTTCGACTGTACATGCGCACTTTTAAAGCATTGTGTGCATGTAGGACATGCGGTTCCGATAACATGAAATTCTATGTGCACACAATGATCTTGTTAACAATTGTTCCACATGCATAAAATTTTGGTTGGTCTGTCTAAGGCTGCTTTCACACATCGGGTTTTTTCTGACAGGCAGGATCCGGCTATTTTTAGAAAAACCGGAACCAGCGAAATATGCTACCGGAACCGGTTTTCTCTCATTGACTTGTATTAGCGCCGGATCGCGCCGCATGGCCTTTTGTTTCTTTTGTTTTTTGCCGGATCCGGCTAATATTTTGATTCCGTCATCTGGAAAAAAATGTCTCTAGTAACATTTTTTGTCTGCGGCGAAAAACCGGACAGCGCCGCATCCGGCGCTTCCGGCTTTTTGCAACAATGGAAGTCTATGGACGCCGGAATTCGCCGGATCCGGAAAAAGAGGGATCTGGCCACCGATCTGTTTTTTTAAGTCTGCGCATGCTCAGATCCAGTTGGCCAGCCCCCAGGAAACAGATATAAACCTGCTAGACGGATCCAGCGGAAAAAAGGATCCATTTCTTCAGTTTGCCACAATTTACGCCAGATCCATCGCTCCGGCGCGACGCCAGATCCTGCCTGTCGACAGCCTAAACAGGACAATAAATTACTGCCGATCAACTTGTACACAGCCAGTCATCGGTAGTTTATTGGCTGCAAACGACTTGGCTACACGGGCTCTTAGTCTATGGCACGTTCTGTAATTCTTCATATCTTCAGTGCTATGGACTCATATTGGTGACACCAGTATGAACTCATATTGACGACATCTTTTCTATCCTTGCAACATGGTACCCTGAGATGTTGTGAATAGCCTGACAGGCAGCTAAACCAATAAAAAGACTGTATCTTGAAGTCTGTGCAGTTTATTGAACATTAGTAAATACATTTGATGGAGCTAGGAGCAATAAATAACAAGCAATCAGTGTATGTATACAGGCAATGGAGTTCGATGTGACAAAATGACTAAACAGTTTATGAACCACATTTTAAATCAGCCTGCTATTCAGTCATATAAATGTGGCTGACTATTGTAGGGGTCGGTGTCTTAAGGGGGTTTTACACATAGCGATATCGCTAACAATATCACTAAAACATCACCGATTTGGTGACGCAGCAGCGATATCGCTATGTGTGATACTTGCCTCCGACCGGCTCCCCCGCTGTCCATCGCTTATCGCTCCATTTCTCGTTGGGCACTTCCTGCTGGGCTTCCTGCTGGCGCCGACGAGCGAAGCGTGCACGCGAACAGAGGACGTCAGGATCGCCGCATCTGAAAGGTAAGTATCGTCCGCTGTATCGCTGTGAGATCTTCCTGTGTGGCAGCTCACTAGCGATCATTTAGCGATGCACCAGCGATCCTGAACGGGTCATATCGCTGGTCGGGATTGCTGGTGCATCGCTAAATGTAAAGGGGCCTTTAGGTATCTGGTGGCTGCAAATAGGTGCCACATAATCTTCCTTACCAGGGATGCTGTCATGAAGGGGAATAAAATGATGGATGTCCTCTGAAGAGCAATCTGTGCCATAATGACCTTCTTCTTCCCACAATTCACCACTACATGGAGAGAGGATGGTAACAACAAAAGAACAAAAAAGCTAGTGCTGATAGGCAAATTCAACCATTAGGCTGGTTTCACACTAGCATTTTGCCGAGCTGCAGAGGGATGTGGACTTCCTCCGTGAAGCCATGCCCACGACCGCACCTCCACCGCTCAGCGCCGCCTATGTCCACTTGCGGCCTGCGTACCTATCTTTAACATTAGGTACGCAGGTCGTGCGGATGTATGCGGATGCCTCCACATGCGTCGTTTTGATGATGCAGTGAAAAAAAGAAATTCTAACCAGCTGGGTTCGATGCGGGTCACCTCATCGTCAAAACGACGCATGTGGAGGCATCCGCATACATCCGTACGACCTGCGTACCTAATGATAAAGATAAGTACGCAGGCCTCATGCTGCCGCATGCAGATATGGGCAGAGCTGAGTGGCTGAGGTGTGGCCATGGGCGGGCTTCATGGAGGAATTCCGCAGCCCTCCGCAGCTCGGCAAAATGCTAGTGTGAAACTAGCCTTAGATGGAGACTGTGTACTGGAAACATAAACTCAACAATGAAACTTTTGCAGAAGGCATGACAACACCGGTATCCAAAAGTCTAATCTGTATGGGGGCTTCTCAATACTTGCCAAAACAGATTATGGATCTCCTGTTCGATTTCAAACAATTGATACTTTTTTACATGAGGCAAGCCATGGCCATAAGAGTCTGGCGTTCACTCTTTCATAAAAACACAACAGTTTTTGACCAGGCCAAGTGTTCCTATATATGTCTGAGTCAGGGGAGATATTTCAAAAAATCGTTCAGCAGACAGTTACTGAATCTAATGTGAACTGGGAACTTTAGAATTGAGAGACAGTACACATATGCATTCAACTCCTGCTAGCTGCAGTTTTGTAACTAGGGAACAATCATAGGGTATCAAGAAGCACAATTTGAACTGAAATGCACCTTCATGGTGTTGTTACATATTTGATTCTTGCTGTAATTTAATTAACACTTAGCTAACATAAATGAATTCAAGTCTCCATGTCCAGATGAATTACACCCCAGAGTACTGAAGGAGATAGAAGAAATTTTTGAACCCCTCTCTATAATCTTTGAAAATTCTTGGAGAACAGAATAAGTCCCAGAAGACTTGAGAAAAGCAAATGTTGTCCCTACCTTCAAAAAGAGGAAGAAGGTGGACCAAGGGAACTATAGGCCGGTGAGTCTGACTTCTATAGCAGAAAAGATCTTTGAACAAATTATTAAACAACATGTATGTAAGTACTTGGATAAGAATGAAGTGATTAACCAGAGTCAGCATTGCTTTGTAACTATTAAGTCATGTCAGACTAACTTAATTTCCTTCTATGACAGAATCACTGACTGAGTTGATCAGGGAAATGCTGTAGATATAGTATATCTTGACTTCAGCAAAGCATTTGACAAAGTATCTCACACAATCCTTATTGAAAAAATGACTAAGTATGGAATGGACAAGGCAACTGTTTGGTGAATTCATAACTGGCTTAGAGATCGGACCCAAAGAGTGGTCGTAAATGGCTGCACATCCAGTTGGAAGAATATCTCAAGTGGGGTACCACAGTGCTCTGTCCTGGGCCCTGTATTGTTCAACATATTTATCAATGATTTAGATGAAGGAATTGAGAGTAAACTGATTAAATTTGCTGATGATACAAACCTAGGAGGGATAGCTAATACTAGAGAAGAGAGAGGATTCAAAAATATATAAATAATTTGGAGCAGTGAGCAGCAACTAATAGAATGGTTTTTAACAGGGAAAAATGCACAGTACTACATCTGGGCAATAAAAATGAAAAAGCATATTCAGAATGGGAGGAATAGGGCTAAGCAACAGCACATGTGAAAAAAACTTGGGTATACTAATAGATCACAGACTGAACATGAGTCAACAGTGTGATGCAGCAGCAAAAAGAGGCAAATACAATTCTGGGATGTATTAACAGAAGCACACAGTCTAGATCGTGTGAAGTAATTATCCTCCTCTACTCCTCTTTGGTCAGACCTCACCTGGAATACTGTGTCCAGTTTTGGACACCAGATTTTAAGGGAAGATATGAACAAAAAAGCAGGTTCAGGGAAGAGCAATCAGAATGATGAGCAGTCTGCAAACAATGTCCTATGAGGAATGGTTAGAAGATTTGGGAATGTTTAGTTTGCAAAAAAGAATACTGAGAGGAGACTTAATAGCTGTCTGCAAATATCTCAAGGGCTGTCACATTGTAGAAAGATCATCTTTATTCTCATTTGCAAAAGGTAAGACTAGAAGCAATGGGATGAAACTGAATGGGAGGAGACACAGATTAGATACTAGAAAAAACTTTTTGACAGTTAGGGTGGAAAAGGCTGCCACGAGAGGTGGTGAGTTCTCCTTCAACTGAAGTCTTCAAACAGAGGCAGGACAGACATCTGTCTGGGATGATTTAGGGAATCCTGCTTTGAGCAGGGGGTTGGACCAGATGGCCCCGGAGGTCCCTTTCAACTCTACCATTCTATGATTCTATGAGCTGCACACTGTATGGCGCAATATGTAAAAAATAAATAAATTAAAACCAAAGATGTGGGGTCCCCTCTATTTTTTATAATAAGTGCAGGTAAAACAGACAGCGGTGCATTTTCAAGTGGGTAATATTTTGGGGATAACGTTAGCTGTGTAATGTCTGCTGACATCAAGCCCAAGGTTTAGTAATGGAGAGGCGTCTAAAATATACCCCCATTACTAACCCTGTAGTCTAAAGCAATAAACACACACACGGAGAAAAGTCCTTTAATTGTATAAAGCAATCCCCGACTCTCTTTTACCCATTTACTACTTTTAATAAATAAAATTAATGATTAGTGATAAACATTTAATAATAATAATCTTTATATAGCACTAACATATTCCGCAGCACTTTACACACATTATCATCGCTGTACCCAATGGGGCTCACAATCTAAATTCCCTATCAGTATGTCTTTGGAATGTGGGAGGAAACCAGAGGAAACCCACATAAACACGGGGAGAACATACAAACTCCTTGTAGATGTTGTCCTTGGTGGGAATCGAACACAGGACTCCAGCCCTGCAAGGCTGCAGCGCTAACCACTGAGCCACCATGCTGCCCTTATGTCAGTTCTAATGCATTTAATTATAGTATGGTAGACCAAGCTAATAATGGCAGCTTCCTTTCAGTAGCTTAACTGTCTCGAATCGCACTTCTTCAGTATCTGATACAAGTGTAAACCAGGGTGGATGCTTAGTAAGCAATAGATGCAGACAATGGATTTTGGAGTAAACACTGTAACAGTATTGGTGATCATTTTTTTGGATTGCACACCCTCAGCTATAGGTCCATCTCACTCCATTCTAGTGCAGCTTGACTATAGTACCCGCTCAGCATGGACACGAATGCCCAGCCCAACCCCTCTATTGTGGGAAGGGATGTCCATGAAAAGGAGTCCTATAGCACAAAATAGCTTTTCAAATCAGGCACAAGTGCACGGTACACAGATGGCATGACCAAGCAGTTCTCTGCACCTTCCTGGCAAGCACAGCATAGAGTTTAGATCATGTGAAGTCATTATTGCCCTCAACTCCTCCTTGGTCAAGCCGCATCTGGAATACTGTGTCCAGTTCTGGGCACCACATTTTAAAAGAAGATATGAATAAACAAGCAAGTTCAGAGAAGAGTGACCAGAATGGTGAGAAGTCTGCAAACAATGTCCTATGAGGAACAGTTAGAGCATTTGGGAATGTTTAGCTTGCAACAAAGAATACTGAGAGGAGACTTAATAGCTGAATGCAAATATCTCAAGGGCTGTCACATTGTAGAGGGATCAGCTTTATTCTCAGTTGCACAAAGAAAGTCTAGTAGCAATGGAATGAAACTGGGAGGAGAAACAGATTGGATGTTAGAAAAAAACATTTTGTCAGTGAGGGTGATCAATGAGTGAAACAGTCTGCCACAAGAGGTGGTGAGTTCTCCTTCAATGGAAGTCTTCAAACAGAGGATGAACAGATATCTGTCTGAGATGATTTAGTGAATCCTGTATTGAGCAGGAGGTTGGACACGATGACCCAGGAGATCCCTTCCAATGCTAACATTTTAGGGTTCTATGATTCCTATCTGCATATTTTCCCTAAATCTCCATTGACTCCTGTAAAACCAGAGCTGTCAGTCAAGGAAGAGGAGACAAATGCAAATAAGCAGGAACGTGCATTAAACTGCTCAGCCACATCATGGTAACACCAAGCGCCTGTGCTTGAACTGAACAGTCATTTTGTGCCGGCAGAGTCCCTTTAAACAATTTGTGGATCCACCTACCTCTGATGGCACCTGAGTCTCAACTTTTCCCACTGTCATGAAGAGAATCAACCATTCCTTACAACAAAACTCATGCCCCAAAATTGAAAGGTACAGTGCTAGCAAAAAATGGGCACATGATAGCTGTATAATGTATTATAAAAGACAAAATATAATCATGTGTGTCATCGTATTTGTGGGGGTTTGCAGGTACGCAGGATGCAGTGACAAGTCGCGAGACAATTTGGTGCTTTCTATAGTAACGTTTATAAGACTAAAGGGAACTTTCCTCAGTCACGGCCTGATCAACAAAAGGGGTAACACAGATTGCCCTCGCAGGGGCTCTATACAAGCAAACACAAACGGATAGAACACGACTACTTCCGGCAGTAGCCGGTCACTATAGGGCCGCGGTATGGCCGACTACGGGTCCTTAATTATATAGTCAACTTAGCCGTCCAGACGTCCCTCGCCGGATGGTGGTCTTTCGTTGTAGTAGTCGCTGGGCCCAGTTGCTGAGGCGTTGAGGAAGTCTTTGCGCGCTCCGGCGCGCTGATGACACTGGAGCCCCACAGGCCCCAGCGGAGTCCTTGAACGGATGGGCCGCAGCCCCTGGACTGGGGCAAGCAGGGGCCATGCGGGGTGGCGGGTGATAGGCCACCTGTGCAACTAGCAGCTGCGACGGGGACTCCGCGGTGAGCAAAGGCCTGGCCCTTGCCACGGACGGGAGCGGGACAGTGGTGGCCGCCGACGGCACCGGACTTGCCGCGGCCACGGGTGAGAGCAAGGCGGCTGCGGGTGGGGGGAGACAGGCCGCAGTCTCGAGCTGAGGCGAGGCAGCAGCGACCGCGGGGCAGGCCGCAGCCGTGGGCTGAGGCGAGGCGGCAACGGCTGCGGGCTGAGGTAAGGCGGCAGCGGGTCTCGGACAGTCGTCCCGGTGCCGTCCCTCTGATGTCCTCCATGAGCGTTTCCCCTGGCACTGGTAAGTCGCTCTTACTCTCAGTCGCTCCCACGGTCTCATGCTGCTTTTGTCCCGGTCTGCTGACTCATCGTCCCGGGAATTCCCCGCCTCCTTTATACTGGTCCCTCCCCCAGCCCATCTGTCTGTCACAACGGTCGGTCCCCGAACTCTGTCCCCCGGGGACAGTTTCCCCCAGAACCTAGATGACGGCTCCCTTTGTTCCAGCCCGGACTCTCGACGGGGGATGTTCTGCCCACATATTTTCTGTGAAAGAGAAAGATAAGCATCACCCAGGTCATCCTAATTCCTATTCCTAGAAGCTAGCTTTAGATATGGAGATCTACATAGTTCAGCACCAGGAACTTTTTCTCCATAAAATGGATTTCAGCTATTTAGAATGAAAATCTATGGAATAGTTGACTACTTATATTACTTATAAGTAATTATTATTATTATTATTTATTGTTATAGCGCCATTTATTCCATGGCGCTTTACATGTGAGGGGGGTATACATAAAAACAAGTACAATAATCTTAAACAATACAAGTCATAACTGGTACAGGAGGAGAGAGGACCCTGCCCGCGAGGGCTCACAATCTTCAAGGGATGGGTGATAATACAGTAGGCGAGGGTAGAGCTGGTCGTGCAGCGGTTTGGTCGATCGGTGGTTACTGCAGGTTATAGGCTTGTCGGAAGAGGTGGGTCTTCAGGCTCTTTTTGAAGGTTTCGATGGTAGGTGAGAGTCTGATATGTTGTGGTAGAGAGTTCCAGAGTAGGGGTGATGCGCGAGAGAAATCTTGTATGCGATTGTGGGAAGAGGAGATAAGAGGGGAGTAGAGAAGGAGATCTTGTGAGGATCGGAGGTTGCGTGCAGGAAAGTACCGGGAGACGAGGTCACAGATGTATGGAGGAGACAAGTTGTGGATGGCTTTGTATGTCATGGTTAGGGTTTTGTAATGGAGTCTCTGGGCAATTGGGAGCCAGTGAAGGGATTGACAGAGGGGAGAAGCTGGGGAATAGCGGGGGGACAGGTGGATTAGTCGGGCAGCAGAGTTTAGAATAGATTGGAGGGGTGCGAGAGTGTTTGAGGGGAGGCCGCAGAGCATGAGGTTGCAGTAGTCAAGGCGAGAGATGATGAGGGCATGGACTAGGGTTTTTGCAGATTCTTGGGTGAGGAATGAACGGATGCGTGAAATATTTTTGAGTTGAAGTCGGCAGGAAGTGGAAAGGGTTTGGATATGTGGTTTGAAGGAGAGATCAGCATCAAGGATTACTCCGAGGCAGCGAGCTTGTGGGACTGGGGAGAGTGGGCAGTCATTTACTGTAATTGATAGGTTCGTAGGGGGGGTCACGTGAGATGGGGGAAAGATGATGAATTCTGTTTTGTCCATGTTGAGTTTCAGATATCTAGTGGAGAAGAAGGATGAAATAGTGGACAGACATTGAGGGATTCTGGTTAGTAGGGAGGTGATATCTGGTCCAGAGATGTAGATCTGTGTGTCATCAGCATAAAGATGATACTGAAAGCCATGAGATTCTATGAGCTGTCCCAGGCCAAAGGTGTAAATAGAGAACAGCAGGGGCCCTAGGACTGAACCTTGTGGGACTCCGACAGATAGGGGGCGAGGTGAGGAGGTGGTGTGTGAGTGGGAGACGCTGAATGTCCGGTCTGTTAGGTATGATGAGATCCAGGAGAGGGCCAAGTCTGTGATGCCGAGGGATGAGAGGGTCTGTAATAATAGGGAATGGTCCACTGTGTCAAAGGCAGCCGACAGGTCCAGGAGGAGGAGGACAGAGTAGTGTCGCTTGCTCTTGGCAGTTAAGAGGTCATTGGTGACCTTAGTAAGGGCAGTTTCAGTGGAGTGGTGTGACCGGAAGCCAGATTGTAAGCGGTCGAAGAGGGAGCAAGAAGAGAGATGGGAGGACAGTTCAAGGTAGACGTGTTGTTCCAGTAGCTTGGAGGCGTATGGGAGAAGTGATATAGGGCGATAGCTAGATACAGAGGATGGGTCAAGAGAGGGCTTTTTGAGGATAGGTGTGATGGAGGCATGTTTAAAGCTTGAGGGGAAAACACCAGTTGTTAGTGATAGGTTGAAGAGATGGGTGACTGTTGGGATGAAGACTGTGGTGAGGTTTGGGATGAAGTGGGATGGGATCGGGTCGAGTGCACAGGTGGTGAGATGTGATCTTGAGAGTAGAGTGGAGAGTCGATCTTCTGTAATGGTGGAGAAGTTGGTTTTGAAGGTGGAGGGCTGGGAGGTCGGGAGGAAGGGCTCTGGGGGTTGTTGACCAAAACTGTCCCTGATGTTATCAATTTTCTGCTTGAAAAATGAGGCAAAGTCTTCAGCTGAGATGAGTGGGGAGGGAGGAGGTGCTGGGGGGCGGAGGAGAGAATTGAAGGTGTTGAATAACTGTTTAGGGTTGTGAGACAGGGAGGATATGAGAGATGAGAAGTAGGTTTGTTTAGCTGTGGCGAGTGTGGTCTTGAAAGTAGTGAGGGACTGTTTGAATGCGATGAAATGCTCGTTGGAGTGGGATCTTTTCCATCTGCGCTCAGCAGCCCTGGAAGCTCGCCTCAGCTCTTTGGTCAGGCTGGTGTGCCAGGGCTGTCTGTTGATTTTGCGAGTTTTGGTATGTGTAAGTGGGGCAGCGGATTCCAAAGCTACAGCTATTGTGGTGTTATATAGAGCGGCAGCGTCATCCGCATTGTGTAAGGAACTTATATCTGTAAGAGGGAGGAGGGATTCGGAGAATGAGTGTAGGTCAAGGTGTTTAAGATTCCTGCGAGGGTGTGAAAGTTTGTGGGGTGGGGATTGTAGACATGGAGTGAAGAGGGAAGAGAATGTGAGCAGGTTGTGGTCAGAGAGAGGAAGAGGTGAGTTAGAGAGGTTAGATAGGGAGCAGAGGCGGGCGAAGATGAGGTCCAGTGTGTGGCCATCTTTGTGGGTGGCTGTAGAAGACCATTGAGTGAGGCCGAAGGAGGAAGTGAGAGATAGAAGTTTAGTGGCAGCTGAGAGGGAAGTGTCAATGGGGATGTTGAAGTCGCCCATGATGATAGTAGGGATGTCCGCGGAAAGGAAATGAAGTAACCAGGTGGTGAAGTGGTCAAAGAAGGTGGTGGCTGGCCCTGGGGGGCGGTAGATGACAGCCAGTTGGAGGTTGGAGGGGGAGTAGATGCGCACAGAGTGCACCTCAAAGGAAGGGAGGGTAACAGAGGGTGGCAGTGGGATTGGGGTGAAGGAGCAGGTATCTGACAGGAGAAAACCAACTCCTCCACCATGTTTGCTGCTGGGGCGGGGGGTGTGAGAAAGGTGGAAGCCGCCATACGAAAGTGCAGCAGGAGAGGCTGTGTCAGAAGGGGTGAGCCAGGTTTCGGTGATGGCGAGGAAGGAGAGTTTGGTAGTAACAAAAAGATCATGGATGTAGGAAAGCTTGTTGCAGACAGAGCGAGCGTTCCACAGAGCTCCTGTTAGTGGGACTGGGGAAGCGGGGGCTGGGTGAATGGGTATAAGGTTGGAGAGGTTACGGAAGGTTGTGATAGAGCGTGGATGGGAGGTAGAAATGACTGTGGGAATGTGGTGAGGAGGACCAGGATTTGGAGAGATATCACCAGCAGTGAGAAGGAGCAGAGAAAGTGTTACCAGGTGGGAGCAGGGGTCAGTGGTCTCAGTGTGGTAACCTAAATCTCAAGCGCACCAATGGAAAAGCTCCAATGAGGCCCCCAAGTATTGCAAGTCTTCAATAGTAATGGTCTTTTCATATGGGCTAAAGGCTAATTTTGGGTTCTCTAGGCTACAGGGCCCGGGTACAATTGCAACCCCATGTGCCTATTATATTTACGCCTCTATGTCATAGAATCAAAGAATGTTAGAGTTGGAAGGGACCTCAAGAGTAATCATATCCAATCTCTGCCCAATGCAGGATTCACTAAACCATCTCAGACAGACATCTGTCCAGTCTCTGATTGAAGACTTCCATTGAAGGAGCACTCACCACCTCTCGTTGCAGCCTGTACCACTCATTGATCACCCTCACTGTCATGTGGTCCTACGACGGTGGTGCAGGCAGCAAGGATTTGGATTCTTGGACCATGGCGTGAATTACCTCTACGATGGACTTCTCGCAAGAGATGGGATGCACCTCACAAAACCTGGGAAACACACATTCCCCAGAAGACTTGCCACACTCATCAGGAGGGCTTTAAACTAGAAGAAGAGGGGATGGGAGGAAAAACAGCAGACAAGAACATGCAGCAGAAGGACAAACTAATCAAGGATACTAGATGTGGTAAAGAGGACCCAAGACAGGGTACTCAGAAGGAAACTAAGAAAAAGGAAGCAAAACTTCTTTCCTGCATGCTGACCAGCGCAAGAAGCCTGACCAATAAGATTGAAGATCTGGAGTTGGTAATGTATGAGGAAAAATACGACATAGTAGGAATAACTGAGACATGGTTAGACGACAGCAACGACTGGGCGGCTAACTTGCAAGGATTTGATTTGTTTAGGAGGGATCGTAAAAAGAGGAAAGGGGGTGGAGTCTTTCTATATATAAAGTCCACTTTAAAGCCCACACTAAGAGAAGATATACAAGAGGGAAACGAAGAGGTGGAGTCTCTATGGGTGGAGATACAAGGAGGGAAAAGTAATAAAATCCTCATAGGGGGTTGCTATAAGCCACCAAATATAACAGAAACCACTGAAAATGTATTATTGAAACAAATAGACAAAGCAGCAAATCACAATGAGGTGATTATTATGGGGGACTTCAACTACCCCGACATAGACTGGGAAACCGAAACCTGCGTATCTCAGAAAGGAAACCAATTTCTGTCAGTGACCAAGGATAATTATCTGTCACCACTTGTGCAGGGCCCAACTAGAGGGACGGCCCTTCTGGACTTAATTTTAAGCAACAGACCAGATAGAATAACAGAAGTGCGAGTCGATGGGCACCTAGGGAACAGTGACCACAATATAATACAATTCCACTTGTCCTTCAGTAAGGTGCCCTGGAAGGGGGTTACAAAAACGCTGAATTTCAGGAAAGCAAAGTTTGATCAGCTTAGAGAGGACCTTCGCCGAATTGATTGGGACAATGTCCTCAAAAATAGGAACACAGAAAATAAATGGGAAATATTTAAATCAGTTTTACACACCCACTGCGAGCTAGCCATACCGTACAGAAATAAAAGGGCTAGGAACAGGAGAGCAGGGCAATAAATAAGAAGAACAAGGCATTTAAGAAGCTAAAACAAGAAGGCAATGAAGAAGCATTAAAAAGTTATAGACAAAAAAATAAAATGTGTAAAAAACAAATACATTTAGCAAAAGTGGAAACTGAGAGACTCATTGCTAAGGAAAGTAAAACAAACCCCAAACTATTCTTTAATTATATAAACAGTAAAATGATTAAAATTGATGGTGTTGGCCCTTTAAAGAACAATGAGGGTGAAATCATAGAGAGCGATGTGGGAAAAGCAAATGTTTTAAATACTTTTTTCTCAACAGTGTTCACACAGGAAAAGGATTTGCCAGGGGAAGTGCAGAGTGATAATGTAAACTCCCATTAAGTATTACCTGCCTAACCCAGGAAGAACTGCAGAACCGCCTTAGTAAGATTAAAATTGACAAATCACCAGGCCCTGATGGCATTCACCCTAGGGTATTAAGGGAGTTAAGTAATGTGAGAGACAGGCCTCTATTCCTTATATTTAAAGACTCTATAGAAACAAGGTCTGTTCCTTTTGATTGGCGGCAAGCAAATGTGGTACCAATATTCAAAAAGGGGTGTAAAAGGGAACCTGGAAACTATAGGCCGGTAATCTTAACATCTGTTGTGGGTAAAATTTTTGAAGGGTTTCTAAGGGATACCATTATGGAATATCTCAATGTTAATAAATGTTTAACTCCATATCAACATGGATTTATGAAGGATCGCTCCTGTCAAACTAACCTGATCAGCTTCTATGAGGACGTAAGCTCTCAAATGGACCAAGGAGAATCATTGGATGCCATTTATCTCGACTTCTCTAAAACATTTGACACTGTCCCACATAAAAGATTGGTAAGTAAGATGAGAAAGCTTGGGCTAGGGGAAAATGTGTGTAGATGGGTAGGTAGCTGGCTTAGTGATAGAAAACAAAGAGTGGTTATTAATGGTGCATACTCAGATTGGGCCAGGGTTACTAGTGGGGTACCACAGGGTTCTGTACTATTTAATATATTTATTAATGATCTAGTGCATGGCTTCCACAGTAAAATATCAGTATTTGCAGATGATACAAAACTATGTAAGGTAGTTAACACAAAGGGGGACAGTTTGCAACTACAGACAGATTTGTGTTATGAATGAGTCACCGGAGGAGAAAACAAAAATACAAGCTAAGTCCAGAAAACCGGAGAGGTTGGTAGCTATCGGATTGCAGACCCCTGATCCTATACACCACAACTAACAGTAGCCGTGGGGGGTTCCTACGGTGCCCTAGACCCCTCGTCACAGCCGGAGAACTACATAAGCCTAAAGAAGGAAAGGGGAAATCTAAACTGCTCCAGAGCAGACCCCAAAGCAATAGACAGCCCCCAACATGTATTGTCGGTGAAAAACAGATGAAAACACACACACAGACAGAAAGACAGGCTGAGCAAATGATGGGGCCCAACTAACTAGATAGGACAGGACAGAAAAGATGCTGGCTGCAATCCGCAAAAAACCCTACCAAAAATGTCCCAACAGTCTGATAGGGAAAAAGGCCCTGAAGTCGCTAGACTTCAAAATCACTATATCAGCACTCAGGTATATTCTGAAAGCAGAGCAAAGAGATCAACTGATCAGAGACAAAAATGGAATTCAGCCAGTCCCAACCAGGACTGGCTGAATACAAACACTAAGGAAACCAGACCAAATCTCATGGAATAATAGCAGGGCAAAAACTTAGCTTTTAGTAGACAGGAACTAAGCTGGATGCAAGAGCTCAGAGCAGAAAGGATCACCAGCAGCCCTGCAGGGCGTCAGCTGCCTTATAGCCACTCAGAAATTCCAGATGTCCAATCAAACTCAGCTTGTTCAGATGACAGGTTCTTCCCATCCCAATCAATTTCACTACCTCTCTTCACCAGCAGAAGGAGTTCATCAGACATCAAAGGTGAAGGGGAGAATGAACTCACAACAGTACCTCCCCCTTGAGGAGGGGTCACCGAACCCTCATCCACGCCACCAGGGTGATCAGGATGGGGCCGATGAAAAGCACGAACCAATCTTTTGGCATGAATATCGGATGCAGGGACCCAAGAATTATCCTCCTGGCCATAACCTTTCCATTTAACCAAATACTGGAGTCTCCGTCTAGCCAGACGAGAATCCAGTATCTTCTCAACCTCATATTCCACATTACCTTCAACCAATACAGGGTCAGGAGGTGCCACCACAGGAACTACTGGCTCAACAAACCTCTTTAACAGAGACTTATGAAACACGTTATGGATCTTGAATGTAACAGGAAGAGCCAATCGAAAAGAGAGCGGATTAAGAATCTCCAAAATCTTGTAAGGTCCAATAAATCTAGGCTTAAACTTTGGAGAAGCCACCTTCATAGAGATATTCTTTGATGACAACCAAACCATATCACCCACCTTAAACCGGGGACCAATGGTCCTATGCCGGTTGGAAAACCGCTGGGCCTTTTCCTGGGAGAGAGACAACTTATCCACCACTTGGTCCCAAATCTGGTGCATTCTCTCCACCACAGTGTCAACACCTGGGCAGGCAGAAAACTCCACCTGCCCTGAAGAGAATCGAGGATGAAACCCAAAGTTACAAAAAAAAGGTGACATCAAAGTGGCAGAACTAGCTCTATTATTTAAAGCAAATTCGGCCAAGGGCAAAAATGAAACCCAATCATCCTGATCAGCAGAAATAAAGCATCTCAAATACGACTCCAAAGTCTGGTTTGTTCTCTCCGTCTGCCCATTGGTCTGAGGGTGAAACGCAGAGGAGAAGGACAACTGAATTCCCAGCTTGGAACAGAAAGTCCACCAAAATCTAGAAACAAACTGAACTCCTCTGTCAGATACAATGTTCTCAGGAATCCCGTGCAAGCGAACCACCTGTTGCAAAAACAAGGGCACCAACTCTGAGGAAGATGGCAACTTAGGGAGTGGTACAAGATGGACCATCTTAGAGAATCTATCACAAATCACCCAAATAACAGTCATTCTCTGAGAGACAGGCATAGCAGAGATAAAATCCATTGAAATATGGGTGCATGGCCTCCTGGGCACCGGCAAAGGCATCAACAACCCACTAGAGCGAGAACAAGGTTTAGACTGGGAGCAAGTCCCACAGGACTGCACAAAATTCCTGACATCATGAGACAAGGCGGGCCACCAAAAAGACCGACTCACCAAATCTCTGGTACCAAAAATACCTGGATGACCAGCCAATGCGGAGCAATGAACCTCAGACATCACTCTCTTTCTCCACTGGTCAGGAACATACAATTTTCCAATGGGACAACGCTCAGGTTTGTCCTCCTGGAACTCTTCCAGAACACGTCTCAAATCGGGCGAGATGGCAGAAAGAACTACCCCCTCACCTAAGATGGTAGCAGGCTTGGTCACAATAGGAGAATCAGCAAAGAAACTCCTAGAGAGGGCGTCTGCCTTGACATTCTTAGTGCCCGGAAGAAAAGAGACCACAAAATCAAAACGTGTGAAAAACAAGGCCCACCTAGCCTGTCTAGGATTCAAGCATTTGGTCGACTCCAGGTAAATCAAATTCTTGTGGTCAGTAAGGACCACGACTTGATGTTTAGCTCCCTCCAACCAATGTCTCCACTCCTCAAATGCCCATTTCATGGCTAACAGTTCCCGATTCCCCACATCATAGTTACGTTCGGATAGGGAGAACTTTCAGGAAAAGAAAGCACAGGGATTCATTTTAGATGTTACAGGATCTTTTGGGGACAAAACAGCTCCTGCACCAATCTCAGAAGCGCCACCTCTACCTGAAACGGGAGTGAGACATCAGGTTGCCGCAAAACCGGAGCAGAAGTGAACCTTCGCTTCAGCTCCTGAAAAGAAGAAACAGCCTCCGGAGACCAATTCAGCACATCAGCCCCCTTCTTAGTCAAATCAGTCAATGGTTTGGCAATACCAGAAAAATTAGCTATAAATTTACGATAAAAATTAGCAAAACCCAAAAACTTCTGGAGGGCCTTCAAAGAAGTGGGCTGAACCCAATCATAAATGGCCTGTACCTTGGCCGGGTCCATTTCAATAGTTGACGGAGACAAAATAAATCCCAAAAATGAAATCCTCTGTACACCAAAAAGGCATTTCGATCCCTTGACATACAGGGAATTCTCCCTCAAAATCCGGAACACAGTCCGAGCATGTTCCACATGAGAGTCCCAATCCTTGGAAAAGATCAAAATATCATCCAGATAGATGATCAAAAATGTATCCGCAAAGTCTCGGAAAATATCATTCATGAAGCACTGGAAGACAGAAGGGGCAGTAGTGAGCCCAAAAGGCATCACCAAGTACTCAAAATGTCCCTCCGGAGTATTAAACGCCGTCTTCCATTCATCCCCCTGCTTAATGCGAATAAGATTATACGCCCCCCTGAGGTCAAGCTTGGTAAACCAGCAAGCACCTTTAACTCTGGAGAATAGATCAGAAATCAGGGGTAACGGATACTGATATTTAACAGTAATTTTGTTGAGGGAATGATAGTCAATACAAGGCCTTAATGAACCATCTTTCTTGGCCACAAAAAAACCCAGCACCTAAGGGTGAAGAGGATGGTCTAATATGACCCTTCTCCAACGACTCCTTAATATAGGTTACATAGCCTCGTGCTCGGGTACAGATAAATTGAAAAGATGACCCTTGGGAAATTTACACCCAGGGCTCAGCTCAACTGCACAGTCATAACTCCTATGAGGAGGCAAAGACGCAGACTCATTCTCACTAAATATATCATAAAAATCCGCCAAATAGTCAGGAACATCATGCGACTGGGGAGAGGTGGAGAAAATAGGAGCGTCGCTAAGGGCACACCGACAACCCCAACTCACCACAGACACAGATTTCCAATCCAAAACTGGATTATGAATTTGCAACCAGGGAAACCCCAGAACAATGGTATCATGCAAATTATGCAACACCAAAAATCTGCAATTTTCTTGATGGTCTGGGGCGACCCGCATTACCACCTGGGTCCAAAACTGAGGTTTATTCTTCGCCAAAGGAGTAGCATCAATACCCCTCAAAGGGATAGGCGTCCACAGAGGTGTCATAGGAAACCCACAACGTTTAGCAAAATCCAAGTCCATCAGGTTCAGAGCTGCTCCTGAATCCACAAAAGCCTTTGCGGAAAATGTGGACAGGGAGCAGATCAGAGTAATTGCCAGAAGAAACTTAGGTTGAACACCACCCACAGCAAATGTGTGTGCAAAACGTTTCTCTCGTTTAGGGCAGACAGAAATAATATGAGAGGCATCTCCACAGAAAAAACACAGCTTATTACGCCTTCCGAACTCCCGACGTTGCGCCCTAGACAAAACTCTATCACATTGCATAGGTTCAGACATTTGTTCAACAGGTGGCAACACCTCTCGTGCAGTTTTCCGTTCACGCAAACGCCGATCAACCTGAATGGCTAATGACATAGAATCATCAAGACCAGAGGGAACAGGAAATCCCACCATAGTATCTTCTATGGTTTCTGACAAACCCCTCCGAAAGAGAGCCGCCAAGGCACCATCATTCCAGGTAGTAAGGACCGCCCACTTTTGGAATTTTTGACAGTACAACTCTGCAGAATCCTGACCCTGGCTCAATGCCAACAGGGTCTTTTCAGCCTGATCAATAGCATTAGGTTCATCATACAACAACCCCAAGGCCTGAAAAAATGCATTCACATCAGTCAGAATAGGATCATCAAGTTTCAAAGAAAACGCCCAATCCTGGGGATCGCCGCGCAGCAAAGAGATGACAATTTTAACCTGCTGCGCAGAGCTCCCCGATGAGTTAGGCTTCAAGGCAAAAAATAATTTACAATTATTCTTAAAATTCAGAAATTTAGACCGATCCCCAAAAAACACATCAGGAGTAGGGATCTTTGGTTCAGCAGCATGTGAAGGCGCAAGATAGGCGGAAATTCCCCACACTTCAGCAGTAAGCTGCTCCACACGATCAGACAATTGCTTAATCTCCATTGAGAAAAAATTCCCCCTACGGCCTCAGAGAAATAGAGGAAAAAATATACACCAAAAAAAAAATACTGACACATTTTTCTTTTTTTTTTACAATTCTCTCCTGCTATTGAGCACCCTAGAATCTGCGGTATGGCTGGTGATCCTGTTAAGAATGAGTCACCGGAGGAGGAGAAAAAAAAATACAAGCTAAGTCCAGAAAACCGGAGAGGTTGGTAGCTATCGGATTGCAGACCCCTGATCCTATACACCACAACTAACAGTAGCCGTGAGGGGTTCCTACGGTGCCCTAGACCCCTCGTCACAGCCGGAGAACTACATAAGCCTAAAGAAGGAAAGGGGAAATCTAAACTGCCCCAGAGCAGACCCCAAAGCAATAGACAGCCCCCAACATGTATTGTCGGTGAGAAACAGATGAAAACACAAACACAGATAGAAAGACAGGTTGAGCAAACGATGGGGCCCAACTAACTAGATAGGACAGGACAGAAAAGATGCTGGCTGCAATCCGCAAAAAACCCTACCAAAAATGTCCCAACAGTCTGATATGGAAAAAGGCCCTGAAGTCGCTAGACTTCAAAATCACTATATCAGCACTCAGGTATATTCTGAAAACAGAGCAAAGAGATCAACTGATCAGAGACAAAAATGGAATTCAGCCAGTCCCAACCTGGACTGGCTGAATACAAACACTAAGGAAACCAGACCAAATCTCATGGAATAATAGCAGGGCAAAAACTTAGCTTTTAGTAGACAGGAACTAAGCTGGATGCAAGAGCTCAGAGCAGAAAGGATCACCAGCAGCCCTGCAGGGCGTCGGCTGCCTTATATCCACTCAGAAATTCCAGATGTCCAATCACACTCCGCCTGTTCAGATGACAGGTTCTTCCCATCCCAATCAATTTCACTACCTCTATTCACCAGCATAGGGAGTTCATCAGACATGAAAGGTGAAGGGGAGAATGAACTCACAACAGATTTGAGTAAATTAGAGAATTGGGCTGAAAAAATGGCAAATGAGGTTTAACTCAGATAAGTGTAAGGTTATGCACATGGGAAGGAGAAACAGATGCTACAATTACTTACTAAATGGGAAACTGCTGGGGAAATCAGACATGGAAAAAGACTTAAGGCCCCATCACACATAGCGATCTCGCTAGCGAGATTGCTGCTGAATCACAATTTTTGTGACACAACAGCGATCTCACCAGCGAGATCGCTGTGTGTGACAGCGATCAGCGATCAGCCCCCCTGCCGGTATCGCTGATCGCTGCAGGAAAGGCCAGGACTTTTTTTTGGTTGCTGGTCTCCTGCTAGCCACCACGCATCGCTGCGTCTGACAGGCGGGAGACCAGCGATCTGCTGGTAACTAATGTACACATCGAGTATCCAAGGGACGTGCGTCCCTTAGGTACCCGATGTGTACGTTAGTTACCAGCGCGCTGATGCAGGGAGCTGGTAACTAATGTACACATCGGGTTTCTAGGGACGCGCGTCCCTTGGATACCCGATGTGTACGTTAGTTACCCGCTTCCTGCATCAGCACGCTGGTTACTAACGTGCACAGCGACGCCGGGCGCTGGGTGTCGCTGTACTGATCGCTGGTGAAGCTGTCTGTTTGACAGCTCACCAGCGATCACATAGCGATTCACCAGCGATACTGACACATTGATATCGTTGAAAGGGTCGCTGGTGAGTCGCTATGTGTGACTCCAGCATTAGGCATCTTAGTCAATAAGAAGCTATATTGGAGTGCCCAGTGTCAGGCAGCTGCCACCAAAGCAAATAGGGTCATGGGATGCATTAGAAGAGGTCTGGGGACACGAGATGAAAACATAATTCTCCCTATGTACAAATCACTCGTAAGACCACACTGGGAGTATTGTGTGCAATTTTGGATGCCGGTGCTCAAGAAAGACATTACTGAACTTGAAAGGGTTCAAAGGCTTGCTACTAAAATCATAAATGGAGTTGGTTCACTACAATACCCAGAAAGGTTATCAAAATTAGGTCTATTTACTCTAGAAAAGAGAAGACTTAGGGGAGACTTAATATATATGTACAAGTATATCAGAGGGCAATACAGAGATCTCTCCAATGAGCTGTTTGTACCAAGGACTGTGACAAGAACAAGGGGGCATTCTCTTCGTTTGGAGGAAAGACAATTTCTGCACCAGCATAGAAGAGGGTTCTTCACGGTAAGAGCAGTGAGGCTCTGGAATTCTCTTCCTGAGGAAGTGGTGATGGCCAACTCACTGAATGAATTTAAGAAAGGAATGGATGCTTTTCTTGTGAGTAACAGTATAGAAGGTTACGAATAACAGAATATTATAGGAAGATGGTTGACCCAGCTTAGGGGAAGGAATTTTTTTCCCTATGGAGAAAATTGGCTTCTACTCTGTGGATTTTTTGCCTTCCCCAGGATCAACAATGCAGAACAGCTGCACTAAAAGTAGGCTGAACTAGATGGACATAAGGTCTTCCTGCAGCCTTCAAAACTATGTTACTATTTATGTTACTATAGCTCTTATAAAACTCCAACTCCTAGTATGTCCTGATGTTGTCATGATATTGTCATGATATTCTAGCAGTGTGAAAAACTACAACACCCAGCATGTCCTCACAGCATGCAGCTTGGGGCATGAAACACCACTTAATGCATAAAATAGTTTTCCACTTAGGATAGTGCCGTGTATTCATCCCCCTTTGTGTCCGCTCCATCAGATGGAATCTCGCTGACTTTTACACCTAGTTACCAATCCCCTCATTTGTTTTCCTCTACATTTTACAGCTGGAGAGTAAATAATAGCTATTCATTAAGTCTACCCAGTCATAAAGTAAGATTCATTTAAAGGCCTAGGCCTGACCTGTATTTGTTTTTCTCAGCATTGCAAAAAACAACCATTATATAATATAATAAACTAGTTAAGCTAAGTGCAACACGACACAGTTGTTGCTCATGCACAAAGTCATATAAGGGATTTGTTTTGTATGGAGTTACAACGTGGTCGCCATAAAGGTGCATAAGGGCTCTACGGCAAAAAGAAAAAAAAAAAAATATATATATATATATACAGTCATGGCCAAAAGTATTGACACCCCTGTAATTCTGTCAGATAATACTCAGCTTCTTCCTGAAAATGATTGCAAACACAAATTCTTTGGTATTATTATCTTCATTTAATTTGTCTTAAATGAAAAAACACAAAAAGAATTGTCCTAAAGCCAAATTGGATATAATTCCACACCAAACATAACAAAGAGGGTGGACAAAAGTATTGGCACTGTTCGAAAAATCATGTGATGCTTCTCTAATTTGTGTAATTAACAGCACCTATAACTTACCTGTGGCACCTAACAGGTGTTGGCAATAACTAAATCACACTTGCAGCCAGTTGACATGGATTAAAGTTGACTCAACCTCTGTCCTGTGTCCTTGTGTGTACCACATTGAGCATGGAGAAAAGAAAGAAGACGAAAGAACTGTCTGAGGACTTGAGAAACCAAATTGTGAGGAAGCATGAGCAATATCAAGGCTACAAGTCCATCTCCAAAGACCTGAATGTTCCTGTGTCTACCGTGCGCAGTGTCATCAAGAAGTGTAAAGCCCATGGCACTGTGGCTAACCTCCCTAGATGTGGACGGAAAAGAAAAATTGACAAGAGATTTCAATGCAAGATTGTGCGGATGTTGGATAAAGAACCTCCACTAACATCCAAACAAGTTCAAGCTGCCCTGAAGTCCGAGGGTACAACAGTGTCAACCCGTACTATCCGTCGGCATCTGAATGAAAAGGGACTGTATGGTAGGAGACCCAGGAAGACTCCACTTCTTACCCCGAGACATAAAAAAGCCAGGCTGGAGTTTGCCAAAACTTACCTGAAAAAGCCTAAAACATTTTGGAAGAATGTTCTCTGGTCAGATGAGACAAAAGTAGAGCTTTTAGGGCAAAAGCATCATCATAGAGTTTACAGGAGAAAAAAGAGGCATTCAACGAAAAGTACACGGTCCCTACAGTCAAACATGGCGGAGGTTCCCTGATGTTTTGGGGTTGCTTTGCTGCCTCTGGCACTGGACTGCTTGACTGTGTGCTTGGCATTATGAAGTCAGAAGACTACCAACAAATTTTGCAGCATAATATAGGGCCCAGTGTGAGAAAGCTGGGTCTACCTCAGAGGTCATGGGTCTTCCAGCAGGACAATAACCCAAAACACACTTCAAAAAGCACTAGAAAATGGTTTGAGAGAAAGCACTGGAGACTTCTAAGGTGGCCAGCAATGAGTCGAGACCTGAATCCCATAGAACACCTGTGGAGAGATCTAAAAATGGCAGTTTGGAGAAGGCACCCTTCAAATATCAGGGACCTGGAGCAGTTTGCCAAAGGAGAATGGTCTAAAATTCCAGCAGAGCATTGTAAGAAACTCATTGATGGTTACCGGAAGCAGTTGGTCGCAGTTATTTTGGCTAAAGGTTGTGCAACCAAGTATTAGGCTGAGGGTGCCAATACTTTTGTTCGGCCCATTTTTGGAGTTTTGTGTGAAATGATCAATGTTTTGCTTTTTGCTTCATTCTCTTTTGTGTTTTTTCATTTAAGACAAATTAAATGAAGATAATAATACCAAAGAATTTGTGTTTGCAATCATTTTCAGGAAGAAACTGAATATTATCTGACAGAATTGCAGGGGTGTCAATACTTTTGGCCATGACTGTATATATATATATATATATATATATATATATATATATAAAATTGAATGTGTGTGTGTGTATCACCAACCAATCACGAAGCATCTTTAATTTCACCAGAGTTGTTTAACCCCTTCCTGACATCCGACGTACTATCCCGTCCACGGTACCCGGGCCCATATGACCGTGGACGGGATAGTACGTCAGGCCCTTTAATGCGATACCGCGACTAAAGTCGCGGTGATCGCATTAAAATTCCAACGCCATCTCACCTTACAAAAGATGGCGTCGGCATCCCGGGCTGCGATCCCGCCCCCCCGGCATCCAGAGCGCTGTGATTGGCTGTTCAATTCTGAACAGCCAATCGCAGCGTTTCTCATTGTTTCAGCCAATCAGCTTGGCTGAAACAATGATGTCCTAGGCTGGGATCGAGTACCGAAGTACTCGATCCTAGAGCCGGTGCCTGGCAACGCCAGGCACTGGCAAAAAGCACCCGGATTGGCGCGATCGCCGATCTGATCGATCGCGCCAATCGCAGCGCACAGCGGCGCTATATCGCCGCTGTGCCCTGCCAGTACCGGCCAGGATCAGTGCTATATTAGCACCGATCGTGCTGGAGCCTGATGCAGGCCCAGCAGGGCCTGCAGGAGTTGGCTGGCGCGATCGATTAGATCGGCGATCGCGCCAACCACAGGGCACAGCTGCGGTCACCATGTGACCGCTCTGTACCCTGCTGGTGACCTGGGCATGACCTGCCTAGTAATCGGAGCTGTGAGCTCCGATTCTAGGCAGTTGCCATGGTCACCAGGCAGATCAGGGATTGGTGGGATAGATGTAATCATTCGATCCCACCAATGACAGGTCACAGCAGCGATGTGACCGCTCTGTGACCTGCCCCCTGACCTGCCTCTGACCTGTCTGACCTGTCTGCAGGGGTCCTCACTCTAGCTGAAGATTCCTGCAGAGAGGTCGGATGCAGCAAGAGCTCCTGTGCTGGGTATTGTGGTGCCACAGCTTGTAGCATCACAATCCCTGCAGAAGAAAGAAGAAGAAGAAAGAAAACTACAATTGTAAGTGTTAATTGATCCCTGATCCCCTGCCCAATCTATCTTCACCCCCCCAATCTATCTTCATCCCCCCTCTTACCCCCCTTCACCCCCCTTTTACCCCCCTCCACCCCACTTTTGCGCCACCTCCGTGCGCAGCCGGCGAGCGTTGATCGGTGACGCTGTTCACCGATCAACACTCGAGCTCGCTTTTTTTTCCTTAGCCCCCTTTGCGCCATTTCCGTACACACATCCCGCAGCCGCAAAAGTTGGATAAGTGACACACGTCACTTATCCAAGCTTGTGCCTGCCGTTTTTCATTTTTTTCACCCCCCTTTGTGCCACCTAACTACAACCCTAACTGTTGCTCCCTGCCCAATCTCTCTTCATCCACCCCAATCCCCCCATCCCCCTTCCCCCTATTTTTACCCCCCTCCACCCCACTTTTGCGCCACCTCCGTGCGCAGCTGCCGAGCGTTGATTGGTGACGCAGTTCACCGATCAACACTTGAACTCGCTTTTTTTTCCTTAGCCCCCTTTGCGCCACTTCCGTACACACATCCCGCAGCCGCAAAAGTTGGATAAGTGACACACGTCACTTATCCAAGCTTGTGCCTGCCGTTTTTCATTTTTTTCACCCCCCTTTGTGCCACCTAACTACAACCCTAACTGTTGATACCTGCCCAATCTCTCTTCATCCACCCCAATCCCCCCATCCCCCTTCTCCCTATTTTTACCCCCCCACTTTTGCGCCACCTCCGTGCGCAGCTGCCGAGCGTTGATTGGTGACGCAGTTTTTTTTCCTTAGCCCCTCCGTACACACATCCCGCAGCTGCGAAACTTGGATAAGTGACACAGTTCACTTATCAGAGTTTGTGCCTGCCGTTTTCCTTTTTTTTTTTTCCACCCCCCCCTTGCGCCACCCCGTGCGCACATCCAGCAGCCTAGTTTTGATAAGTGACACTTATCAGCTAGGGCCTGCTGTTTTAGACTTTTTTCCACAGCTTTTTCTTTACAGAAAGGTTACACCAATCACTCCCCCCCCTCACGTACACATACAGTTTTCAATAAAGTGTACACCCAAGCACCATATTTACACAAAAATGTCATCAAATTCATCCCAACAGCGCTATACAATGGAGGAGGCATATGCTATACTTGCCTCCGACACTGATAGCGATTTGGATGACGATCCGACTTTTCTTTATTTTTCGGATTCTTCATCCTCTTCTTCTTCCTCTTCCCCCTCCTCATCTTCCTCCTCGGGTCCTGCGGAACCGCCACGCAGATGCTCCAGGACAGAAGATGAGGCAGCGCCCACCATGCCCGCAGCTGACCCAGTGCTCCCCGTATGGACCTCGCCCCCCCGAAAATTACGAGCCACTGATTCCTGATTTTGTGGCAGAATCAGGAATCAAGTTTGACACCACCGGCCTCACAGAAATTGACTTTTTCAAAGTCTTTTTCTCTGAGGATTTTGTTAACCTCATGGTGGAGTAAACTAATTTGTACGCTCGTCAATTTTTGGAGCAAAACCCGCGTTCAACATTTTCAAACTGGTCTCCTGTAGACGCAGTTGAAATGACACAGTTTTGGGGCCTGGTCCTCCATATGGGGATACTGAAGAAGCCGGAAATTCGGCAATATTGGAGTGTTGATATTTTATACAACACTCCAGTGTTCCGAATGGTCATGGCCCGGACGCGTTTTGAGGCCATCCACAAGTTTCTGCATTATACTGATAATGCAGCGTGTCCCGCACAAGATGACCCCAACTTTGACCGTCTGTTCAAAGTTCGGCCGGTCATCGAACACTTCAACAAAAAGTTTGCTGAAGTGTACGTGCCCCAAAGGGACATCTGCGTGGATGAGTCCTTGGTTCACTTCAAGGGAAGGCTGCGATTCCGTCAATACCTGCCCAGTAAGAGGGCCAGGTACGGAATCAAACTCTATAAGTTATGTGAGAGTACCTCAGGGTACACCCACAAGTTTAGAGTTTACGAAGGGAAGGACACCCGGATTGAACCCCCTGAGTGTCCTCCTTTCCTGGGAGTGAGTGGGAAAATTGTGTGGGATTTGGTGCACCCACTGCTGGATAAAGGTTATCACCTCTACACTGATAACTTTTATACCAGCATCCCACTCTACAAATCCCTCTCTGAGCGACGTACCGCAGCCTGCGGTACTGTCCGCAAAAATCAGAGAGGCCTCCCGAAGACGCTACTTGGGCAGATGCTCCGAAAAGGTGAGAGCAGAGCCCAATGTAGCGACCACCTGCTGGTAGTCAAGTACAAGGACAAGAGAGATGTCCATCTCTTGACCACCATACACGGTGATGGCAGTACCCTCTGCACTGTACGGGGTACCTCTACACAGGTCCGCAAACCGACATGTGTAGTGGGGTACAACAAAAAAATGGGGGGAGTTGATCTCTCCGATCAACTCCTCCAACCGTACAATGCATTGAGGAAGGCCAAGGTGTGGTACAAAAAGCTGGCCGTGCACATTGTCCAAATGGCAATGCTCAACGCATTCCTGCTGTCACAATGTGCATGCCCCAGCGATACGACGTACCTTCAGTTCTAGGAGGTAGTGGTTAAGGCCATGATGTTTGGCGCTCAGGAAGGAGCGGGCCCCAGTACTTCAGGAACTGAAGGTGCTCGTATTGTCCCAGGTAAGCCGCAAAAAAGGTGTCGAGTGTGTTACAAAAAAGGAATACGCAGGGACACCACTTATCAATGCGACACCTGCCCCGAAAAACCTGGCCTGTGCATGAAGGATTGCTTCAAATTGTACCACACCTCCATGCACTACTAATTTACATTAGATTAGTTGGGGGCACATCTAGATTTGTTCTTTGGGGGTCTAGTATCCAAAATGATGTCATATGTGGGTTTTTTTCCTGTTTAGGCACATCAGGGACTCTGCAAATGGAACATGATGCCAGCAGACCATCAAAGTCTGCATTCCAAAACAACACTACTTCCCTTTCGAGCCCCGACGTGTGCCTAAACAGTTTTTTCCCACATGTGGGGTTCCAGAGTACCCAGGACAAATTGGACAATGACTTTTGGGGTCCAATTTCTCCTGTTACTCTTGGGAAAATTAAAAATTGGGGACTAAATGATCATTTATGTGGGAACAAAACAGGATTTTATATTTTCACGCCTGGGCATTATAATCTTTAGTGAAACACTTGGGGGTTCACAGTGCTCACCACACATCTAGATAAGTTCCCTAGGGGGTCTAGTTTCCAAAATGGGGTCACTTATGGGGGGTTTCTACTGTTTAGGAACATCAAGGGCTCTGCAAATGGAAGTTGACGCCCGCAGACCATTCCATCAAAGTCTCCTTTCCAAAACGTCATTACTTCCCTTTCGAGCCCTGACGTGTGCCCAAACAGTAGTTTTCTCCCACATGTGGGGTATCAGGGTACTCAGGACAAATTGGACAACAACTTTTGGGGTCCAATTTCTCCTGTTACTCTTGGGAAAATTAAAAATTGGGACTAAATGATCATTTATGTGGGAGCAAAACAGGATTTTATATTTTCACGCCTGGGCATTATAATCTTCAGTGAAACACTTGGGGGTTCAAAGTGCTCACCACACATCTAGATAAGTTCCTTAGGGGGTCTAGTTTCCAAAATGGGGTCACTTATGGGGGGTTTCTACTGTTTAGGAACATCAAGGGCTCTGCAAATGGAACATGACGCCCGCAGACCATTCCATCAAAGTCTGCTTTCCAAAACGTCATTACTTCCCTTTCGAGCCCTGACGTGTGCCCAAACAGTAGTTTTCTCCCACAAGTGGGGTATCAGGGGACTCAGGACAAATTGGACAACAGCTTTTGGGGTCCAATTTCTCCTGTTACTCTTGGGAAAATTAAAAATTGGGGACTAAATGATCATTTATGTGGGAACAAAACAGGATTTTATATTTTCACGCCTGGGCATTATAATCTTTAGTGAAACACTTGGGGGTTCAAAGTGCTTACCACACATCTAGATAAGTTCCTTAGGGGGTCTAGTTTCCAAAATGGGGTCACTTGTGGGGGGTTTCCACTGTTTAGGCACATCAGACGTTCGTCAAACGCGACATGGCGTCCGATCTCAATTCCAGCCAATTTTAGGTTGAAAAAGTAAAACAGGGCTCCTTCCCTTCTGAGCCCTGCCATGTGCCCAAACAGTGGTTCCCCCCACATATTGGGTATCAGCGTACTCAGGACAAATTTGACAACAACCTTTGGGGTCCAATTTCTCCTGTTACCCTTGGGAAAACAAAATATTGGGGACTAAATGATCATGTTTGTGGAAAAAATATGATTTTTTATTTTCACGCCCGGGTGTTATAAACTTCTGTGAAGCCCTTGGGGGTTCAAAGTGGTCACCACACATCTAGATAAGTTCCTTAGGGGGTCTAGTTTCCAAAATGGGGTCACTTGTGGGGGGTTTCCACTGTTTAGGCACATCAGACGCTCGTCAAACGTGACATGGCGTCCGATCTCAATTCCAGCCAATTTTAGGTTGAAAAAGTAAAACAGGGCTCCTTCCCTTCTGAGCCCTGCCATGTGCCTAAACAGTGGTTCCCCCCCACATATTGGGTATCAGCATACTCAGGACAAATTTGACAACAACCTTTGGGGTCCAATTTCTCCTGTTACCCTTGGGAAAACAAAATATTGGGGACTAAATGATCATGTTTGTGGAAAAAATATGATTTTTTATTTTCACGCCCGGGTGTTATAAACTTCTGTGAAGCCCTTGGGGGTTCAAAGTGGTCACCACACATCTAGATAAGTTCCTTAGGGGTCTAGTTTCCAAAATGGGGTCACTTGTTGGGGGTTTCCACTGTTTAGGCACATCAGACACTCATCAAACGCGACATGGCGTCCAATCTCAATTCCAGCCAATTTTAGGTTGAAAAAGTCAAACGGGGCGCCTTCCCTTCTGAGCCTTGTCATGTGCCCAAACAGTGGTTCCCCCCCACATATTGGATATCAGCGTACTCAGGACAAATTTAACAACAACCTTTGGGGTCCAATTTCTTCTGTTACCCTTGGGAAAACAAAATATTGGGGACTAAATTATCATGTTTGTGGAAAAAATATGATTTTTTATTTTCACGCCCGGGTGTTATAAACTTCTGTGAAGCCCTTGGGGGTTCAAAGTGGTCACCACACATCTAAATAAGTTCCTTAGGGGGTCTAGTTTCCAAAATGGGGTCAATTGTGGGGGGTTTCCACTGTTTAGGCACATCAGACGCTCGTCAAACGTGACATGGCGACCGATCTCAATTCCAGCCAATTTTAGGTTGAAAAAGTCAAACGGGGCTCCTTCCCTTCGGAGCCCTGCCATGTGCCTAAACAGTGGTTCCCCCCCCCCACATATTGGGTATCAGCGTACTCAGGACAAATTTGACAACAACCTTTGGAGTCCAATTTCTCCTGTTACCCTTGGGAAAACAAAATATTGGGGACTAAATGATCATGTTTGTGGAAAAAATATGATTTTTTATTTTCACACCCGGGTGTTATAAGCTTCTGTGAAGCCCTTGGGGGTTCAAAGTGGTCACCACACATCTAGATAAGTTCCTTAGGGGGTCTAGTTTCCAAAATGGGGTCACTTATGGGGGGTTTCCACTGTTTAGGCACATCAGACACTCGTCAAACGCGACATGGCGTCCGATCTCAATTCCAGCCAATTTTAGGTTGAAAAAGTCAAACGGGGCTACTTCCCTTCTGAGCCCTGCCATGTGCCCAAACAGTGGTTCCCCCCTATATATTGGGTATCAGCGTACTCAGGACAAATTTGACAACAACTTTTGGGGTCCAATTTCTCCTGTTAACCTTGGGAAAATAAAAAAATTGTTGCTAAAATATTATTTTTGTGACTAAAAAGTTAAATGTTCATTTTTTCCTTCCACGTTACTTCTGCTCCTGTGAAGCACCTGAAGGGTTAATAATCTTCTTGAATGTAGTTTTGAGTAGCTTCAGGGGTGCAGTTTTTAGAATGGTGTCACTTTTGGGTATTTTCTGCCATATAGACCCCTCAAAGTGACTTCAAATGTGAGGTGATCCCTAAAAAAAATGGTTTTGTAAGTTTTGTTGTAAAAATTAGAAATCGCTGGTCAAATTTTAACCCTTATAACTTCCTAACAAAAAAAATGTTGTTTCCCAACTTGTGCTGATGTAAAGTAGACATGTGGAAAATGTTATTTAGTAACTATTTTGTGTCACATATTTCTCTGTTTTAAGGGCATACAAATTCAAAGTTTGAAAATTGCAAAATTTTCAAAATTTTTGCCATATTTCTGTTTTTTTCATAAATAAACGCAAGTTATAACGAAAAATTTTTACAACTAAAGTGAAGTACAATATGTCATGAGAAAACAATCTCAGAATCGCCTAGATCTGTTGAAGCGTTCCAGAGTTATAACCTCATAAAGGGACAGTGGTCAGAATTGTAAAAATTGGCTCGGTCATGAACGTGCAAACCACCCTTGGGGGTGAAGGGGTTAAAAGAAGCTGAGCTGTGATTGGTTGCTATGATCAACAGTTTTCTCACTCCACGACAACACCTCAGCAGACGCTGACATGGTGGGAGAAATCTAGCATCCCCGGGAACATAAGCTCCCAGGCATTGTCTGCCCCAGAAAGGAGTAGAGAGCACATGACAGAAATGAAACCCCCCTCCCGTGCCCATATACCCATCACACATCCTCCATCCCATAGGCACATCTTCCCTCTTAAAGGGATTATTGGTATGGAAGTCAGGACAAATCCATCCAGCGCTTTGGTTTGATGCCAGGCCTCTCTTAAAGGGATCATTGGTATGGAAGTTAGGGCAATTCCACTAAGCGTTCTGGTTCTGACCCCCAGCCTCTCTTAAAGGGATCCCCTGTATGGAAGTTAGGACCGTTACACTCAACTCTGTGGTTCTGACCCCAGGGTCTCTTAAAGGGATCATTGGTATGGAAGCTAGGGCAAATCCACTTAGCACTCTGGTTCTGACCCCAGGTCCTTCTTAAAGGGATCCCCGGTACGCAAGTGAGGGCAAATCCACTCTGTGCTTTGGTACTGACCCCAGGCCTCTATTAAAGGGATCATTGGTATGGAAGTCAGGGCAAATCCATCCAGCATTCTGATTCTGACCCCAGGCCCCTCTTAAAGGGATCCCCTGTATGGAAGTTAGGGCAATTGCCTTCAAATGCTCTGGTACTGACCCCAGGCCTCTCTTAAAGGGATCCCTGGTATGGAAGTTAGGACTGTTCCACTCAACGCTGTGGTTCTGACCCCAGGGCCTCTTAAAGGGATCATTGGTATGGAAGTGAGGGCAAATCCACTCTGCGGTTTGGTGCTGACCCCAGGCCTCTCTTAAAGGGATCTCTGGTATGGAAGTTTGGGTAAATCCCTCAGCGCTCTGATTCTCACCCTAGGTTTCTATTAAAGGGATCATTGGTATGGAAGTCAGGGCAAATCCATTCAGCGCTCTGGTTCTGACACCAGGCCTCTCTTAAAGGGATCATCGGTATGGAAGTTAGGGCCATTCCACTCAATTCTGACACCAGGCTGACGGGATGATGTGGAATATTAGGGGTAGTAGTCCGGTGGCTGTGACGGGATGATGTGGGATATTAGGGGTAGTAGTCCTGTGGCTCTGGCTGATGGGATGATGTGGGATATTAGGGGTAGTTGTCCGGTGGCTTTGATGGGATGATGTGGGATATTAGTAGTCCGGTGGCTCTGGCTGATGGGACGATGTGGGATATTAGGGGTAGTAGTCCGGTGGCTCTGATGGGACGATGTGGGATATTAGGGGTAGTAGTCCGGTAGCTCTGACAGGACGATGTGGGATATTCGGGGTAGTAGTCCAGTGGCTCTGGCTGACGGGACGATGTGGGATATTAGGGGTAGTAGTCCGGTAGCTCTGGCTGACGGGACGATGTGGGATATTAGGGGTAGTAGTCCGGTGGCTCTGGCTGACGGGATGATGTGGGATATTAGGTGGAGTACAGCCTGTGTTTGCCAAGTTTTTAGAAAAATACAGGGAAATATAATTTTTTTAGCATTATACTCTATCCTATTTATATATAGAATTTCCTTAGCTTATTGCCATAAAATTACCTACAACAGATTTCTTATTTTTCTTGGAGTCGTATCCTAGAAGTTAGGAAAGATGGTTCCCAAAATGCTTGTCTACAGGTGCAATCTCCTGTCATTGATTGCAGTAAGAACAGCTCTGGAGCACAAACTGCTACTTTCAGTGTCAAATGCTGACTAAAGGCCCCCATACACAGAAGATGAAAAACAGCCAAACTAGCCAATTTCAACACTATGGGCTGGCCATCTGATGTGTATGGGGTCTCAAAACTCTTCCCTGACAGATAGAGTTAGAGAGAGAGTAGGATCCATAAGTAGTTAACCATATTGTTTTTAGGGAAGATAAAGTCAGTTTTAGTGCTTTTTTTAATGAATGGACCCAATTCATCAGTAATTTTTGCCAGAATTCTTGCATAAAACAGCTTGAAACTGAAATATCTCAAAGTATTTGCCCAGCATCAATGCTTAAAAAAATAAGTAAAACAAATGAATCTAAAAATTCTTCAAGAAAATAAAAACCCCTCAAGAAAGGAACATTTCCTGATACTGATTTTGCATGTTTTGCTTATAAAATATGTCAGTTTTATATGTCTGAAAAATACTATCTCAACCTAGCCTTACAAAACGGAACTGCACACCTCCCAACATTGAAATTTGAGAAGAAAATACTGCCCATCACATAATACATACCATGCAATATTATGCACGCATAGCACTCCACACACAGTATGATGCCCCCACAGTCCCACCACATACAGTATGATTCCACCACTTCACCACAACACAGTATGATGCTCACACACTGCATGGTGTTTCCACAGCCCTCAATCTTCAACAAAGTATGATGCCCTCATAGTCCCACCACACACACAATATAAGGCCCCCACATTACAATCTCAACACACACAGTATGGTGCCCCCCTCATTACATTTCGCTACACAAAGTATTATGCCCCCACGATACATTCCCTCTCACACAGTATGGTACTCCCCACTGTTTGTTTGCAGACGCTACAGTTCCCCTCACACAATATGATGCCCTATCAGCCTCCTCAGTATGATTCCCCCACACATAGTCTGATGCCTGCACATTCCCCTTACACACTATGACAACAACCCCAAAGCTCCTCACATACATACATAATACTCTTAGTACTTTCAACATAATATGATGCCATTCCATCACACAGTAAGAAGCCCCCACAGCCCCCTCACTCAGTATGATGTCCTGTAGCCCACACACAGTATGATACCCTGCAGTACCACACAAATACAATTTTATTTCTCTACAACTCCCCCACATGGTATATTGACTGCACAGTACATCTCTCTCACACAGCATGATGCCCTCACAATCCCCAACACAGTATGATGTCCCGACGGTACCCCAAACACAGTATGATGCAATCAGTCCCTCGAACACAGTATGATTTCTCCAGAGCCCACAGTTCCCCCCACACATAGCATGATTCACACCATGGTGCAACCCACAGTCCCCCATATACAGAATGATGTCCCCTCAGCCCTGCTAACACAGTATTATTCCCCACAGTACATTCCCTCACACAATATGATGCCCCTGCAGACCCACCCACACTAAATCTTGATCCCACAATCTCCCACATAGTATGAGGCTCCCACAGTCCCCACACACACAGTATGATACTATCAGTACTACAAAAATAGTATGATGTATATTCTATCACACACTATGAATCCTGCTTTGAGCAGGGGGTTGGACCAGATGGCCCAGGAGGTCCCTTCCAACTCTACGATTCTATGATTCTATGATGCCCTCACATCCACCTCATTCAGCATCATGACCCACTGCCCCCTTACAAACTATGATGCCTCTACAATCCCACAGTTTAATGCCCCCAAAATACATCCCACATAGTATGATGGCCCCACTATACATTCCCCCTCCACAGTATTATGACCCAACAGTTCCCTAAACACAGCATGAGGCCACTAGTCCCTCCAATATATGATTTCCCAACAGTCCACAGTCCCCACCATTACACACATAGCATGATGAACCCCAAGGTGCAATCCACTGGCCCCATCAACAGAATGCTGTCCCCTCAGATACTGCCACACACTGAATGATGCAGCTAAACAAGCATCACACATGCCTGCCACCTCCCTGTTCACTGCTCTTGTATTATTAATCTATGCTGTCAGTCTAGGTAGTGCCTGAAAAGACCTTCACCTCAAATAACATTCTAAGATCCTGTGATGTGGGGGTCCTAGCAGGGCCTTCAAGCTCTACCCAGACAGAACGGTGAAGAAATACCTGTTGGCTCATTGCTCAACCATTTTACATATTATAGATTATATTCAACCATGTGTGTTCAGAGAACACAGATGCAGTTGAAATCAGACATACTTTCAACCTCCCGAGACAAAGCGGGACAGCTCCCTAAATTTGGGACTTTCCCACTTGATCTGGGAAGGTTGGAAGGTATGGAGCCATAATAGCCATTCAGTAGGCCTTTAGGACCTCGTAACTTTACCAGGTAGCTATAGGAATAGTGTATATGAGAGATAATGTGTATTACCATGTTATGTGTGTTGAACAAGCCTCATCGTTGGCTCTATATGCGCATTCTGGAATTGTGCAACGTACCCTGACCTTTGGGATTTCATCTGCTGACTGGCTTTTGATAGTCCTCATTTGCCTAAACTAGCACCAGGAAGGTATTAACTAATGAATGATAACAGTGTAGGGGAGTGCAGGGGGGCCTGCTGTGAGCATTGTCTGGGGGGCGTCATTGCTTGCATGGCTTCTATGTATGTGTATTAGAATGAGGGGCTTGTGGGGAGCAGCAGTGGACACTGCCACCTTCTTTTCAGCAGAGTGAACTTTCAGCATGGAATTCCCTTCTAACTTTTTATGACTCTCTGGTGTTGATGCTCTTTTCTTTGTGAACTCTCCCCTGCCATTGTATTTCTTAATTAGTTGCTAACAGCAGTATAATAGGGTCTTGATGGATAACTATGTCATTAGCACTCACCCCTGCCAGTCGCTGTCTCCAGCAGGGCAAGGGTTACCCCATGTAGAGTCCATGATTTGTAGATTTAGTCTAAAGAGGACAGCTTTATCCTTCTACCTCCATTATCCTCTCTAAATGCCCTGCAACTTTTCTTTCTGCCACAGAAATGAACCTATTACAATATAACAGTGGGACGTTCATTAACCCTTCATACATCATTGAACTTCTGTTTCCCTGGGGATAGATGTAGCTTGTTAATGAGTGACATAAACTCTATGATCTTAGTAGCTGATTGCATATAATTTTATTGAATTCTTGGGTAAATTATTAGAAATGAAATATGTACACAAATGCAAAATTGAATTTCATTGTGAGTTGTTAAAAAACGAGGACTTTGAGGTTTTGTTCACGCAGAGTTTTCTGAGATTTTTTAAGCCTGCCACCACGACAAGGTAGATTCTTTTGGCAGGGTCTACTCTACTCTACTCTAACCTGTTAAAAATTTCTGAATATATCTAATTCTATTATTTTTTCTTTTAGGTAATGCAAAATGGTAGAATCAAAAACTACAACTTGTCCCACAATAAACAAGGACCATACAGCTATAGCAATGGCAAAAAAGTTTTAAGATAAGAATTAAGTTACTAGAATATCCCTTTTAAGACAGGCAACTGTACCTTATTGGAGGCAGGCAGACAGGCAGCAGTCAGTTGGGTTGAACGTAGTAGAACTTATTAGGTGGAAACAGTAGAGAGCTAAACTTCACTTTTGAGTACTCCTAAAAAGACGAACACCATTTGGAACGGAGAGCAGAAAGCGTTCAAAGTGGCTCCAACTGCCTCATTGTCTCCATGGGAGGTTTCATATATATCCTATATTAATTATGTAGGGTATGATCATGTGATGTATTTTTCAGATGGAGTCCGCCTTGAAGCCGTCAGAAAAAGAGCTCAATAGACATTCAAAACAATGAACATAATGCCAACAGTGGTTCAAAACGATTTGCTGTGCATATGTTCTGTCTTTTTCAACTTCTTTTAACCACTTTAGGCTTCAAAAGCCATGATATGACTAAAAGAAGCAACCCTACCAATCTTCAGGAGGTTTCCACTTGAAAGTCGCCACTATTTTATATATGAAATTTAAAAAAATACCACTGGAAAAATTGAGAAAAAGACAACAGAGAAGATGCTTCAAGAAAAAAAAGACATTTTCCTGAAGTGTCTTTCAGGAACGATGCTACTCTAACAATTCTTGCTATCCACTATGGCATCATTCAGACGTCCCTGTATCCCAGATAGCACATGAACCCGTCAAAGCCTATGAGATTGTATATGTCCAAGTATCACATATAGAACATGAACCCATTACAGCCTACAAGGTTGTGCACATCTGTGTATCACGGTTAGAACATGAACCCATTACAGCCTATGAGGTTGTACACGTTTGTGTATGACACATAAAACATGAAACCATGACAGCCTACAAGGTTGTACACATCTGTGTATCACAGATAGAACATGAAACCGTTACAGCTTACGAGGTTGTACACGTCTGTGTTCCTTTGTTGACTGAATGTCTGCAAATAAAACGGTAGACACATTTGTTTTTGACCCGAGTCATGGATCAAACTCACAAATCCAAGTCTATGGGTCCATGAGAACCTCAGATAGCACACCATTGTCATCCTAGTTCTGTCCATTTGTCACTTACTGTTTTATTTATTATTTTATTCACTTATATAGCACCATTACCTTACACAGCACTTTACAGACATTTTCATCACTGTCCCCATTGGGGTCTCACATCCTCAATTCCCTATCAGTGTGCATTCGGACTTGTGGAGTAAACCAGAGAACACCCACGCAAACACAGTGGAATCATACAAACTCCTTGTAGATGTTGTCCTTGGTGGGATTGAACCCAGGACCTCAGTGCTGCACAGCAACGGTGCTAACCACTGAGACACCATTCTAGAGGATTGAGAACCTTCCATTGAGTTTCTTTCTGCATACGAGCAACACTGATAAAACTCTGATGGTAAAAACTGACCAAATCCATCTGACTATTCACAAAGAAAAAATGACTAAATATCTCATATCTTAACTGTGCATGTACAATTATACACCGTACAATAAGCGGTATGCTGCAATTCTGTGCACATTTAGCTTTTCAACCTCAGCAGACTTTAGCGTAATACCTTCTACATCCTGACCTGGTGGCTGCTCTCATACAGCAATTTTATCTTTTCTGTTGCTGACTTTAGTTGAAGAGATATAAACATTTAAATGAATCGGCCATTTAATGCCATCAGATAATCATCACCTCCCAGAGGTCAGATAATCCTGTCCAAACACACATCACTGCTGGAGGTGTTTATACAAGAGCTGGACAAATACAAAGCTCCATGCTTCATTATACACATCAACTGGATTTATTTTCCTCTTTGGGGCCTATAAACATGATCACCATTGTTTATTTATGGAATACTTTATTTTAGGCTGTCCACTCTATGGGTATTTCTCTATATTATATGCATGAAGAGAGGAAAACCTAATATATATTATTACTGTCCTTCTCATTGTAAATAATGTTGATTGAAATTGAGGTCTTGTAACCCAACCAGAGTTCAGCTCTTAAGTCCTCCATACTGTTTAGACAGAGGTTGGCCAGTCTCCTCCGACCTCTTTCCTACAAGGGACTCCATTGGCAAATATCTCTAGTGGTAGCTTATCTCTAAAGCTGGCCATACGCATTACACTTATGTCAGCCGAACCTGCCAATATCTCTGGGTTCGGCTGACGGTCTAATGTGTATGGGTATGGTGGCTGACTGATGGTTGGGAGAGCTATAGTTCAGGCATGTCCGATTGCATATTGCCGATCGCAGTGTACTCTCTGAAATAAGGCGTTGTCCGATGTGTTATGGACTGGTGTAGTCAGCTAAGATGGCTTTTGACTGATATCCATCTATTGGCCATTAATGTGTATGGCCAGCTTTATAAAACAAAATGATTGGCAGTTTGAAATTGGACATGCCTGACCTTTATGTTCCTTAAAGGGGACAGTCAGGTGCCCTGATACACACTAGACTAGCTATCAACAAAACCTATCGATATCGGATGGCTCGGTTGACCTTAGCCTATTGTGTATGGTGACCATTACTCCTTAAGCTAAAAGGTAAAATGGAACATGAAGTCTGTGGTCCCGTGGTTAACAAAATAAGGTAATTTCTTTTATAAGGCCTCATTCAGATGCTGGGTTATTTCTGGTGTGTGAAAAATACATACTGTTTTCTTAGGGTACTACTTCCAATTTTTATCAATTTTTGATCCATGTGTCCATCTTTACCATCAGTGAGGCATCCGTTTTTCAATCCGTGGATTGATTGAAGGAGGAGAGGAAGTTTACTGACACCTTCCTGAGTGGGTAGTTGGAAGGATCCCATGCTGGCAGACGGGAGTTGGTACAAGATGCCCATACCAGGGGCCGGGTTCTGGAATTTTACATTAAGGAAGGTTACAGTTTCGTGGAGGAGGAATTCACCGCTGACCGGGTCTACATAATTTGTGACATGGTAAAATGCACCTATTTACCTTCCTGCCTGCACAGCCTGTACCCGGGGGAGATAGCATATTTCATAAAATGTGAGTGTCAGAAGGGGTGGTGCTCTGCAGTGGTTGAATGGCCCTATATGTGGGAGGACACATTAGAGAGTGATCAAGAGGAGTCCACCCGAATGGCCCGGTGGGAGGCTCTGCAGTAGAAGGTCAAGGAGGCTGAAGTGGTCCAACAAAAATGGGCCAGGGAGGCCCTAAAGTGGTTCAGACCAACTGTAGGAGGCAGCACATTCCACTCTAAGGAGGTAGTGTAGAACCAGCCTGATATGAAACTGGTGACTGGAGATGGGCTGGCCAGAGGACAGGTACCCATCTTGGAAACACAGGCTGCTGATTTGCCTCAGGGGTTGGTAAAAGAATCCACTTCACTGAGTCCGAGGTTGGGACTCGAACTGCGACCGTACAGCTCATTCAAGAATTTAATGTGGTGAACTACGGGCCCACCCAAGTGAGCTGCGTAAATGCCACTGCAACAGAAGTTGACCGTGGTTTGGAAAAGTTCCAAGACCAGCCATGGAGATGGAAGAGACCACGATCTCCCACTACTATGGCTGCCTTTATGGAGAAGAGGAGGAAGGCTAAGTCAAGCCCTGATTAGATGACTGGGCAACCGGTCACATTTGAAGCAGAATTGGAGAAAGCTGTTGAAGTTGCCAATTGCAGCTTATCTCCGTTGGGGGCAGTGCCCCTCTATCCTGAAATGGGGACTGTTATGGACTGTTTTGTTAAAGTAAACAAAAAGGGACTGTTTCTTTTCCCTCTGGGCCAGAAGTGGCCGAAGTTCAGCTAACTGCTTATTTTGAGTGACTGTTTACATAATGTTCTTTTCTTGTTTTGTTGTGCCTTTTTCTGCTGGAATAGAGGAAGCGGGCACTCTTAGCGGGTTGTTACAATCTTTCCGAACCAGGATTGTATCCCTCTGGGCTATGTTGCAACAGGAGGCTAAAGATATGTTGGCCTAAGGGTTCCAGGGTCCTTACCAAGAAGGATCAGTATTACTAAAGAGGTTAAATGGACTGTCATGCCTGCTGTTCCAGGGCCCTTAACCGAGAAGGACCGGTTCGAAGAAGGAGACGTCGAGGTCAATTCGCCATCAGTGGTTTATAAACTTAATGATGTTTAAACTGCCTTGTCTCTGTACAGACTTTTCTTTTGAGGTCTGGCATGGTTAGGTACGACCATGATTAAAGTGTGGAGGAATGTAACGGTGGTGGGAGCTCATAGATTGCTCCTTGATACCCAAGGGTAAATGTGTTTTATGTACTTGAACTGAAGTGGCCATCCCATATGAGAGGGGGGACTGAGTGTTAGAAACATAGGCAGGAAGTGACAAGTCAGTCAATGTGAGGGCAGGAGTGCATATGCATCAGGAATAGTGGGCTGCTACGGATGACGTGAGCTCAATATTTGGGACCCCAGATTGCCATAAAAACCTTTCATGTGATTCCATCTAATGGCCAAGGGCAACCTCGAGATGGACGTCGGGGGCCAGTGGCACACTCAGCTTGCAAAGCTAGATGAAAGGATGGACTCAGAGTACATTGGGCGGAAGGTACCGCAATCCAGAAATGCTGCTAGAGGTGAGTAACATCCCCAAAGACTAGAAAATCTAGAAAGGAGGATATGTCATCTATCCAGAGAACCAGGGTTAAAGTTGTATCTGGTACCTGTGGGAAAGATGACAACCCATTTGGCCTTATCCTTTAACCCCTTAACATCCACAGGTATTTTTGATGTTGCATTTTCATTTTTTGCTCGCCTTCTTCCCAGAGCCATAACTTTTTTATTGTTTAGCAAAAATGGCCATGTGAGGGCTTTTTTTTTGCAGGACCAGTTGTACTTTTGAAAGACACCATTGGTTTAAACATATCATGTACTCGAAAACAGGAAAAAAATTCCAAGTGTGGTGAAACTGGAAAAAAAATGCAATCCCAAAGATGTTTTTATTAATATGATCACTAAATGCTAAAACTGACCTGCCATTATGATTCTCCAGGTCATTATGAGTTCATAGACACCAAACATGGTTAGGTTCTTTGTATTTAAGTGGTGAAAAAAAATTCCAAAGTTTGTTTAAAAAAAAATTATGCAATTTTCCGTTACCCGCAGCGTCTCCATTTTTCGTGATCTTGGGTTTGTTGAGGGCTTATTTTTTGCGTACCGAGCTGATGTTTTTAATGATTTCATGTTGGTGCAGATATGATCTTTTGACCACCCGTTATTGCATTTTAATGCAAAGTTGCGGTGACCAAAAAAACATAATTCTGGCATTTTTACTTTTTTTATCATTACGCCGTTTAGTGATTGGGTTATTTTTCTAAATTGATAGATTGGGTGATTCTGAACGCGGCGATACCAAATATGTGTATGTTTGATTTATTTTTTGTTATTTTATTTTGAATGGGGCGAATGAGGGGTGATTTGAACTTTTACACACGTAGTCAAAATTATTGGTACCCCTCGTTTAATGACAGAAAAACCCACAATAGTCACAGAAATAACTTGAATCTGACAAAAGTAATAATAAATCAAAAATCTATGAAAATGAACAAGTGAAAGTCAGACATTGCTTTTCAGCCATGCCTCCACAGATTTTTAAAAAAAATAAAACTCATGACACAGGCTTGGACAGAAATGATGGTACCCCTGAAAATAATGTGACAAAAGGGACATGTTAAATCAAGGTGTGTCCACTAATTAGCATCACAGGTGTCTACAATCTTGTGCATCATAGCAGTGGGCCAGTACAGGAAAGGAAAGATGTGGCGACTCATCACCTGGGCGGATGCCTTTAGGGCAGGAGTTGGTTGGACTAAGGAGATGAAGGAAGTTGGAGCTTCGACGAGAATGGTACAGATGGGCCGGATGCTTTACCAGAGGCAACTGAACCTGTTGACTGATGATTTCGAGTCAGGGGCGAAACAGGCAGAAGGAATTGACTGTGGATGTAACGTGTGAAGTATTAGGTAAAGAGAATGTTCAAGTTATCCTGGACTGTGTCTCCATTACTGGGGGTTGCCAGAAAGAGGGGCCGTCGTCACCTGGGAAGTGGAATCTGGATTTGGAGATGCAGGTACGCTGAAGGAAAGAATACAGTTTTCTGTAGGGGAAGGACTGGACATAGATGTTTCAGTATCTCGGGTCACGAGTACAGTCCTGCCCTCCCAATACATGAGTGCCGACCCCGGGGTCACTGATCGGTGGGATTTCAGGTGCGCTTGCCAGAAGAGCGTGTAAATGCTGCTGTCAGAGATTGACAGCGGCATTTAACTAGTTAACAGCTGCAGGTGGATCGCTATTCCACTTGCAACTGTGACAGGCACATGTCAGCTGTATATATTAGCTGACATGTGTCTGGAAAGGTGCGGGCTCAGCGCCGGAGCCCGGAAAGGAGCCGGAGTCCGACACTGGCGTGCTATTACGCCCGATGTTGGTAAGGGGTTAAACCTGCTTGTAAATACTGTGCAGACTGTCATTCTCAAAGTAAAAGTTTGGTTTTTATTAACCACGTGTCGACTGGATTGTTTACTGCTGTGGTTCCAGAAGAGGGATTCCTGGACTCAGAAGAGGCCTGCAGGCCAGAAGTTAGTTGGAAAGCCCCACATACACAGCAGTGCACCAGGACTGAGACACCCTTTGTCTGTAGAATGCTAGAGCGAGTGGGGACCTAAGCTTGCCCACGACTATCTCGCTTGTACATCTTACACATGCTTGGATGCTGAGTGTCTTTGGCGTGCTCGAAAAATATGTTTGAGTCCCCGTGGCTGCATGTCTGGCGGCTGCTCGACAGCCACAACACATGCAGGGATTGTCTGCTTGTTAGGCAATCCATGCATGTGTTGCGGCTGTCTAACAGCCACGAGACACGCAGTCACAGCGACTCGAACACATTATTCAACCACACCGAAGTCACCCGGTTAGCACTCGGGCATGCTCAGATAACACCTTATCTGAGCACGTTCTCTAATCAATAACATATACTGTATATTTTTTTACCCTACTTTATTTTGTTCAGAGACCCCAGAGCATAATAAGGAACATTCTTGTAGATTGTGAGCCCTCGCGGGCAGGGTACTCTCTCCTTCTGTACCAGTCATGACTTGCATTGTTAAGATTACTGTACTTGCTTTTCATTATTTGTACTCCGCCTCACATGTAAAGCGCCATGGAATAAACAGCGCTATAATAATAAATAATAATAATAATAGCATTCACACTGAATAACATTGATGCAAACCAAATTTCTGGGCCAAATCCAAGCAAATGGCTGATTTTGAATTTCGGCACATGTGCTCTTCACTAGTTACAACACCTTTAATGTCTAATCTCCTGGTTGTCACCAAATTTCCCAAGAAAACAATAATTATTTTTAAAGCATAAATTACAAATTTATTACATTAATGTTGATATTATAATTTTATTGCAATAAAATATATATTTATTAAATATGGAAATTTTCATTCATGAACGTTTACGTTTGATTTTCTTGCTTCGCGCTAACACACAGATGAGTTACTGAAGCTGGGAGAAAAGGGGTTAATTCTTCCCTATGTTTCCCATTGACTATGTTTCCCTGTGGTGAGTAAAATAACATACAACCGCTGTGCACTGGAGAGGGAGGTGAGGGATAGCCAGGTAATATGATACTTTCCAGGGTAATATGGCAATGGAATCAGTCTGCAGAGAGAAGTGCGGTAGTAATCAAGACTCTGGGACACCTTGCTTATTGTACATATGTGCGCCACAGAGATTGCCTGTGTAAAATCCTGCCTGCTTTACTAGGAGTTAAACTGCTGGGGGCACCCGATGATCTACAATTCAGGCCTCCTAGTGTTTTGCAGGCTGGAAACCTCTCCACATATAAAAAATATATATATGAAGCAGTAGTCTAATCTCAGCTCATCCTCAAGTTTTGAGACAAGGAAAATGCAATGAGCCACATGTCTTGATGCTAATGAAGGAGCCTTGTACAATCCAGGACAAGAGGAAGTGTTTTATCCCCACCATGAATGACTGATGCTGTCACTCAGCAAGAGGCTGGCCTTAAAAGATCCATCTGAAAACACGCCTTCCCCCTCATTCCTTCTCTGACAGTCCTGCAGTGAACATCCATTCTGTGTAGGATAAGGAGCTGCAGAGAAGTAAAGGCACCAACTTAGGAGAACAGGGACAGAGGTTGAAGTGCAAAGCAAAGAAGAAAATAAAGCTTGGTCTCAGGGAACCTTTATAGTGTCCGCCTTCGATGAGTGAAGATGTCCAACAGTGCAAAGATTTAGGAATACAATGTGAAAGAAGAATTCTTCATCAGCTCCCATCCTTCCACCTAAACAGAAGTGCCGAAGACTGGAGATCCCAACAGCATCTGAGAATGAGAAGAAGAAAAATTGTAGTTGCAGGCGGATTTTGTCTGTCCTTCTTCCTTGGCACTTTATTAAATTTACTCTGTGTGCCAGGCTTTGATCATAACCATCACTTACTGGATAGAGGGACTCCTGAACCCTTTGGGCAATCATGGCATGACAATGAGGTATCTATGGACCTACTGAAGCAACTCCAAGACAGGTATCAAGAGGTGATCCGCTATAGAGAACATCAAATCCCAGTGTCAGCTACGGAAAGGCTTCTGAGACCCTTGGAGAGGAGACTCATGGACCTGGCCCAGCAATCTTCATCTGAATACAATCAAAAATGGGAAAACCCTAAGAGATCCAGCTTGGAGCCGGACATATCTCTGTCACATCCAAGTTCAAAAATAGATCTGTCCCTACGGCCACCTTTATTGGGTTGCCAGGACATCAGTAAGGGAACCAACGTACGTTATCTTGGCTCAGGCTACACGAAAGCTGTTTATAAATTGGTGTTGAATGACACGGTGTCGGTGGCACTGAAATCTGTCGATTTCGGGGGACACGATATACAAAATTGCCTTAAACGGTATAGAACTTTGGACGATTGCTATAGGTTGGCATCCTTCAAAATTGTCAAAGAAATGATCTTACTGCAAAGACTTCAGCATCCAAACATCTTACAGGTAAGACTGAGCATCAACATGATTGAATAGTCCATGAAAGATTGTGTTTTTTGGAACCTTTTTTTTCCCTGTTTTAACCATTTCTTTTAAAAATTATTCTTTTTTCACATGGTATCACAAATCAATGCATTCAATTTATTGCAATATGTATTGTTATATGATATAGGTAGACCTTTGAGTGTAAAGGAGGTGGGGGATATGAAAATTCTTAGAATTCCAATTTTTCATTTAAAAAATTATGTAAAATTCAGATAAAGACATATTTAAAAAGAAAATTTGCCAGTGGTCCTCCAAAGTTTCTGTATGCAGTGAGATGCTCTGCCTTCTGCTGAGTTCTTCCTGCAATTCCAGACAGCCTTATTTCCAAGCAGACTTACTTTTTCTTCCTGAATCATTCACGGGACTCCAGAGATTTTTTTTTCTGCTATGATACAAATCATTCTACATTTTTAGTTATGTATTCGGATTGCACTTTCCAGATGCGCTCTTCGTATGCCTTGGATATGAAACACATTCTCTCTGTTGACTTATGTTTTCTGGAGACAAGCTTAAGAAATGCAAGCTGATGCATATATCAGGCATCACTGTGCAGATGCCCCCTTTGGGATACAGGCTAAGGAAAACATATCACCTTTTGAGCTTACCCAATATCGGTTATGCTGAGCCATCATTTGGGTATGCTCTTGTAATAATAATACCTATTACCCTCTTAAAAAAATTATGGAACCTTTTGCTGAATTAATAACAGTCTGAACTTGAAAGTAATTCTTTCTTTTATCTGAAATGATTGCTTGTTGGATAAAGTTCTTAATCTTTTTAGCCGATCAATGACAGATGTCATCATCTGTCATCATCGATAAGAAGTCGTCCATGTTTCAAAATTTAATCCGATAGTTGCTAGTCCATGAAAAGAACAGTCTCAAGAAAGATTGTTTGCCCTTCGCTTGATGTCAATGAATATGTTTCGCCAGCATGAATGACCGTGAGTCAGCATGTTGATCGTTCATTCAATGGTTGTTCAACCGTCAATCTACGTCTATCAAATGTGTACGGCCACCTTTACATTTTAGGATTACTGCATGTATGACTGAGTAAAAGTACCATAGTAGTTTCACTGGCAGTGCCATGTACAGCAAAAACTAAAATCCTTATAACCTGTGTCAAACGTGCATCAAACAAACTCAGGTATACTAGATCTAGGCATAAAAATTAGTATGACCACCGGTCAGATGTGTATTTAGCGTTGTGTGAAAATGGCTCATAGGGTTTATTAATACTGTTATGTAGTGTAGCAGTAGCACATGGCCTAGCTAAATACTTTATGTTTCCAAAATTGCTCTACAAGGACAGTCCAAGTGTTTTAAAGGGTCACATCACCCCCCCCCCCATCTCCCCAAGAACTCCAAACAAGAAGTCAATCCTTGAGGTTTATTATATGCAGTGAGAAGCCTGTGCCTCAGCTCATTTACTTAGAGCAGGAAAAGTGTAAATCAAGCTCAGTCTTTCAAGAGAGAAAACAAGGCTATCTGTGTGCCTGAACAACACGGATCCGGTGTGTAGAATCTTTAGCACTATTGATAATTATAAAAATATTGTGCGGAACAGTTTCCTCTCGTGAAGAACAAGTGCCACATTGTTGATTCAGTCGTGGAGAAAAAGCTCCGACAATGTTCTAATCAGATCAAATTATTTTCTGAAAGACACCTTCCCTACACTTCATGGTTTCTGGTAGATTCCCATGTTGTGGAGATAGTAAGGGCTGATGTTTTGCTTTATTTGCTTACTGTTGACATACCAGTGTGTTGATACTCTTATAGGTTGATGGCAGATCCTAAGCGTGGGTTTATGCTATCCAACGTCGACCGATCGGCTACCTGTTTGCTGATCGGCAGTTGTTTGTTAGCCTTTTTAGACCGCCTGACCATAATTCCAATGCACACAGAATAATCCATAATACCCAATAGGAGGTAATTTCATTGCTCAAGGCAGCTTATGTTTTGCTTTGCTCATTTGTTGGGTAATTGGTAGCCTGTTGATGTTGACCAATTATCGGGAAAGAAACGTTCATGAGCGGCCAATGTAAATGTACCATAAGACATCACTTTTCAGCCTTAGATGATAATGCTTTGGTTCATAGCTACATGGTAATTTGTCATGCCAGACACAACTTGGGTAGCATTGTGAGATCACACAATCCTGTGAAAAGATTGTTACAACCAATCATTGCTTTGGATTGACCCCGATCCGACTAGTCTAATTCTCTGCCATTGTCGCACTACATTGAAGATAATATTTCACTCTTGTGCGACGTTGACATGTCATACTTTAGTAGTCCAAGACAACTTGATATACAATGTTTGCAACAATTCAATGAAGTTGTAAAATATTTTCCATCACAATTATTACAGTGTGTGACTGGTAATGCGAAAATTGGAATACTTCATCTAAAAATTTGTCCAATCTTAGTAGAATATATCTCTGTATATGGGCAGCTCCTAGACAATTGTACTTGGTCAGATGGGGGGATCCAGTTGTAATTTGTAGTGTGATGATTACTGTCAGATCAAATTGGGATAGACTTAAATAATCTACATAATGTCTGGACAATCAGATTGGCTTTTTGCTGAACTCCATAGTAGATACCGATTGAACTGTGACTGTATTGTGAATCTGTGGGGCACTGTATAGATATTGGAGTTTAGATAAAGGATAATCTGTAGATAAACTATGTATAATCCGGGTCTATTGTGATGATGTTGGGGTTTATAGGTTTATGTTATAGCTAATTCACGGATAATCTGGTTAAATTGTGAAAATATTAACGTGGTAGTGGATAAACTGTGTCCAATATGTCTGCATTGTGATGATATTTAGTTTTATAGAAAATTCAAGGATTATCTGGTTGCAATGTGATAATATAATGTCAGATATAGAAAACTAATACATAATCGGCATCATTAAGATATATATATATTTCATAGATATTCTATACATATTTTGATAATGTTTTACAACTGGCAGCTACTTTGTGTACAATATGGTTGCTTTACATTGAAACTAAAGTAGAGGTAGATGATCTATGAAATCTTCTATTGTGGTGACTAATCTATGAATATTGTGGTTGTATTCTGATGATATGATAGCGGTAGAAAAATTGTGCACAGTGTGGTTGCATTGCGCTGTTTCTAAAGCAGTGGTAGATAAAGGATGGATAAACTCTGGATTGTGTTGATATTAATGCTTCTTTATGGCTAATCCATGGGTATTCTGTCTTGTATTGTGATATTATAGTAGCATGAGATACAGTATGTACCATCTAGTTGCATTGTAATGATGATATTGTATCTGATTGTAATGTATGTATTGCAAAATAATGCAATTATAAGCGAATTAATTCTACGCTTACCAAATTTATTATGAATTTCCCCCCCAAATTTGGATTATAACGAACCAGAATTTTTAAGGATTCCATTTTGCTGGATTTTAAGGGCCAGGAAAGAGTTAGAAAAAAGCAAAAACTACTTATATTCACCTTTCCTTGGCGCTCTCCCAATCAATTCCGCCACTACCCAGCCCTTTGATCGCTTCTCTTTGGCCTTCTCATTTTGGACCTCAAGAGCCACCATTCTAAACTAGTCCCCACTCCTTCACGTGGGGTGCGACTCATGTCATTGACATCAATTATATCCGCGTGAAACCCTACATACGTTATTAATGTAAATGAGGTGTGCCGTACCCCATGCGCCAATGTAGGGCCTAGTGACGAATGGCAGCGCCGAAAACAAAGAACTAAAGGAAAATAAAAGCTATAAGACAGAGGAGCAGATCGGAGGATCGGTAACGGCGACAGAGGTAAGGTGAGTACAAGTCATTTTTCCACCCAGATTCATTTCGCACTAAATTTATTGGAATTTCCTGACCAAATTGGAGCAAAACTGAATTTTTAATTCTTCCAACAAAACATGTCTATACTGCACAGTAGTGACTTTACAGTAGTTTAGGAGAGAACTGATGGTTTTATGCCGCGGCCCAGATAATCTCTGAGCACTGTTCATGCGTCACGGTGATACTGTTATCTAGATAATCTCCCCGATTTCATTGTATAGTTCAGATTATCTAAACATAGCCGGCTTTTCTTAATTTAGCATTAACCACAACAAACGTAATTCAGTTGTCAGGAGATCAGAAGCATTGCTGACCTTCAGGAGATCAAAGCCCGACATGTGATACTTTATAAGATTTTAATATCCATTCATTACAGCGTTAACACTGTTTGACCTACTACAGGCTAAACGTACAGCCGTTGCTATAAAGAGCTGTAATCATGGCTGCACTGACAGTAGATAACATTTACAAGGTGGCACTAGTGCCAACCACAGATAAATACATCTTATCTTCAGATCAGCCATTGCACAGGCCCAATTGAGATATGTCTATTCAAAAATCTCCCCCTAGGCTTTATAATTACAGAATGACCTTGTCAAATGTAGCAGATCTGCGTTTGTCCTACAGCCCAATTTATTGCAATTTATCTTTGCAGTCCGTTATCTGCTATTTTACATAGGACTGCAACCATGTTGTCCCAACATCTGCATCTTATATGTACCTAGGATATATGGTAAAGAAAAAAGATAATAAAAAAAGCAGTTCCTTTATGTATTTCACTTATTAACCACTCCCTAAAATTAGTTAGGTCAGCGACTGAAAAATCAAGGCCTAAGGCCTTTATTTAAACATTATTAACACTGTCTAAAAGAAAAAGCGATCTTTGTCTCCCATGGCAACCAATCACAGCTCAGCTTTCATTGTACCAGGGCTGTTTACAAAATGAAAGCTGGGCTTTGATTGGTTGCCACTGGCAACTAAGATTGTTTTGCTTTAGACAGTTTTGATAGTTAAGGCCTCATTAAAACTTCCATGATTTTTCAGATCCGTAAAAAAGTGTCAGTATTTTTATTCTGATCCCTGCTTGGCCAGGGATTCAGTTTTTACCATATGTGTTTTATCAGTGTTTTTCTCTTATGAAAAAAAAAAAATTTAAATTGCAAAGCTTCTTCTACCTATTATAATGTTAAAAATGGTCAGTCTGATTTTTCACAGACCCATAGTCTTGAATTGGCTAGCTTGGTCCATGGCTTGGATCAAAAACAGACATGTCTGACAAACTATATTGGAAAATTTGTGGAAAAACTCATAGGTGAAAAATGGAGGCCTGAATGAGGCCTAAAGCACTGGTTTACTTGCTGTGGCCTTTTTTTGACACACACATTCATTTCTTCATGTGTTTATTTTTTTTCTTTAACAAATCTGCGGCCAATGCAAAAAGTTCTTTTTTGTTTGTCATTTGTTACACTCTTCCTACTGATAAAAGCCAACATCTGCTGAAATGTTTCAACCACAAAAAAGTGGAAAAAAAAATGACAGAAACAATTAGGCTTCGTTCCCATGTTGAGTTTTAAGCCACGTTCAGTATTTGGTCAGTATTTTACATCAGCATAAGCCAAAACCAGGAGCGGGTGATAAATCCAGAAGTGGTGACGGGTTTCTGTTATACTTTTCCTCCGATTGTCCCACTCCCGGTTTTGGCTTATAAATACTGATGTAAAATACTGACCGAATACTGAAGGTGGCCTTAGATGAGTTTTCTTTTACGCTGTGTATTTTTGAAAAAAATGCAAGTAACCTAATATGCTTAAGGGTACGTGCACACGCTGCGGAATGCAGTCAAAAGACCTGCGGTTTTACCTGCGGATTGCTCTGCGGTTTTGCCTTGTGGTTTTTCATTTCCTCAATGGAGGAGATGGCAAACCGCAGCGGAATCCGCAGAAAGAATTCATGTCAATTCTTTCTGCGGTTTCAAAACCGCAGAAAAACCGCACGGAAAAATCCGCACCGTCTGCACTGCGGTTTTTAATTCCCATAGAGAATAATGGTACTGTACACCGCAGCAAAAACTGCTGCGGACCCGCAGAGGCCAAATCCGCTGCAGAACCGCAGCAGAATCCGCAGCGTGTGCACACACCCTAATGGGTGCAAAAATGGTGCTGAAAATCTGCAACATCATAAAAACCTCATCGTGGGAATTACTATTATTATGCATTTTTATAGCGCCATTTATTACATGGCGTTTTACATGTGACCTTGCCAAATGTAGCCTTACCAAACCTAGCACAGTTTAGAAAAAAAACGTGCTTGTATGAAACTACGATTTCCACTCCAATCTCAAAAGGCAACTTTCCATAAACCACCTGTAATAGGCCACGTTCACACATTCAGTATTTGGTCAGTATTTTACATCAGATGCTATAAGCCAAAACCAGGAGTGGAACAATCACAGGAAAAGTAGAATAGAAACACGTCACCACTTCTGGATTTATCACCCTCTCCTGGTTTTGGCTTACAAATACTGATTTAAAATACTGACCAAATACTGACCGTGTGAACGTGGCCTTATACTGATACACAATGCGCAGTAGTGGCACATACCCTATTCTGGTGGGGCATCGGATACTGGGTGTCAATGAGCTATTCCGCCTAATCCAGGTTAGATCTAGGGCACTGAACTAAGTTGCCTGATCACATCACTAAATAATATGCATTTTTTTTACTGATTTTCTTTATTCTTTATTTCTGTTTTTGCTATTTTTTTTCCCCAAATTCACTTTCTGTTTTGTGCTTTTTGGGCCTTTTTGAAGCACTTTACTACTCTTTTTGACTGATTTTCTCCTTTCGGCTTCCCCCCCCCCCAATTCATTATCTGTTTTGCTCCTCCTTTTTTTTCGCCTTCCCACTTTTCTTTTTGCTACTTTTGTTCATCGATGAAAGTATAGTTAGCCAATTTCCCATGTTTTCATCAAATTTTTTACTAAAATTGCAAATATGCTCTGGTAACCCCCCTGAAATATTGTTTGCATTTGTATTAATTTTTTTTGGCACAGTGGAAGATTAAAGTGCTTAATTTTAACTCTACAAAGGTGGTGCAAAAACAAGCAAAAGAGCCTAAAAAAAATTATTTTTATTAATGCAAAAATTCATCAAAGGTCGTGTGCTGTTTTGAGGAATTTTGCGTAAAATCCCCCCCCCCCCCACACACACACACAGAGATGCAATAAATAGACAAGTCAGTGACTTTAAAAAAAAAATGAAACAGGTCTAAAAAAAATGTTTGAGTCCCCAGGGGAAGGACCTCTAGAGGTGTGGAGTTTAATTACATTTCCTTCTGCTTGCAAACTTCATAATTGCGCTATTAAATCTATAATGTACTGTGTCTAGTTGATCGATGCAAATATCTGATATTTGTTTTGCAAGCGAATTGATTGTGTCAAGGTGACCTGATCTCTGCTCGCGGGCCGATAATGGAAACAGATTGCAATGATTTAAAAATGTTGACGGTTTCCATTCAGCCAGGCAAAGAATAACATTATAACAGAGCTTATTACAACCATCTAGGATCATCAAGCGGGCTTGTTAATATGTCATTGCTGAGAGGCACCAACACGCTAACACAAAACAGACAGATACATACAGGCTTTCATGATAGCCATCTCCAAGCCTGCACTGAAAACCATGACTTAGCAGAAGCAATGCATTTCATCTCCTCTGAAGCAGCAGCTTCACTCCCAGCCAATGGATGAAGGAGAGGTTCATTAGAAACAGATTATGGTTCACGGGACTCAGTACACAGCAATTATGTCATAAATTAGCAGTCACAAATCACCGCTTGTCTCCATGTGTAGGTGATGCTAGCTGTGGCTCCAAAAAAAACCAGACTTCAAGAAAAGCATTTTTTGCCAGTAGAGACAACAAAAATATGATTTTGAAACTTCGGGAGTTTCATCACATTTTCTTAAGGCTCAAACTTTACTTGAAAAAGTTTTTAGAGTTTTGCCTTAAAGTTTGAAGTTTTGCATTTTTTATAAGGTCCCATGCCTCCCAATCATAAGGAAACACCTTTCAAAATACCGTAATGTTACATTTAACTATCATTATTAACTTATTATTATTTTTTTAGCATTTTATTGCTCATTTTACTAATTTTATTTTGTATAAGGTGACCCATAAATATCCACGTACTTAAAGGAGATGTAGTAAATGGCTGCCGTGTCCGACCCTCGCACTATAATATCAAAAATAGCTATAAATTGATCTTATCTTTATTAATAAAAAGTAATAATGAAAATAATTGTATACAATTTGAAGAATTAAAGAAGTTTACTAAAGAGTTGCATAGGATAAGAAGAAAAAAGATTAAATAAACTTGTAATCTTCTCCTGACAACCCAGGTCATATATTATGGTACTTAGGTAACTATAATAATAAGTGGGGTAAAACTTCCAAATAATGCCCTATAAGATAAATAGAGAGCAACGTCTATCAGATACTACTCAGCATACACAAGTCACCAAAATAATCAGAAATACAAAATAGTAGTCAGACTATCTGTGCAGACCTCGTGACGGTGAGACCAATCCCGACACATGTCGTTTCGCCTTGTTTTATCACGGGTGAATACTTGTAATTCTTCCAATTTATGTAAATATTTATTATTCATTTTTGGTATGCAAATCATCTTAAGAGAGACGTGTATCTTCACAGCTTTTGGGATACACACCACTTCTGCAAATTTTGAATATATATTTATCTCTCTCCCTTTATATATATATATATATGTATAGAGAGAGAGAGAGAATGCTATAGTCAAAATTAATATGGTCACATCTACATGTGTCCTACATAAACCCCGCTATGTTTCTATTTTTTTATATTTCATAGATATGTAAACAGGTGGCATTTTTGTAGTGTTTTCTCCATATTTAGTTTTTGTGGTTTTTGGGAAAGTGCCAGGAAATATTTTTCTGCCAAGAAAACACTAAGCAAAAAAAATGTAATTATACTTCAATAATATTATTTTAAACTTTATTTATTTCTGCTTTTTTTATTTTTGTGCCTAACTAAATATTTGTATAAAAAGCCAGAGGCCCAACAGAAAATTATATTATTAATAATTTAGCAATGGCTTAAAAACTCTCCTTTATACAGTACTGTATGTGACATATACAGCTGAGATATGTTTAGTACTGAAAAATCAAATTGACATATCACATTTTCTCTAACCTAAACACAAGAAGTAATCATTATTTGCTACTTTTTCATGAAAATATCCCCCATCCTCTCTATACATTAAATTTTTATTTTTTTTTATTTTTCCAAAAATCAATATAGATTGAAACATTACCCTCAACATTTTGTGTGCGTATGCTGATTGATCACTGGGAACAAATTTTGAAAAGTTGTGTAATTTTTATGAATTTATTCTACACTTTTTGCTACATTTGTATGATTTAAGCATTGCTTGGCTTTTTATATTTCGCATTAAATCCTAGTCATTTTGATTTCATGGGGTTCACATATTACATTTCGGCAACGCAGAGTTTAAATATATATGTTTTTTATTCCACTGGCCCAAAAAGTGTGGAAGTGTCCATTTTTGAAGGGGCAATAGAGCCACCATCTAGGCCGAAGCCCAAAGGTTTAAATCCATCAGATTAATGTATTTATGGAAAAATATATCAACTATGCTTAATGTCTGCTGATTGAGAAAACTTTCTAAGATAGAGTAGAACTTTCCTAAAGTGCAAGTGACTTATTGGAAGTCTTTGACTACTTTTGCTAACACAGCATGTTTTGTACCTCCTTCTGTCAAAATAAGATGGATTAGAAGGTATTATCATGTAATCCGCACCATTCTACACTGTAAAATGAGTAAAGAAAACAATGGACTTCTCAGAGGTGAGGAGACATCTACATAACCTCTGCATCCCGGAAAGTAAAATTAGAAGTTTAAAAATAAAAAAAGACTTTTTCGACCAAAAAAAGCAGAATATCTGAAAAAATTCAACCACACGATATAACATCGTTCACCCATTTTAGATACATATTCTTGGCTTTTCGGAAATTCCTTTCTAGAAAAAAAAAAAGCCATTGTGATGGGCAGGTGCGTTCCCATTAAGATGGAAATGTATTTGGTGGAGAGGCTTGTTCATTAAAGTAGATTTAATAATGAGAGGGCATTTGGGAAAGAGGGGGATTTGGGTCACTGATTTACTTTAACACAAGACTTAGCAGCGCACTAATTGCCTCCCAGTTGCTATGTATCAAATACTCTTGATGGTTGCCTCTGTCAGGAAGAACTTTTGTTTCCCAACTTGAAAGTTAAACGGTCATATTCATTCTCATGTTTCGAGTGAAAAATGACAAAAAAAAAACCCCTCTGTCCTTTCACATCGTTGGTGACCTTCAACATCTAGTCGTCTAATTGAATTTACAAGACCTAAACATGACTTAATTAATTTTATCTAGGTCCCAACATAAAGACGCAACTTTTTATTATGAAGTCGAAATTACATTTTTGTATAAAACAAATCATAATAATAATTAAAAATTTACTTAGAAAAATAAATTATTCCCAAAACGAAACTGTTTTGTACAATAAAGGCCACATTTAAGAACATAGGAGATAATTGTGTGATAGACCCTTATTATCGAAAAGAACACAATTTTCACTGATTTTCTTTAATTTTTTTATATTGTAGAATGAAATTGAGCTTCACATTTTTTTTAATCTTCAATCGACAGCGAGTTATTGTAAATTAGATGATTCATTTTCAAAATAAACATCAGAGTTTTGAAGGTTCTCCTCAATTTTCCTAGGGTTCTCCAGTTTCCTCCCACGCTACAAAGACAAACTGATAGGTAATTTAGATTATACAGTATAGACACTTAAGGAAGACGGCGGTATGGCTTCAAAACATGTAGAGTTTTGACTTTTGTACTCTTTTTAACAAAAAAAATAGTTTTGTATAATAAAAAGAGCCATTGCAACCATTGAGGTGAGCCTAGCTCCTTCCAGTGAATGCAACGATTACTGTCTAACAATTCCACCTGCAGCGTCCCTGCAGTCGTCCATTTTTTCTACTAGGGAATTTAGATTGTGAGCCCCAATGTGGAGAGGGATGATAGTTTTGTAGCCGAGCATCATTGCATTATCTGGATTCCATATGTGTTAGACCGTACTTGAAAGTCCTCTACCCCAATCTCATGATGGGGACAGCGATGATGATGTCTGCAAAGCACTGTGGAATATGATGGAGCTATATAAGTGAGTAACATAATCACAAATAAATATCATATCTGTGTATTGGATGCTTTAGGTCCTTCTGGTCCTTGGAAACCCAAAATTGCCTTGGATTCTCGATCAACAGTTGAATTGGGTCACGGTCATCTGGATGTTTTCAAGTACAGTGGCAGCATATAATATAGTAGCACATTGAGAAGAAGAGTTGATTGATAGATATTTTCAAAATGATTTGCAGACAAGAAGAATTTTTGGAATTGATACATTTAGCAAAATACTATTTGTGTTTTAAGAGTAAGAAATAAATGCAAAAATTGAATCTAGAAAAATAGTTCAATTATAGATTTTTAATTTTCTTTACAAAGATCATTTTATTATTTTATCTGTGTTACATTTGTGTTTGATGAACTCTCTTCTAAGAACAAGTCATGTGATGGGGTAACTTTATTGCTTCCTGGCTCATACATGACACATATGTCTAATTTATGAGGGTAATTGTGCTGTTTGTATTACTTAAAGTACTCCGCATTGTAAATCTGCTCTCCATTCATGCGTCTGGGAGAGAATCCTCTTAAACGCTTCCCATAGGCTTGCAATAAACAACTGTACAACCAAAGAAAAAAATATCCTATGTAGTGTATTTAAACCCTATCTGAAGTGCCATTAATGGCTCAGTTAAACAGTAGCAATGTAGGAAAATGTGAGGCAGAGACAATACTCTTGTATCTTCAGTGCACAGTTCCTTCTGCAGAAAATAGGGTAACATGACAATACATATAACGAAATGTCCCCCCCATAAATCCTTGTAAATAGTAATATGTCCCCAAATATGTTCAGTGATGTCATAGCTTCCAGGTGGTAAATGTGACGTCATTACCTACACCTGGGGAATGTGATCAGTGTCAGACTGAGCAACATTGGGCCCACCAGAGGACTTGATTCTAAGGGCCCACCTTTCATCTATACAAAAGCAATTCATTATCATTAAAGTGGGTTTTCAGGCCAGGACTAATTTTCGCCAGGCACTGTATCCTACGGTATAGCCTTAAGATACGCAATGATAGGATTTGACTCTGCTTGCTGATTCGATTGGTTATCACGTACCGTAATCGCTGAGATACTTTTTAAATCCAAATGGTGGTGCTAGGTTCTTGCCAACTCTTGGGCCCCATAGTAGCTGCAAAGTCTACCACTATTGATGCCAGTGAAGGAGAATCCATGGCTCATTCAAGGATTCTCCGGTTCTCTAGTGGGCCAGTCCACCCTGAATGTGATGTTGTTGAATGTTAGGACCGTTTTATACAAAACAGAAAAGCAAATATATCAAATATAACAGATGACAACAAACAATCAATCAATCCATCAATATAGAAATATTTAAAGAGTCTTTCTCACTATTTGAGAGAGCGATCCAGAGCTGGGCAGAGTATGAGTGGGTTTACAATTGATTCATTTACTTATTTTACTCACTTATATAGCGCCATTAAATCTGCCGCACTTTACAGTCATCATCATTGCTGTTCCCATTGGGGTTCACAAGCTAAATTCCCTTTCAGTATGTCTTTGGAGCAAGGGAGGAAGCCAAAGTACCTAGCAGAAACCCATGCAAATGCGAGAAAGACATACAAACTCCTTGCAGATGTTGTTGTTGGTGGGATTTGAAGCCAAGACCACAGCGCTGCAAAGCAACAGTGCTAACCACTGAGCCAGCGATGCCAATCCATCAACATGCTACTGGCTGCTGTTTATGGTGGTCTATAGATAATGATGATCATTCACTCCATATACTCCTAATCAAACTCTAAATTGAGAAGAAGGGTAGGTTGAATAGTTGACTATTGGGGTAAAGAGAACCTATAGGAGCAAGAAGAACCTATTTATGTTGTAAGGTGTTCAGCCTACCCTTTATTAATACTTTTATATGTTTGGAAGGTATGGTGATGAAAAGGGCAGTATATAAAAAAGTGGAATAACAACTACTTGCCTCTTCTTACCCTGCCAATCCATTACAACCACTTTGTTGGTCCCCTTTGGTACTGTAAGAGATGATGCCCTATCCATCATTCATCTACCAATCACTAGCCTCAGCGGTGACGTTTGCATTGACAGCGTATGACCACCAAGGTCAGTGATTGGCTGCAGTGTCAACTGAAGGGCAGAATTTTATCTTTTCTAGTCACCCAAGAGGACCTCCAGAGAAGTGTCACTGAAGTAGCAATAAGTTAAAGAGATAAATATCTCCATTATACTACACTACTACAACACTACTCTGTTCTCCTCCTCCTAGACCTGTCCTCTGCCTTTGACACAGTGGACCATTCCCTATTATTACAGACCTTCTCATCTCTTGGCATCACTGCCTTGGCCCTATCTTGGATCTTGTCATACCTAACAGACTGGGCATTCAGCGTCTCCCACTCGCACACCACCTCCTCACCTTGCCCCCTATCTGTCAGAGTCCTAAAAGGTTCAGTCCTAGGGCCTCTGCTCTTCTCCATTTACACCTTCAGCCTCGGACAGCGCATAGACTCTCACGACTTTCAGTATCACCTCTATGCTGATGACACACAGATCTACATCTCTGGACCAGATATCACCTCCCTACTAACCAGAATCCCACAATGTCTCTTTGCTATTTCATCCTTTTTCTCCGCTAGATTTCTACAACATAATATGGACAAAACAGAATTCATCATCTTTCCCCTATCTCACTCGACTCGCCCAACAGACCTATCCATTAAAGTAAATGGCTACTCACTCTCCCAAGTCACACAAGCTAGCTGCCTTGGTTTAATCCTTGACACTGACCTCTCCTTCAAACCTCATATCCAAGCCCTTTCCACTTACTGCCAACTTCAACTCAAAAATATTTCCTGGATCTGTACATTCTTCAACCAAGAATCTGCAAAAAGCCTAGTACGTGCCCTCGACATCTCCCGCCTTGACTACTGCAACCTCCTGCTCTGTGGCCTCCCCTCTAACACTCTCACACCTCTCCAATGTATTCTAAACTCTGCTTCCCATCTAATCCACCTGTCCCCCTGCTATTCCCTGGCATCTCCCCTCTGTCAATCCCTACACTGGCTTCCCATTACCCAAAGACTCCAGTTCAAAACCCTAACCATGACATATAAAGCTGTCCACAACCTGTGTCCTCCATACATCTGTGACCTCGTCTCCTGATACTTACCTGCACGCAACCTCCGATCTTCACAAGATCTCCTTCTATACTCCCCTCTTATCTCCTCTTCCCACAATTGCATTCAAGATTTCTCTAGCGCGTCACCCCTACTCAGGAACTCTCTACCACAACATATTAGACTCTCGCCTACTATGGAAACCTTCAAAAAGAACCTGAAAACCTACCTCTTCCGACCAGCCTACAACCTTCAGTAGCCACCGATCGACCAAAACGCTGCATGACCAGCTCTACGCTCGCCTACTGTATCCTCACTCATCCCTTGTAGATTGTGAGTCCTCGTGGGCAGGGTCCTCTCTCTTCCTTTACCAGTCGTGACTTGTATCGTTTAAGATTACTGTACTTTTTTTATTATACCCCTCCTCACATGTAAAGTGCCATGGAATAAATGGCGCTATAATAATAAATAATAATAATAGTTATTATACAGTGCAAAACACAGGTACATATGGAGATAAACTAAGTAGTACAGAGTCACAGAGACTCTGTGCTCCCATATAAGGGCTTTTCTTACATTACTTTGCTCTGCTAGAGTCCTTCTGATAAACTTATAATGGTACTGTATATGCATGATTTTTTTTGTCTATCAGGGGGGAGTTGTAATGAGCAATGACTAGGACATCATGGAAAAATTAAATATGGAAAATGATCAGACTGGCCATTTTATAAATGAAAATCTGCCAGCTGCCATGTTTTTTAGGTGTCCTGGATGAAACAGACATCTGTCTAGTCACTTTGCAAATACTGCGCTCCCCCATTACTGAATACAAACGTCTGCTTTGTGAAGTAATTGACATCTTTCATTTAGACGGTCGAGCTTTACGGAAAGGTCGACGCTTCCATCCATAGAATTTTCATCACCTTTTAATCTATCTCCTTCTTCTCCTCATGCACAACATTGCCATAGTCGTATGTCTTCAAATTATAAGTTCTGGTATCAGTAATTATAATATTCCTGGGAATTAATATTTCATTATCATAAACAGAAATACTGAAAACAAAACTGGTATTGCTTTCTGCTTGTTACAGTTGTGGCCAAAAGTATTGACACCCCTGCAATTTTGTCAGAGATAATACTCAGTTTCTTCCTGAAAATGATTGCAAACACAAATTCTTTGGTATTATTATCTTCATTTAATTTGTCTTAAATGAAAAAAACACAAAAGAGAATGAAGCAAAAAGCAAAACATTGATCATTTCACACAAAACTCCAAAAATGGGCCAGACAAACGTATTGGCACCCTCAGCCTAATACTTGGTTGCACAACCTTTAGCCAAAATAACTGCGACCAACCGCTTCCAGTAACCATCAGTGAGTTTCTTACAATGCTCTGCTGGAATTTTAGACCATTCTTCTTTGGCAAACTGCTCCAGGTCCCTGATATTAGAAGGGTGCCTTTTCCAAACTGCCATTTTTAGATCTCTCCACAGGTGTTCTATGGGATTCAGGTCTGGACTCATTGCTGGCCACCTTAGAAGTCTCCAGTGCTTTCTCTCAAACCATTTTCTAGTGCTTTTTGAAGCGTGTTTTGGGTCATTGTCCGGCTGGAAGACCCATGACCTCTGAGGGAGACCCAGCTTTCTCACATTGGGCCCTACATTATGCTGCAAAATTTGTTGGTAGTCTTTAGACTTCATAATGCCATGCACATGGTCAAGCAGTCCAGTGCCAGAGGCAGCAAAGCAACCCCAAAACATCAGGGAACCTCCGCCATGTTTGACTGTAGGGACCGTGTTTTTTTCTTTGAATGCCTCTTTTTTTCTCCTGTAAACTCTATGTTGATGCCTTTGCCCAAAAAGCTCTACTTTTGTCTCATCTGACCAGAGAACATTCTTCCGAAACGTTTTAGACTTTTTCAGGTAAGTTTTGGCAAACTTCAGCCTGGCTTTTTTATGTCTCGGGGTAAGAAGTGGGGTCTTCCTGGGTCACCTACCATACAGTCCCTTTTCATTCAGACGCCGACGGATAGTACGGGTTGACACTGTTGTACCCTCGGACTGCAGGGCAGCTTGAACTTGTTTGGATGTTAGTCGAGGTTCTTTATCCAACATTCGCACAATCGTGCGTTGAAATCTCTTATCAATTTTTCTTTTCCATCCACATCTAGGGAGGTTAGCCACAGTGCCATGGGCTTTAAACTTCTTGATGACACTGCGCACGGTAGACACAGGAACATTCAGGTCTTTGGAGATGGACTTGTAGCCTTGAGATTGCTCATGCTTCCTCACAATTTGGTTTCTCAAGTCCTCAGACAGTTCTTTGGTCTTCTTTCATTTCTCCATGCTCAGCGTGGTACACACAAGGACACAGGACAGAGGTTGAGTCAACTTTAATCCATGTCAACTGGCTGCAAGTGTGATTTAGTTATTGCCAACACCTGTTAGGTGCCACAGGTAAGTTACAGGTGCTGTTAATTACACAAATTAGAGAAGCATCACATGATTTTTCGAACAGTGCCAATACTTTTGTCCACCCTCTTTTTTATGTTTGGTGTGGAATTATATCCAATTTGGCTTTAGGACAATTCTTTTTGTGTTTTTTCATTTAAGACAAATTAAATAAAGATAATAATACCAAAGAATTTGTGTTTGCAATCATTTTCAGGAAGAAACTGAGTATTATCTGACAAAATTGCAGGGGTGTCAATACTTTTGGCCACAACTGTACAAGCCCAAATAGCAACTGCTCAAATGCTTATTTTTTTCTAAAAAAGGGATCATGGTACGACTGCCGCAGTACAAATATGTTTACATCTACTCATTGCTTGACTTAGGGATCATGGACACGGGTCATTATGGGTCTACACAAACTCCGAGCCGTAGAAGTCTATACGCTCACTCTGAATTACTCTGATTCCCAATCCAATCGTCTTTCGTCCATAATATGATAGTAACAAAGTAACAATCACATATTGACCTTTAGAACGGTGTCCAAGCAAACTAGTAGGGTGAATATAACATTGGACCAAAAACAAATTCCAACAAAAGGTATGTCAACGGTTTTTGTCTGTACCATAAGTATAGATCAGCAAAAAAAGATCTTCCAAAGTCTTTCAACCGGAAGTCAGTTATTTTCAAGATGGCCGTCAAAAACCCTCGAAATCAGACAAAGTCTTATAACTTTCCTATTTCTAAGAGTACAACAATTATTTATTCATCAAACTTTTTATGGTCAATAAATTTCTTTAAGCCAAAAGATTTTTCCAGTGGGATCAAAATGGCGACCAACAGTGAATAATATACAGTTGTGGCCAAAAGTATTGACACCCCTGCAATTTTGTCAGATAATACCCAGTTTCTTCCTGAAAATGATTGCAAACACAAATTCTTTGGTATTATTATCTTTATTTAATTTGTCTTAAATGAAAAAACACAAAAAGAATTGTCCTAAAGCCAAATTGGATATAATTCCACACCAAACATAAAAAAGAGGGTGGACAAAAGTATTGGCACTGTTCGAAAAATCATGTGATGCTTATCTAATTTGTGTAATTAACAGCACCTGTAACTTACCTGTGGCACCTAACAGGTGCTGGCAATAACTAAATCACACTTGCACTTACAGTTGACATGGATTAAAGTTGACTCAACCTCTGTCCTGTGTCCTTGTGTGTACCACATTGAGCATGGAGAAATGAAAGAAGACCAAAGAACTTGTCTGAGGACTTGAGAAACCAAATTGTGAGGAAGCATGAGCAATCTCAAGGCTACAAGTCCATCTCCAAAGACATGAATGTTCCTGAGTCTACCGTGCGTAGTGTCATCAAGAAGTTTAAAGCCCATGGCACTGTGCCTAACCTCCCTAGATGTGGACGGAAAAGAAAAATTGACACAAGATTTCAACGCAAGATTGTGCGGATGTTGGATAAAGAATCTCGACTAACATCCAAGCAAGTTCAAGCTGCTGCCCTGCAGTCCGAGGGTACAACAGTGTCAACCCGTACTATCCGTCAGCATCTGAATGAATAGGGACTGTATGGTAGGAGACCCAGGAAGACCCCACTTCTTACCCTGAGACATAAAAAAGCCAGGCTGAAGTTTGCCAAAACTTACCTGAAAAAGCCTAAAATGTTTTGGAAGAATGTTCTCTGGTCAGATGAGACAAAAGTAGAGCTTTTTGGGCAAAGGCATCAACATAGAGTTTACAGGAGAAAAAAAGAGGCAAAGAAAAAAACACAGTCCCTACAGTCAAACATGGCGGAGGTTCCCTGATGTTTTGGGGTTGCTTTGCTGCCTCTGGCACTGGACTGCTTGACCGTGTGCATGGCATTATGAAGTCTAAAGACTACCAACAAATTTTGCAGCATAATGTAGGGTCCAGTGTGAGAAAGCTGGGTCTCCCTCAGAGGTCATGGGTCTTCCAGCAGGACAATTACCCAAAACACGCTTCAAAAAGCACTAGAAAATGGTTTGAGAGAAAGCACTGGAGACTTCTAAGGTGGCCAGCAATGAGTTCAGACCTGAATCCCATAGAACACCTGTGGAGAGATCTAAAAATGGCAGTTTGGAGAAGGCACCCTTCTAATATCAGGGACCTGGAGCAGTTTGCCAAAGAAGAATGGTCTAAAATTCCAGCTGAGCATTGTAAGAAACTCATTGATGGTTACTGGAAGCGGTTGGTCGCAGTTATTTTGGCTAAAGGTTGTGCAACCAAGTATTAGGCTGAGAGTGCCAATACTTTTGTCTGGCCCATTTTTGGAGTTTTGTGTGAAATGATCAATGTTTTGCTTTTTGCTTCATTCTCTTTTGTGTTTTTTTCATTTAAGACAAATTAAATGAAGATAATACCAAAGAATTTGTGTTTGCAGTCATTTTTAGGGAGAAACTGAGTATTATCTGACAAAATTGCAGGGGTGTCAATACTTTTGGCCACAACTGTAGGTACCATACCTGTTATTAGGTCTAAATATGTCTGCAGCATTTCATGGGTTTTTTATTATTACAACAAACTTTAACTATATTGTAAAGAGGACTATTTTTAATAAAAAATACCTATTTTAATAAGGTATACTTTAAATTAAGTTATGAAATTGTGCAGCAATGTGAGGGTATGTGAATGTGACTGCGGATGAACTACTCAGGTTCTTTACTTTGGTGTCCCCTTAAAAGTGAATGAAAATACATTTTTTCCAAACATACTGTGCACAACTCTCCTTTCCACTGACTTGTACTCATGCATAATGATGTCTTCCTTCTCCACAATACCATTGAAGGTATTCCTCAATGAGTGGTCAACTGAGAAAGGTGAACATGGTGACATCGTTTGCATAAATTTTTGAAATGTCTAGAGTTTCTCTTTCAATTCTTGAGACAGTGGAATCTTTATGTTGTTCCCTTGTGGTGTAAGTGATTCCATTAATGTCCTGCATGGCAAGATTGTAGTCAGACATTATGGTGCAGACATTGTCCACAACGCTCTCTGATCTTCCATCATCTACACTGGTGTACACAGACAAAAAAGGACACTCTTTGTAGCACAGGAGCTCCTAAATATGCAAAATTGTACCTGGTACAGGTAGAAATAGGCCCCTTTAACTCCTGGGCCCTTTGCGGCTGCACAGGTTGCACCAATGATATGTCCACACCTGGTCATCTTGCTTCCATGAGTTAAACCATCTGAGGTTTTGCGTGAACTCATAAGTGTTTGTTCAATCACGAGATAACAACCTAGACCAGCCCAAAACTGATTTGTTCGTTGGATGACATGCAACCCATTTTGAAACATCCTGTAGACCTTCTTAATTGTTTTGCAATTCGATAATTTCCTGAAGGTACATTTTTGTTGACTTCAGATAGTTGTAGTGCCCTGCTGCTGCATATATCGGCAATGCATTGTAAATCGCATGCAAATGATTAATCCATGACCCAGTGCAATTGTTTTCATCAGCACTCCAGCAGAACTTATCATTTGCTAATATGTTAACCACATAACTTAGTAGTTTTAGATTTTTCACAAACTTCAGTCTTCTTCTTGTGAAGCACCTCAATGATCACTAAATGTGACAACAGCTTCAATTGTGGTTTCTCACTTTACAAGAGATGGATACATATTCTCAGTTTCATCTATTAGTGCAGTTAATTCAGGATTGTCATCTAGAATCGATTGTACAAGTAGTTTATAAAGACATTTATCCAGTAGATGACCTCCAAAAGCCCTTGCAACTGCTTTACCACTAAGCATATGCACTATAGCATTTTTACCATACACTACTTCTAAAATGCTTTTCAGACCCATACCATCCATTAGTATACCTATGGCTCTGAGCAAATTCTTAAAAGTGTGGAAACTACCAAGTATAAATATGATTCTTTTCAAATGGGAATCCTGTGGGACAGCTTTGATCATTTAACTAGCTTTCCAGTACAGAGGTTGATCAAAAGTTACTATAGGAGGGACATGATGTTTGCTGGCTAAGTTATTGTTGAATTCTAATGTTGATAGAATACAGGTTTTGTCATTGGGTGACATATTGATCATGGGCAAAAAGAGGATGGAGGTGTGAATAAACTTGTTGCATCATTTCCAAGAAGACTCATGGCTGTACTAGCTCAAAGGGTGCTTCTACTCAATACTGAGCAAAGGGTCTGAATACTTATGACCTTGTGATATTTAGTTTTTTCTTTTTTAATAAATTTGCAAAAAAATTTCTACATTTCTTTTTTTTTTCAGTCAAGATGGGGTGCAGAGTGTACATTAATGACAAAAAAATAAACTTTTTTGAATTTACCAAAAGGCTGCAATGAAACAAAGAGTGAAAAATTTAAAGAGATGAATACTTTCCGTACCCACTGTACATGGCCACCTATAGACACTGGTGGTCCAGATCACTGTCAGGCTGCCCCTGATATGGCCAATATTATTGCTTCATGAACTCGCAGACAAATACAGAAAAGGGCCCTTGTGTAAGAACGATGTATGGGCCTTTTCAGCACAATGGGCCTTTCTTGCACAATTCCACCGGCCTTGAAGGTGGAAATGGGCCCCCTTACATCTTGGGCCTCTGTATGGTTGCACATATTGCACCACTAATATGACCACCCCTGGCTTCAGGGGTATTTTACATACAGCTTTTGTGATCCTTAACACCAAAGGCTGCAATCACACATCTGTGTCTCAAAGTCCATGTACGGACCCGTTTGACAGACTGACATTGGGTCTCCTGACTCAAGCTCAGCAGCCAATGATGCTATGAATCTATAAGAATTTAGTTGAAAGGTGTTGAAGTTAAATGGCTGCTCTTATGGTCTTTGACCTCTTTCTCTCACTATAATCAAGGTAAGCTTGATTTTGGTTGACTCTCACAAGGTTCACTTGAGCACAGATTTAAAGGTGACTATCGTGTTGTGGAAGAAAGACAATTGGATAGGAAATCGGAACAAAGCGTGGCATTTCAAAATTGTAGCTAGCATCTTCTATGTGAGATCAGAGATTGCTGAATTTGGGTTCTGGAAATCTTGATCTATCATGGACCACAAAACATGGATATGTGAATGCAGCCTTACTATGGAATTGTACCCTAATCTCATCGCTAAGAAGATTTTCGAAGAAATCTTTTGGAGTTGTATTGGTGGCCGTGTTGATTGTCAACCAGTGTCCCGAAAAACAAATCCAACCATTAGAAAACCATCTTAATATGTACATGGCGCACCAACTGTCTACCGATATATGTTGCCAGGAGTAAAAAATGGTCAATTATTTGGCATTTTCACATGGGAGATTCTTTGTTCCTCATGGAGATTAGTGGCACAAGGGTAGCAAACAGATGTATGCTGAAAACAAGCATACTTATGGGGGAGCAGGGGGAGATAGATACCATCAGGTATTCATTTATTTGGCTTTTATTACATGATTTATCCTTTGTTCTTCAAGATACCACCAAAGATATACCACCAGCTTATTGAGTCTCAGAATAAAATTAAAATATGAAAGAGGATAGATCAATATACTGGCATATTTTAAGGGGAAATGGTGGTATGGGTTTGGATATCTGCAGGTGAAGCCTTCTCTCTTTCCTCCAGTTACCTTGCTGTGTTTCCCACACCTACTCTTTGACCTGCATAAATGTAAAAAGCATTAGAAGCCGCTTGTAAAGTACATGTTTGTGTTTTGCAGTAATTGTCCATCAAATGTTATGACATGCTCATAAAAGTGAACGTTCCCACATCCAGATCTGCAATGATTTTGTTAGGGAAACAATCCTTCATCCGTTACATATTAGTCCTCTGTCTGCCGGCTTCGGGTTTTTGGAATACAGTTTCTTTTGCTATAAGAGGTTAAGGATGAAGTAATGCTATAGCTTGAGCGCGTCTAATATGATTAGTTACTTATTTACTGTAATCATATTTGGCATTTACTACTTCTGAGGACGGCTAATTCCATAATTTCAGCCCCTTAAAACGATATAGTTTTATCCCTCCTTTAGATTCTATAATGATAAATCACCCTGGTATATAATTTTGCTTTGCACAGACCATACAAGTGCCAGAGGGTCTGAATATAGAATACAGATACAATGCCATAAGACAGCCCATGCATGAATCATCCTCAAATAGTTATTCTGTTCAGCTGCTTCTAAAGCTGCATCTGTTTAGCGGTTAGTAATTCAATGGCCATTATGTCTGTCATTAAAATTACCACAAGGGTGGCAATTCAGGTTTCCTAAACTCTCCAAATTTTGCTTAACGATATTTTTTACAAGTTGAATTATTTTTGTACTTAAAAGGTTAAGTAAGGGCAGACTGATCAAAAAGGCTTTTGGACAGTCTTCGAATGCTCATGGCCAAAAGCTCTAGGCGCTCTAATTAGTTTGAAATTAATAAGTGGTCCTAAAATATTTTTTAGTGGTTAAGAGGCCGATTAATTTAGTCTTCCCTATGATTAATAAACACAGTTTAAAGATGTCCATACAATGATCACCTTCTTGGCTTACATATCCCAATACCCCCATATCCATGCAAGCTCGACTGAATGTGCAGGAGTTCAGAATGAATAGAGGGGAGTAAGCTGTTGTTGGACACCATAGGTGGAAGATTACCTCCCCAAAAACAAAGGGAAAGTTGGAATCCAACTCCCTTATTTTCTTCTCTCCCCCAACTTTGTCTGTTAGAGGAGAGTCAAGAGGTCTCTATACAGATTTGGTGGCCGATGACTTTGGCCATCACTACTCAACTGTGTATCACCACCTCAACTCTTTTAGTTTTTTACTTTATCTTATACCAATTTATCGTATAGTTAAATGCAATATGCTGTCCAGACAAATCTCTGCCCCCTTCATAATGAACTTTACCCTCTATCCAGTTCCTATCCTTTATTTTTCTTCAAAACACTTTGGCGCTTCAGAAGAAATATAGCTAGAAGATCAGGCCAGGGACCATAACCACAGATGAGATTAGTCTGGTGCCACACCTGGCCGGCTTTTTCTAGCCGCCATAGGTGATTGACAGGTCTATTGCTAAGTACACACATGGAAGAAAATGTCAATCTTCTGGAGCGCCGCTTAGAAAAGCCAACCAGGGTGGACTAGTCTCGTCACTGGCTGGGGTCTAACTATATTTTCTCTGAAATGCTGGAGAATAGAATAATATACCTGGATGCACTTATGTATCCAGTTTCTGATTCATGCTGCCCGTGGCTTGGGAAGCATAAACTGCATGACAGGTTCCCTTAAAGTAACTTACAATTACTTCATAAAACTAGTATATAACTATGCAACTATATAACAATAGTAAGAAACTATGGTACATAAAACAATATACAGTACAAGTATATAAAACTCATAGTATAAAATTATAGTATACAACTGTATAATACTACTAAGAAAAAATTATACAACCTAGTATACAATTATATATATCTAGAATAATACTATAGCATAAAAAGTGTCAAACTAATTGAAAACTATAACATGTGGTGTAACTTTATAAGAAAACTAGCAAATAACTATAAATTACCAGTATAAAACTATAGCAAGAAACTACTATAAAATGATAATAAAAAATGTAAATGCAAATATATTGGGTTAGTGCATAACTAAAGATTAAACTAATATACACTACAACTGTATAATATTAGTATAAAACTATAGCATAAAAACTAATATGGAACTACGGTATGTAAAACTAGACTTAAATTATAGTATAAAACTATAAAAAAGTCTAGGAATGAGTAATTTTCAAGGTCTGCAATAGAAGACTATTCATGACTTTAATATGTTTTAAAAAAGGCCAAAGAGGTGAACATTTCCATCACATATTTATGTTAATTGGCATTTAAAAAGGGGACATATTGAAAATGTTTGAAACATCTGCTGCATTTTGTGGCTCCTCGCAGGAATTTTAATCTAATAGTTCTGTAAAATTTAGGACAGTAACCTTTATTGCACAGAAGCACATACAATAGATGCAAAATTGATAAGATAGCTACTCTGTATTCCAAAAGTCCAGTCCAAAAATAATCTGCCCTCCCCTGATGTTATCAACTTTTGTACAATCTAAAGCATTTGGGTCCGAGCAGAAGTAAATCTGGAGTTCTTGGATAAGGTTGCATTGAAGTTCTCATATTTTAGGGAGATCAGTGAGACACCTTGTCAAGTGGAGAGTTTCTAAAAATAATTAAAAACATTGGCCGCTTCTCGTGGCATTTACAAGAAGCTGGCAGTGATGGGGTCTCTGGCAATTGGCAGCTCAAGGAAATACTTGTAACCAGAAGGAGAGGCATTAGATGTCAAAGCCTGAACAGCGCGAGAGAGTGATGTCTGCGATTACAGATAATACAGGACAGATACAACATGCCAAGGAAGGAAAAGTCCAGGCTATTGAGTTAAGAGCCCAGAATGAGGATGTGAGAGGTTGGGGATATGCAGGACTTGTGTACAAGGGCAGAATCAGCTGGGAGAAGAGCAGAACATTTCCGAGATAACAGAAAATGGACACCGAGATAAGCTGATAATATTGTCTTCTCCAGGAAAAATTCGGACACAATGATGAAAGAGTAAATTTTTTTGCATGATCTCGTGTGTCAACAAGGATATTAGATCTCAAACTGTAATGCCAGGTCCTAACCTGAATGTGGGTCTATGTTTGCGCGCGAATGTTTGTGATTTTGCGTCATTGCTATTGTAAAGCGTAAACTGCTACAGAATATGTTGGCGCCATATACATAAGATTATTGTTAAAATTATTATTATTATTGCTATTTATTTTGATGTGATATTGTATATCACAAAAAATCGTCACATGAAAAGTCATTAAAAAATAATATATATATAAATTGCTATTTTATTGTATATATCTTTATATCTTTAGATATATAATGAAAAAAAATATATATAAATATGTCTATATATAACTAATAATATATATGTTATATATAGACAGATATATCTAGCTATATAAATATTAAAGAAAGTTGAAAAGCAGCACTAGCAAGCAGTATATAAAAATATGTGTATATATATACATATATATAATAATGTATTGTATATTTAATATATATACACATTTATATATATATATATATAATAAAGAAAGTTGAAAAGCAGTATGTGAAAAATGGGTTCCAGACCTTCAAAGCATAGGCCAATTTTTGTATTTTAAATCTATATAAATATATATTTTCTATCTATTAATTTTTTAATTATTTTGGGGGAATTATTTACTAATTTTTTGGGGGTGGATATACAGCACATAGGTTTCATTTGGCATCTGAATGTCCTTTTTTTTGCTATTTTAATACTTCACTGCTGTAATATATTTCCCATGTCTTTCTACTTCAGTTGCCAATTAGCTTCTGATAAATCCTGTAATGAAATCAGCATGTAGTAGTCTGTGTCCTTCTGGTTTCCTAAATTAGCCCTTTCAATGGAGCGGTTTGAGCAGTTAAACACATGTTGGAAGTATGTCTCCAGATATATGATTCTATATCAACACGGCCAAGGGGGGGAAAAAAATAGGGAAATATGAAAATAAAATATTTAATTTTTTAAACTTATCTTAAGAGAACGTTATAACTCATAATTTATTTTTCTTTAATGTTTGGATTATATTTTAATTTTTTTTTTGGGGGGGTGAAAAAGGAAACTAATAATAAGCATAATAATCTCTGTAAATTGACTAATTTCCATTTAAATCTACCCAATTGTAGAGACATGGTGAGAATAATAATAGTAATAATAATAAAAATACTTATTTTGGAATCATCTAAAAATATATTATATTTGTAAGTTTATTTCCTATATTAATTACACAATTTTATATTTTTAATAATTTTATGTAAATATCTTTATGCATAATATGAATACGGAATATTTCCTTGCAAATTTTAAAAGTCCGCAGTCAGTGGACACGTAGGGAATATTGTATACACATTGCTCTATAAACCAGGAAGGGTTTCTGACTATATAAGGTTTGCTTTTGGATTCTTACCCATTGATTTAGATAAACTTTTTACTTTGGCGGTGGCTTTATCCATTTTGTGTGCGACAAAATAAAATCACCAAATCCCCATGTAACGCAGCCTTAATGGAATAAGGGATGTCGGAGTTTGCATATACTTACAGGCCGATGACAGCTGAATAATGAAGTCTATTTTGTGTTTTGTTCGAAAGACTTGTTGGCCCTTTGTGTGGAGTCTGACCTTTGCTTTTTTTTTGTCATGTAAGGGCAGCTGTGTCATTTTAATTTGTAGTAATGTGGAATGCCGGATTGACATGAAATGGCTGGATATGACTGCGGGAAGACTTACGAGACGTTCACTTGAAAATCGTTTCAGATAACTGAAGTGTATTATCTGTAATTATAAGTTAAACCTTTGGAATTAATATTACTATTTGTGTCTGAAGACGCCTTAAAATGGACAGTCGTGGCCCGGGAAGAAACAGCAAAATTTAGCAAAAGTAGCAAATACAAAAAAATATCAGGCTTTGGCAGCTGCACACTGACATTGTGCTGAAAATTGCTCACATTCTTGTCTTCCTTTACTATGTATATGTTCCATTAATGGCTTTTAGGGTATTATTCCATTTGACTTCTACAGTAGCAATAGTTTCCAGAGAGTAACATAGGAATAATAAAATAAATATAGCATTCATATCACCAGACAAGTGAAACCAGACAGAAACAGTAGAAAATAGGGGCACTGGAGAGTTTCTAGTTCTATCCAGGTAATAGAATAGCGTATTAGACTTGAAGGTTTTTCTAATCATTTTCGGTTGTGTCAGCGCTAGATTAGGTTTAACATGGGACAGTTCGCAGCACACAGAACTTCACCTTCCCGTAATAATTCACGGCTGTATAAATACTGTACTCTTCCTGGATGAAATTTAGCAAAACCTCCGAGAGGCCCTTTACTTGGTGGAAATATAATCATTATGCCGGATTGGATTATAAGGATATAATGTACAATAGAAATGATTATAAGTATATAACGTACATTATGAAATTGTGGGAAATTGCCTAATTTTTTACCAAGAAAAAATAAATAGTGAATTCATACAAAGCCCACCTGGGTATATGATTGTGACCTCCATAGAGATGCGGGAATAAATATGCAGGATCCTGGTCCAGTTGCCAAAATGCATCCTCGTTGCCATTCTTATTTGTTTACCTGGTCTGATGTGATGTCATCGTTGTGGTGGGACACACATACAAATCAAAAAAAGAGCTATGGATGCCAGCAAGAAAGATGCAGTACACAGGGGTCCCAAATTGCAGCCACAGAATACTGATATGACCTGGGTCCTGAAAATTGATTTTTTTTTTCATCTCTACTAATATGGTATGGATACAGATTTTCTACATGCCATACTCAGGACTTTGGGTGGCTAAATTGTCACCTACGTTGTCAAAAATTTGACTCATTAGATTATGGTTGAAACCTGTCAATCTGATAGGGAGGCAGGTATGGACTGGGGCTGAAATTCAGAGCTGGCATTTGAAATTACACAGGCCCATGTTGTCCCAGTCCCCAAGCACCAGATTGGATATATTACTAATATTACCCTGGAAGGAGGAAAGGAAGATTTACTACAAGACCAATATTTCTAATGATACTCGTGACCTGCTGGTAAGTGACAGTCATCGACTTTGTGCTCCGTCACAACACTTAACATTGTGGGTGTCTTGAGAACACCGATTCTATTGACAATGTATCAGACAAGGCAACCCACAACCAGACAGGCCCTTCTGGCCTTTGCCAGAATTGCCAGATGGCCAGTCCGGCCCTGTGGGGAGGAGATTGGTCAACAATCAAATGTGTATAATTGCATCACAGTGTTTAATTTTTTTTCTTTTTCTTCTGCTTTCGGCTTGATCTTGAGCGATGGCGACTAGATGGATGAACCATCTGTAGGAAGATCGATCTTGTTCAAGCCTAGATAGATCCACCAGGGTCTTCTCCGCTGTTATCTTGATAGTAATAAGTCATCGGGTTGCTGGGCTTCCTCTTCACCTTGTTTTTTCTATTCTTCCAACCATGATGTCCTTCTCCAGTGATTGCTCTCTTTGTACGATGTGTCAAAGTGTCAAAATAGGAAAACATCACAGTAGTCATCCAAACATATTATCATTCCCAGTCCTTTAACCTTCTTTTAAATAAACTGTAGGACTGAGCTTGCATGTTTATTGGAAGGTCGTAGGAGAGATTTTTTGGCTCATTGGTCAGTCAAAATCTTTCTTATGTGTAAAGTCAGCTTCAACAGATTGTCCAAAATTTTTCAAAAATGGGGTAAGATCAGGAGATGCGTTAAAATAATAAAACATGCAAAACTCACCTATTCAATAGATTGGTACTCCAGCAATTCCACTTCAGTGGTCACTCTCCTAGTCCTGCAGCAATGAAGTCCATTATTCATGTGACCAATGGCAACCCGCCAATGGCGTCTAGATACGCAAACACTTAAGGCCCCGTTACATTTAGCGATGCACCAGCGATCCCGACAACGACACGACCCGATCAGGATTACTGGTGCATCACTAAATGGTCGCTAGTGAGCTGCCAAGCAGGCAGATCTCACAGCAATGCAGCAGCGGTCGGCGGTCGTTACTCACTTGTCAGACGCGGCGAGTGTGACCGTCTTCCGCCTGCGTCCATGGCTCGCTCGTCGGCGCCAGCAGGAAGCCAAAGACGAGAAATGGACCAGGCCGATCTCGAGCGACCACCGATAACCAGTGGGGGAGCCGGTCGGAGGTGAGTATCACATGTAGCGATATCGCTAGTGATATCGCTGCTGCATCACAAAATCGGTGATGCTATGTGTAAAGGGCCCTTAAGAGTCCCATAAGCGGGAAGCGCCCAGGGCTGAATAGCCCCTCCTTCTGCCTCGCTTCCTCCAACTTATTCCAACATCCATTTTCAGCACAAGTTAGGAGGATTTGCATGGAGCAGGCTCACATATCTGTTTTACACAGCAGACACCCACCGGTAACTGCTGCAATTGGAATTAACTCTGATCGCAGCATTTCAATCCCTTTTATGCCATGGGAAAGAAAGATTATGGCATCTAAGTTGATAAATCAGCGCCTTTGACACCCCAATTATGCCCTGGGAACATTGTGGGTTGTTTAATGGCAATTGGGGAGCAAAGGAATAGATTTTAATTTGAGCCACCAGATTTCTATGTTTGCACATGTTTGTAACATGCGTGTAACCATTGCAGCTAATGACTGATCTCAGTGGTCTTGAGTCATGCATACTAACATGACTGTCAGTGATTGAGTGATGGACATGTCATAATTGTCACAGGACCTACAGTTCTGGAATGCAGGGGATTTAGTGGGTGAGTGATTTCCTGACCTTTGTCCATTTTTTAAAAATATCCCCAAAAAAACTTTAAGAGGGGTGGCTCCACCCTAGAGAGAACTGAAATTGAATTAAAGAAACACTCCCATCAAAATTTGTATCCTCTTAATATATTGCAGTCATCATTTTAGAACACTGTGTGAGTACAATTTCTCATTTTGTCCTTCGACCCAATTAATGCTTCTCTTTTCCATTAGGTCTATGACATCACATGATTAACAACTGAGTAGCTGAAACCTTCTAAGCTCTATGTTGAAAAAGGAAGTCTATTTTCCCTGCATGACACATGAGTCACTGTAATATTATAATCTTTATTTTTTATATAGCCCTAACATATTCCGCAGCGCTTTACAGTTTGCACACATTATCATCACTGTCCCCAATGGGGCTCACAATCTAAATTCCCTATCAGTATGTCTTTGGACATACTGGTGGGGTGGAGCAGGGAGCAGTTGGGTCAGGAGTTGAAGAGGGGTACGATAAATGCAGGGACAAGAGACCTCCTGTTTCTACATAGAGCAGAGAAAAGAGAAGAATTAAATGGGTAGAATGGCAAAATGAGCAATTGTAAGTACACAGTGGTTTATAATCTTATGTCTGCAAAATATTAGGAAGATGAAAACTTTGACTTGAGTGCTTCTTTAGTACTGTAATTGATTCAGTAACAAATAAATGGATGTTTTTGAATACTTTATAGGAAAGGACCAATGATTTATATTTTTTGGGCAGGGCACATATTTTTATATGGGTAAAAGGATCTAACTGGCAACAATAATAACATCCAACCATGAGTCACATATGAAAAAAGTGATGTGATCATGTGTTTATTGCAGCTGCCTGCTGAGGTTCTTAGTGCAAGCTGTCCTTGTATTATGCTTTTATTATTCAGTGTTTGCTCTCCGTATTTTTATGTTTCTGGTTAGTGTTTTATGGACAGCCGCTGTGATGATAAGTAGAGCTGATATATGTTCTTACACAATAGATTTCCTGCCTTGGGAACAACTAAAGGTCCGTTGAACTTTCATATCTTTTTCTCGGTTGTTATTTTACAGTCCTCTTAGGTTCACGGCATACTATATAATCACCATCTTAAAGTGCACTTGTCACCTGCAAAGTTTGGATGCAGGCATCTTGCTTGATGAGTAAATATGAATTTAATGTTCCAATATGCCACCAAAATAATGGAAGCAACCTCAAACAGGTGCCATTACTGCAGTAAAGTAATTATAAGAGTGTAACAGAAAAATGCCTAACAATGGGAATACGTACTAAAACACCTTTGTCCCATATGGGTAGTTATTTGCTTAATAAAACACTGCTTAATGGAGTAGTTTACTAGCCACAAAGTGCTTTTTATTTACTTCTCGAAAAGTGCTAAAGGCAAAAGCAGTGCGGGGAAATCACTGTCATCCTAGAGTAGTGTTCACATAAAAATTAAATTGGCTTCATGTAAGGCTGTCCCGATATAATTTGGGAAATTTACTATGGCCGCACCCATATTCTACAACTAATTTTCTGTTAGGTGTTCTTTTGAATTCAAATCAAATTAATTTTTTCTGGCAGAACAGGGGTTAATCGACCATGTTGGAAATCCCTGTGCTCAGTTAGCCACACCTTTTCCCTTTATAATAATAATAATCTTTATTTATATAGCGCCATCATATTCCACAGTTTAACAGATTCAAACACAAGTCATAAGTAACAACGTTAACAATACAGTAATTAAAGCAAAATAAGATGACCCTGCTCATGAGAGCTTACAATCTACAATGAGGTGGGGGTGGTACAGAGTACAGGGGTGTATTTACAATGATGCATTTACATTGATGGTCCAGCCATCTTGAGGGAGTGAGGGATAGATGGAGATAGTGAATGGGCCACACACACACACACACACACACACACACACACACACACACACACACACACACACACACACACACATAAAATTAGGGAACGTGATAGGCCTCTCTGAACAAATGTGTTTTGAGGAAGCGCCTAAAACTGTGCAAGTTGTGGATGGTCCTAATTTCTTGGGGTAGAGCATTCCAGAGGATTGTCGCAGCGCGGGAGAAGTCTTGGAGTCGGGAGTGGGAGGTACGGATTAGTGCAGAGGTTAGTCGAAGGTCATTTGCAGAGCCTAGTGATCAGCCAGGCTTTATAATCTGGTCTCTGTTACTAATCCTCGTCAGAGCTAGTATTTGCTACATGGCTATCTGTGGGAGAGGAGTACATATGAGAAGGAGAGTTGTAGGAGTTATTAGTGACTGTTGCTTGGTTTGTATGTGTGTTAATTCCTTATCCTTCTCTGTTTTTGTTTATTCCCCTACCTTCATACCCCGATGCATTCCACTGTTAAATGAGTGAATATTTTGTATGCCTGGAGTTTTCTGTTAACCCTTGTATGTTCTGCCTTGTTTGTCGGGTTAGTGTACTACGGTGCACAGTAGTGTCCCCTATTCCCTGGGTGGGGGAAGAGAACAGACGGAGGGCTAACTTAGGAGATAGGGCAAGGGTAGAGGTCCTGGCATCTTTGCGCATTAAGGACTTGTTGAAATTTCATTAAATCCAATCTTCCCTCTACCGGTGAAATGTTCCCTGGGCCATTGGCTACAACACAACCCCAAAGCATGGTTGATCCACCCCCATTATTAATGGTTGGCAAGATGTTATTTTCCTGAAATTCTGTGCCCTTTTTTTCTCCACACATACCTTTGATAATCGTGGCCAAAGACTTCTACTTTAACCTAATCGGTCCTCAAGACTTGTTTCTAAAATGCATCAGGCATGTTTAGATATTATTTTGCATACTTCTGACGCTGCATTTTAAGTTGAGGATGCGGGAGATTACTCTTCCATGAAGGCCATCTTTCTGCAGGTGTCTCTGAGCAGTAGAACAATGTACCACAACTCTAGAGTCTGAAAAATTGTTCTGAATGTCTTTTGCAGCCAAGCAGGGGTTCTGATTTGCCTTTCTAGCATTCCTCAAATTTTGCTTGGTCTTCCAGACCTTATCTTGACCTCCACTGTTCCTGTTAATTGACATTTCTTAATTACATTTCAAACTGAGTTAAGGTCAGCTTGAACATGCTTTGCTGTCTTCTTATAGGCATCTCCTGCTTTGTGGTCCTCCACCATTTTAATTTTCAGAGTGTTAGGCAGCTGCTTAGAAGAACCCATGGTTGTTGTTTTTTGGGACAAGGTTAGAGTAGGCTCGGTTTTATAAAGCTGGGAAATTTGCATCACCTGACCTTTACTAATGATAATAGTGAACCAGCCATAATTCTAACAGTGTAATAAAGGTCTGAAACCTTGGTCAAAGTTATCTGAACACACAAATCTCCAAGAGTGCCCAAACTTTTGCATCGGCCCATTTTCCTTTTTGTAATTTTTAATATTTTTTTTGCCTAAAATACAAAGGAAATGTGTTATCTTTAACTTTAGGCCTTTTAGAGATCATTTAATCTTGAACTTGCTTAATTATTCACAATAACAATAATTTTGACCAGGGATGTCCATATGTTGGAATATGTTTGGTGCAATAACTCCATTCATGTCTGTGAGTATTCAGTTGTTAGATTTGTATGTTGTTTATAAAGTTTGAAAAAAAAAAAACTATCAGAGGCTCACACAGGGAGAGCTTGTGACTGTATTTCCTGTTTTTCCTGTGTTTGTGTATGAGAGAAGCAGCCTGCTGCAGATGCTGCACAAATAGAGACACATAAATTATTTATTCCTGATCAATTAAGCTTATTATCATATATTGTTCCTGCTTATTGCTGAATAAAGAAGCTGTGTCCTCACACTCTTGGAGAGTATCCTGAATAATCCGCTGCCAACACCATACTTTTACGTGCCACTGTATTTTGTCAACGAGCAATGATCCTTATGGGAATTACTTGTCCAATTTCTGTCTTGTTCTGTTTAACTGCTATACGGTGATTATTGCTCCATCTCAAAATACATCTAAAACAATTATTCTGCAGGTATTAGCCAAAGAAAAGAGCGCACACCCACTGTTCTGCTCTGCAAACACTTCCATGTACTTGAAACAGATGTAGGAAAGAAACAAAAATAAAGGTTACTAGAAATCCCAACAGCCAATCACCGGTGCAATTAATTTCATATTACCAAACTGAAGGGAATGTTTCTGTACTGTCACATTTAATACAAAATATAAAAAATATGGAATTTGGGTTTTGCCAACAATTGCATTTTTATGAGTCTGATTATTTATCCAATTATCATGTATTTATATATTGCGACAGCATATTCCTCATTGTTATACATAGAGGAGTCATGTATTAACAGAGTATTTTAGTTTAATTGCATAAATGCCAAAGCTTGTTGTAGCCTAAAATGCAAAATGCAGCAAAGCAGGAGCATTCTGATTTTTACAGATCCTTCCCATAAAGAATATTAAAGAAAATGTTGTTGCATTACAGAACTTATCGATCGCCGTCTTCTCCAGTTCCCAGCACCACTTCGGTCCTCTTCTGGTCCATGTGACCTAATATCAGACTAAATGGTTAATACAGGGATTTTAGTGTGAACCTGAAATCATTTTCACCACAGTCTCTGTGTGCGCCAGGAAAGCTGAAGAGCAGTCACATGGGACAGGAACGACCTAGAAACCTGGAGAAGGCGGTGAACAATAGGCATTTTATTGCACTTAACACTTCATTACAAAGGTAAATTAAGAGGAATTCCAAAATAGAAAATTTTAATGAATCGTTTTCTTTAAGGATTTACATTGCTTTACAAGTATCCATCATAAACTATATTAAATTAATGATACAATAATACTTAATTTTATTGGTAACACTGGTAAACCTCAATTATCGCTAAATGATTTAACATGCTTTGTCCTGCACCCCATTTTAGCCCTATAAGCTGCGGCCACCACCATCAGGGGCTTATCTACAGCATTCTATAATGCTGTAGATAAGCCCCCCCGATGAAGCCTGAAAGATAAGAAAAACAAGTTTGATTATACTCACCGGGGGGGGGGGCAGGGTCACACGGTATCTGGTCACAGGTTATACTCACCCCAGTGTCCGGTAGGGTCTGATGGTTGTCACCGTCCCGTCCGGCGCCTCCCATCTTCATATGATGATGTCCTCCTCCTTGCTTCTCCCTCGGCTCCTGCGCAGGCGTACTTTCTCTGCCTGTTGAGGGCAGAGTAAAGTACTGCAGTGCGCAGGCGCCGGGAAAGATCAGAGAGGTCCGGCGCCTGTACACTGCAGTACTCTGCTCTGCCCTCAATAGGGCAGAGAAAGTACGCCTGAGCAGGAGCCGAGGGAGAAGTAAGGAGGAGGACATCATCGTATGAAGATGGGAGGCGACGGACGGGACGGTGACAACCATCAGACCCTACCGGACACTGGGGTGAGTATAACCTGTGACCAGATACCGTGTGTGCATTTCCCTATGGTGTTATGAATGAGTCACCGTGGAGGAAAAAACAAAAACGCAAGCTAAGCCCAGAAAACCGGAGAGGTTGGTAACTAGCGGATTGCAGACCCCTGATCCTATCCACAACAACTAGCAGTAGCCGTGGAGCGTGCCTACGGTGGTCCTAAACGCCTCGTCACGGCCGGAGAACTAAATAAACCTAAAGAAAGAAAGGGAAAATCTAAACTGCCCCAGAGCAGACCCCAAAGCAATAGACAGCCCCCAACATGTATTGTCGGTGAAACAAGATGAAAACACAGACACAGATAGAATGATAGGCTGAGCAAACGATGGGGCCCTCACTAACTAGAAAGGACAGGAAAGAAAAGCTGCTGTCTGCAATCACGCAAAAAACCCTGCCAAAAAAAATGTCCAACATGTCTGATAGAAAAAGGCCCTGAAGTCGCTAGACTTCAAAACACTATATCAGCACTCAGGTATATTCTGAAGACAGAGCAAAAGAGATCAACTGATCAGAGACAAAATGGGGATTCAGCCCAGTCCCAGCCAGGGCTGGCTGAACACAAAAACTAAGTAAACCAGACAAAAACTCATATGAACAATAGCAGAGAAAACTTAGCTTTAGGAAGGCAGGAACCAAACTGGAAACCAGAAGCCACAGTCAGGAAAAATCACCAGCAAGAAACTAGGGAGTCGGCTGCCTTAAATCCAATCAGAAACTCCTGATGTCCAATCGCAGTCCTCTTCCTCAGTTGAACGGTCTCTGCCATTTAGATCAGCTTCATTACCTCCCTTCACCAACAGAGGGAGTCCAGATAGAGAACTCACTACTCCTCTGTTAGCACAGCCAGCTCCAGAACCCTCACCAGAAGCCAGAGGCAAACCCGAAAATGAGCTCACAGCACTGTGGTCTGTGACACTAATAGGCTCAGCGTTTTCGTATGTTTATGTTGCGGCGCCTCTGTGTGAACAGAGCCCACTTTGCGCACCTCGGGTGAAGTCTAACCCGTGCGCATTATACCACCATATTGCTCGTCTGTCATTACCTAGCAGCGGTGTAACACCTACTGCACGGTGGACCCCGAGCAGCGAACACACTTTATTATTTATTTTTATTTAGTGCGTTCCGCCGTTCCTAACATTATACTAGCGCCAGGGTCTGGCTAGTAATGGCAGATCAGCAGCAACTCCTTCAGTGCATTTGCCAGCTAGAGGGCCGGTTGGCTACTCTTGAGACTGTTATATCAGCAGCGAAGTCTTCGGAGGTTGCTGTACAGGCGATCGCAGAGGCAGTTTCACGTATGTCCACGTCCTCCCCTGCGCCGACAGTTTCTCGCCTCCCGTTGCCCGATAAAGTTTCTGGCGATTGCGCCTCCTGTAGGGGTTTCATGAGCCAGCGCTCTATCCAGCTGGAGTTACTGGCTGCGCGATTCCCTACGGAACGGGCTAAGGTGGGGTTTATTATTTCCCTTCTGTCGGGCAGGGCGTTGGAGTGGGCCACACCACTGTGGGAGCGTGGTGACCCTGAGGTTCTGACCGCTGCTCAGTTCTTAACATCTATCAGCAGGTTTTCCTGGGACCACGGGTCACGCATGATACCTCTCTTCAGCTCCTTGCATTAACTCAGGGATCCCTCTCGGTCAGCCAGTATGCCGTTCGTTTTCGGACACTGGCTTCCGAGCTGGAGTGGTCTGATAGAGTCCTCATCCCTGTGTTTTGGAGAGGTTTAGCTGAGCATGTTAAGGATGCTCTATCTAGAGCTGATTGCCATTGCCATTGCCACCCGTATTGATCTCCGTTTCTCGGCGTGCGGGCTGGAGCGTGCTCAATCCAGATGGAGGGTTACTCCGGCTCCCAACCTCTTTGAACCTCTGGAATCACCCGAGCCAGAGTGTTCACTCCCAGAGCCCATAGAGGTGTCTCGCGCCAGTCTCGAGGCGCGTCCGGCACTAAGCTCCACTTGCGGCTGCCAATGTCAGCACTCTGTTCCCCAGGATAACGGGGCCCCGCAATGGCCAAACATTGTGCCGCCAGGCAAGACCTTTGTCCCCCCTCGCCTTCGGCCGAAGGTTCTCGCGTGGGCACACGCGTCCATGGCGGGTGGTCACTATGGCTACATGCAGACCACAAAACTCCTGGCAGGGTCGTATTGGTGGCCGCACAGGGCTCGGGACATTAAAAAATATATTCGGGCATGTGCCTCATGTGCTCGGGATAGCTTCCTTAAACAGAGAGTGGAAACATCTGCAAACACACTGCGGTGTTCCACTTCAACCTATGCTCCGGGCGGTGTTGCTGCTCCCATTGTCCCCCACGTGTCCCTTCTTAAACCTGGCGATCTTGCCACCTCTGATACCTTCCACGTGTCCCGGTTTTCCGTGTCATCTACCGGGACATCAGACTCGCCTTCGGACGAGTCTGAGACCTATGCCTCTGATGGGCACAAGGTGGTGGATTGAAAGGCTCAGAGGGGAGGGGTCCTAGGAGGGGGGGGTAATGTTAGGCATCTGGGTTCTGCGTCTGCTCTGCAGGAATCCAGAGCCTCACATTCTGCGGTCTCCTGCGGTCTATCTACTGCAGAGATTACTTTGCAGCAGACCGCTCCAGAGACTAAGTTCCTCTGTGCTCCTACTGGGCATGCTCGCGAGGCGATCTCTCATTGGAGATCGGGAGTCATGTGCCCAGGTCCTGCTCCAGATCTCATTGGTCCATCTCGGAGATCTGGAAGGTCCCGCGCGGCTATAAAAAGCCCGCATGACCGTTCGGCCATGCGCTAGTATAGACTTTTCAAGCTAAATGTGTGAATGGCGACGGATGTATGACTCTGGTGATTGACTCATTTGAAACCCCTTCCCTCTGATATTACGCATGTGGATAGGGAATTAGTGCAGCAGTCAGCACCAGTCAGTGGCAAGCCTTAGGCCATTGTACACACCGCACCTCTGCTCTAGCGTCCAACATTGCGCCTGCTTCCTAGCCTTGTTGACTAGCGGCCGTGCCCTACGCCATGCTGCAGTTGCAGCCCTTCTTGGCGTCCGCAATAGCGATGCCGCACACACGGTAGGTCTAGACGGACCTTGGGTCCTGCTCCTGTGACCAGATACTGTGTGTGCATTTCCCTGTGGTCTGTGACACTAACAGGCTCAGCGTTTTGGTATGTTTAAGTTGCGGCGCCTCTGTGTGTGAACAGAGCCCGCTTTGTGCACCTCGGGTGAAGTCTAACCCATGCGCATTATAACGCCATATTGCTCGTCTGTCATTACCTAGCAGCGGTGTAACACCTACTGCACGGTGGACCCCGAGCGGCGAACGCACTTTATTATTTATTTTTATTTAGTGAGTTCCACCGTTCCTAACAAATACGCTCTTCTGCACCTGCCCTAATTTTGTATCTGAAGCCATCCATTGGGTCTCCTATTCAGGTACATATAGGATGTATAATATTGAGATCCACTGGATTACTTTCACCAACTGGTTTGGGAATGACAATTTTAGCAGAAACACCTTTCATCGATGTTCGAGCTAGATGTTTAAGGTATTTAGTAAAAACAATTGGTGAACAAGTCATCACAACTGTATGCAATATACTCGACTGGTGCACTGTTTTGGTATTGCTCACCTGAAACACAGATTGATCTCATCTGCTTGTATTGTAATTTTTCAGCTTTATGGATATTGTTATCAAGACAGCAACGACATATCTGACACCCTGACAACCATCATTGAACTGGGTTCCCCTCTAGAGATGATTCAGCTTTTACAATCCTCTTGGGAGGACAGATTCCGGGTAAGTGAACAGTTTAATTTAATTCTTAAAAAAAATATTCCCTTTTCTATTATTGTAATAAAAAAGAAAACAATTTTTCTTCAGCGTTCCTACATTACAAAAACAAAACGCAGGAAAAGATTTACCGTAATGTAATAATTTCATTCATCCATTCGAAAAGGGATGCACATAGCCAACCGCAGGAGTTATTGAATTTTTCACTAGGTAATAGACTGCATGAGTTGCAGCACTCCTACAGGACAGATGAAGTATTACAGTCGGTTAGTAAAGATTTCACTACGTTGCTGCATATTTGCTAGTCCTCTCAGTAATTATCTCCTGCTGATAGAACATTGTTTTATCAAAACTATAGCAAGCAGCATCGTAAAGGATCGTTGGGGCGCTAATCAACAACCGTCTGTCAAAATGCTTGCTGGTTGGCAGTCGTTTTGTAGCCTGTTTACACAGGTAGACCATGATACAGATGTGTGCCGATCACTCTGTAAAAGATCGTTCCGTGCACATAGGCCACCATTATTCTCGGAAGCGCAAGTCTTGTTTACATGCCCAGAACCATGATCTTTTGTGCATCACAAAAGATTATTTCACCCGACAAACGAGTATTTTGTTGATCCGTTGGGGGATCGGCAGTCTGTATAGACGTCCCAATTATCAGGAACGCTATGAAAGCTCATTCGCAATATTTGCGTAGTATAAGTTACCCTGCTTTGGAATCCGGGTCTATAAGAAAAGACTAGTTTTATTTTTACCCATAACTTTACATAGTGGCAACTGGAAATAGTAGTGTGTTGGTTTTGTGTTTTTTCCAGTAATATTTATCAAGCTAAATACTCCTGAATTTTTGCCTAATTTTCTGCAAAGCACTGTCTTTCATGATCTGCACTATATTTATTAATATATATTATTATATTATAATATATAATTAATATATTTATTATTTTTAGTTTTTTAGGCTCTTTTTACAACTTGTCAGACTATCGATCATGATCTTGTCGAAAAGAGATGTAATTTACCAGGAAAGGGGCATCTAAAGTCCAGCACAGTGCTCCTAAAATGTGCCAGATTTATCAAACAATATAAATTTGGTGCATTTTAAGACTGTCTAGTCAAAATTGGCGCTGATTAAGATTTAGACAGCATTAACAAATAAGCCCAAATGTGCTGCACACATGATGTTATCCTGTTTTCCCCACAATGCATTACTTTTTATATTGTGCTTGCTTATGAATAATAATGTGGCCTAAAAATATAAAACAGAACATAGTTATTTCCAAAATATATAGAGGGGCTGAGAGGTGTCATATACTGCAGGATATTACGGTTATATAGAGAGGCTGAAAGAAGAGATGTTCTGCAGGATGGGGCTGTGCATAGAGGGACTGAGAGTAGAGATGTACTGCAGGATGGAGCTGTGTTTAGAGGGGTTGAGAGAAGTTATATATAGCAAGTTGAGGCTGTGTATAGATGGGGCTGCAAAGATTTATATATGGCTGGATGGGGCAGTGTACAGTGGGGCTTCAAGTAGTGATATAATGTGGAATGAGGCAGTATATAGGTGGCTGAGATAAGTGATATACTGCAGTATGGGGCTGTAAATAAAAAGGCTGAAAGGAGTGATATACCGCAGGATATGTCTGTAAGCAGAGGGACTGAGAGGAGTGACATACTGGCAGAATGGGGCTGTACATAAAGAAGTTGAGAGGTGTTGGAGCTGTTTGTTGCCTGCTGCTGAGAGATCAGTGATGTGAAACTGTAAATGCTCTTCTGTTGATGCACAATGTAGAAGATTATCAACAGAGCCGCATTTGCAGTTTTATAAACCAGCTAATAATTCTGTAAAACCACACTGCAGCTATACTGATGTAGATGGAATTTATTCACTAATTGGATCCACAATGAAAATTAGGCTCCAAAATATGGTACTAAAAAATAAATTTTTATTGAACAATATATTAAAAACATGTATAAAAAGAGAGGTGCATATCCATAAGAAAAGAGGAACAAACAAAGGCCATAGGGTATTCTACAACACTGCCACAATACGAGGTATGACCCACTTTGTAATATATGCAAATTAATCTGCACTGTGCAAAACAAGGAATAAATAAATACAATGCAATGTGGCAAAAAGTAGCTAGTAACTACTGTGCAAAACAATGCAATCCTGCAAAGGCGAGTTGTTATGCGTCTCCCGAAGAAGCGGTAGCAAAACGCGCGTCGGGGCAGAAGAACGCCTGGGGAATTCCACACGCCATTGTTTCAGTATGATTACCCTATTATTAGTGAATAAGTTATAAGTGGTTATGGTACATACCAGGATAGTCATGGTGTTATTGAATTTATGGGCAATTTTGTGAATAAATTTGGTGTAGATGGAAGAAGGAAAATTCAGTCAGGCAAGGTACTTGTACAGTAGCAGAGAGTGCACAGAAATATACAGTGGATTCTACATTTAGGATATCTTGATGACAAATCAGAGAGGTGGAGCTTGTCTAGAGCATACAGAAGAGGAGGAAGGATCTGCAGCACTGAAGAGAAGCAAGGCGATGCTGGGAAATTAACTGTATTTTTAGTAGACAAGAATAGCAGTGACCATTCTGTTATGTGAAGCTGTATATACAGAGGGGCAAAACGAGATGAAAAAATACACAGAGATACAATAAAGAAGCATTATGTGGGGCTTAGTCGGTATACCAACAATAAGTATGCCTTCACTGTTTTTTTGCGAAAAATAATGTGATAGTGAGAATAATGTTGTGATCCTGTTCCATTCCACAATGTTGTATATTGCAGATTTGCCTCAGCTTAGTACGACTGCTGCATTACCTCGCCCATTCCCCGCTTGGCTCCATAACATTGCTGGATTTCCGCCCTCGACAGTTTGTGATCGTTGATGGTGAACTGAAAGTGACTGATTTAGATGACGCGAGCATGGAGGAGACAACGTGTACAAGCAATGAGAACTGCTTTATGGAATTCCCTGCCAGGAACATCACACTTCAATGTTCTGTTGATGGCAAATGTCAAAACATGAACGAGAAGCGGAACCTCTACAACGCCTACAGGTAAGACCACGTGTATGGCCACAGAGAGATGACTTCAAGAAGAGATCGGCTGGGAATCTTTTCAGGAGACCGCCTAAATATCATGTCTCTTGTGTCTATGTGAGCAATATTTCTTATAGTAACCAACATTCTAATAGAAGTGGTCCCAAGAAAGCTCAGAATTAAGAACGTGGTACACAGCAATCTTCTACAGAACTGGTAGTTCAATATTACTCAAATACATAGATATAATGTTCAATTATTATTCATTTTACTTCTATTATTTTTTTTAACATATGTAACTAGAGTGGATCTGACAAAATTCAAATGTTCCATATTTTCTAATTTTCCCAGGAAATTCAATTGGCAGTAAATTGTTTTAAATCGAATGTTGCTTATTATGCTACGGTGTCTTTCCATTCCCCGGAGCTTAATAAAAGATGTAAAAAGCTCAAACAAACTCGTACACTCTTCGCTGCTCACCTGTCTGTGGGTCTCCGTTGCTCCCTTCCAACTGTTCAGTTCTCCCCACATTTCCAGCCCGATGTTCACTCTAGGCCAGGATTTGTGACCTCGCAGGGACTACTTGTGGCTGGAGGTTCTGGGCATAGATTGAACACCAAGCTGGAGCTTCAGGCTGCAGGCCCCAGAGTTTATAGCAGATGCGCTGTGTCCTCCCTGGCTCGTTCACTGCTGGAGGTCCCAGCCCATAGGGAACACCTGACTAGAGATGTGGAGAACCGCAAAGTGGACTGGGAGTAGTGGGGTTGGCCAGAGAGGAGAACAGTGAGGTGAGTATTTTTTTCTTTTCAAATTTAAAAACCTCTCAACTCCTCATACTCACAGACGCCTTCTCTATCCGCTACCGCAGTTCTTTGCCTATTGTCCAGTTTTCCTCACGTCCACCATGCCCAATCTCCAGTCCAGTGTAAGCTCTAAGCTGGGAAATTCAACCATGAGCAGGCCCCAGATGTCACTTCATCCACAGCCGGTCTCCATTTTGCTGAATTACAAAACATCCATATTCTCCAGGATTCATTTTTTTTTTGGCAAAATTGAGTAGAATTCCACTAGAATAAATTCACTTATCTCTACTTTCGACCAATTTTTATCGTTTTCAACCTCATCCAACAGCTTCTCATTTTGTTGGTAAAAATGGGCATTGTGTATTGGTTCACGTATTTTTTGATAGATGTGTTTTTAAAAAGTTGCATAAAAAAATTGTAGAATTATTTTCAGTAGGGGGTGTCATAAAAAACTTATAATAAAATAAAAGATGTGTAAATAAATAATAATAAATTAAAAATAATTTAAAGATGTGCCAATATAAGAAAGAAGATAGATAGATAGATAGATAGATAGATACAGTGGGGCAAAAAAGTATTTAGTCAGTCAGCAATAGTGCAAGTTCCACCACTTAAAAAGATGAGAGGCGTCTGTAATTTACATCATAGGTAGACCTCAACTATGGGAGACAAACTGAGAAAAAAAAATCCAGAAAATCACATTGTCTGTTTTTTTTTTCATTTTATTTGCATATTATGGTGGAAAATAAGTATTTGGTCAGAAACAAAATTTCATCTCAATACTTTGTGATATATCCTTTGTTGGCAATGACAGAGGTAAAACGTTTTCTGTAAGTCTTCACAAGGTTGCCACACACTGTTGTTGGTATGTTGGCCCATTCCTCCATGCAGATGTCCTCTAGAGCAGTGATGTTTTTGGCTTTTCGCTTGGCAACACGGACTTTCAACTCCCTCCAAAAGTTTTCTATAGGGTTGAGATCTGGAGACTGGCTAGGCCACTCCAGGACCTTGAAATGCTTCTTACGAAGCCACTCCTTCGTTGCCCTGGCGGTGTGCTTTGGATCATTGTCATGTTGAAAGACCCAGCCACGTTTCATATTCAATGCCCTTGCTGATGGAAGGAGGTTTGCACTCAAAATCTCACGATACATGGCCCCATTCATTCTTTCATGTACCCGGATCAGTCATCCTGGCCCCTTTGCAGAGAAACAGCCCCAAAGCATGATGTTAACACCACCATGCTTTACAGTAGGTATGGTGTTTGATGGATGCAACTCAGTATTCTTTTTCCTCCAAACACGACAAGTTGTGTTTCTACCAAACAGTTCCAGTTTGGTTTCATCAGACCATAGGACATTCTCCCAAAACTCCTCTGGATCATCCAAATGCTCTCTAGCAAACTTCAGACGGGCCCGGACATGTACAGGCTTAAGCAGTGGGACACGTCTGGCACTGCAGGATCTGAGTCCATGGTGGCGTAGTGTGTTACTTATGGTAGGCCTTGTTACATTGGTCCCAGCTCTCTGCAGTTCATTCACTAGGTCCCCCCGCGTGGTTCTGGGATTTTTGCTCACCGTTCTTGTGATCATTCTGACCCCACGGGGTGGGATTTTGCGTGGAGCACCAGATCGAGGGAGATTATCAGTGGTTTTGTATGTCTTCCATTTTCTAATTATTGCTCCCACAGTTGATTTCTTTACTCCAAGCTGGTTGGCTATTGCAGATTCAGTCTTCCCAGCCTGGTGCAGGGCTACAATTTTGTTTCTGGTGTCCTTTGACAGCTCTTTGGTCTTCACCATAGTGGAGTTTGGAGTCAGACTGTTTGAGGGTGTGCACAGGTGTCTTTTTATACTGATAACAAGTTTAAACAGGTGCCATTACTACAGGTAATGAGTGGAGGAAAGAGGAGACTCTTAAAGAAGAAGTTACAGGTCTGTGAGAGCCAGAAATCTTGATTGCTTGTTTCTGACCAAATACTTATTTTCCACCATAATATGCAAATAAAATGAAAAAAAAAACAGACAATGTGATTTTCTGGATTTTTTTTTCTCAGTTTGTCTCCCATAGTTGAGGTCTACCTATGATGTAAATTACAGACGCCTCTCATCTTTTTAAGTGGTGGAATTTGCACTATTGCTGACTGACTAAATACTTTTTTGCCCCACTGTAGATAGATAGATAGTGTGAGGTAGCACTGTCATTTAGTTAGGGGATTCTCGCTAGGCAGCGAACAAATCACATCTGGCACAGGTTTTCCAACAAAACATAGCAGTCCATGTGGTTTATTATGCAGCATAAACCATCACAGCAACAGACAGTTCATTTCACCAGCATAGCATCCATTACAGAGTTTCCCTCTGTAAGCAATGTCCAGCACACACAGGCTCTTCAGCCTCATCATTATCTCACCCACGTCAGGGTTTCCTCATGGCTGTTGCTCCACGCTGCAGATATTCACTCTCTCCTCTGGGACTCTCAGACGCTGGCAGCCATTACACACAGCCACTCCACAGGCTGTTAGCCAGGAGACAACTCTCCTCATGGGACCTTCCACTCTGGGCCAACCAGGTCCCTGCATTCACCCCTTGTGACTCACCCCGGCCACATTATATCGTTCATAGCTACGCCCACTGGGTCACATGACTCTGACCTCATCCCAGGTCCTTCAGGCATTTTCACACTCTTTACAACCGTGCTTTAAACACACCCCCTGGGTGGGTTTGTAGGTAACCAGGCTCCCCCAACTCTCTAGTTACCTGGAGACTTCTCCCTCACATATTAACGCAGCACCTCAGCAATGTCCTTGCTGATCACACATACATAAGTCTCCATCTCAAAGCCACCCACTTTGAGATACATAACGGCCACTCAACACTCTGCCATTCATCCCTTCTCCTGGGACCTCCACACAGCGCCCCCTAGCGGACACAGTGGTTACTACACCACAAACCTCCCCCCACTGTTCAAACTTGTGGGGTTGAACACACAACATTGCATCAGGCTCTCGAGACCGGGCACTCATTACACCTTGCCCCACAGGTCGAGAGAACCTTTTCCATCTGTCATACGGCCTCCTCTCTACGTTATTCCTCCCCCGCCCCAGCGGTCAGAATATTGGTCCTGATCTTTGACACTCCAGTTACAGTCTGCTTCATCAGACGCTGTCTAGTCACCACCTTCGTCTCCTATTTGTTCCGTTCCCCGACCAGCTCCCCCGGTTTGTACGGTCATCCGTCTTACTTGAGTCTACTGTCTGGCCTGATTCTGACCCACTCAGCGTCTCAAAGGAACTAATGTCTCTCAGCCTCGTACGGCCCGTCGAACTGCCACTCCCTGACATTCTTCGGCCACCTGCCCTGTCACTTCTTGGTGGAACCCTTCGAGTCCTTACATCTTGTTGGGTTGGAGGCAGCCGCCACCTAGTATTCCGTACTTCTTTATTAATTTGCCGGTGGTCCAGCCTCAACTGCTCAATTTCTTGCAGGTACCCTACTCGATACTCCACGAGCATTCGAAAGTCTCTCAGGCTCTCCACGGAACCAACCACGATGATGGGAATCCTACCCCCTTCACTGGATATCTGGTCTTTATCATCAGGAGGGATCCTCACCCTCACCACACCGGAGATATTCACAAGGTCTTGCATTACCTTCCCGGATCTTCCAATGATTCTTCCAGTTAGAGCTTTGGGTACCGGAACCACATCTTTCCGCAAACCCCGCCGATCCATAGCCTCCCTTGCTAACTCTAGGCATTGAGCAGCTTTCACATTATCCTGCCTGACCAACTGTTTGGCGTGGAGACACTGCAAATACATCTCCTTCAAGACAGCTACTCGGTATCCTCTCTGACTGATATTACCACCAACTGCCGAGTCTCAGGTGCCCAATGCACCTCACACGCTTTGACCGCCTCTTTGAAAGCCTCATGTACACCTTCCTCAGCACAGGCTTCTTGCATGTCTTCTGGTACATCAATCACCAACTTGAAGGTTGTGGCCTTGCTCTCTTCCTGGCCAGGAGGCTCTGGCTTTACCACGGACACTTCCCTCACTACAGTTGACCCGACCGGGTGACTGTCTTCTTCAGTTCTTTGTTCCCCAACTTCAGGAGATCTCATCTCTTCACTACCCTCTGCCAAGATGGGTACCGGCAGTTCCATCTTGTTATCGCTCGGGCCTGGCCGCTCTACATCTCCGTCCAAGCTCTTCTCCGGCAGAAGACCTTTTACTACTCCTCTGAGTTCTTCCATCTCTTCCCTAAGGGTCTTATTCACATTTTGCCACATTGGCAGGTGACCTCTGAGCTTCAAGACTTCTTTCTCAAGCCCTTCCACATCCTCTCTTAAGGTGTTGTTCATGCTGTACCACGTTGACAGGTGACCTCTGAGCTTCAGGACTTCTTTCTCGAGCTCCTCCACTCTGTGCTCGGCCATTTGTCACATCACTCTTTCTCGTTCGAGATGTTCCTTCACTGTCTCTTTTATTAACTGTATCTCCTGCTCTTGTTCTCTTTTGGCCAGCATGTGTTGCACCACTATTTCTTTAATTATATCGTCAAAGGGTACACCTGGGTTAGTCCCGTCAGTCGAGCCCCTGTTACCCTCTGACCGTGTTTCTACTTCCGTTATCTTCTCGATCAGGTTACCATCAGTCCTGTCACGAGTTTCAGTCAGCACAGCACTAGATTCTGTCCTAGTGGTGGCTACTGGCAACAACACGTCAAAGTCACACCACACCGTACGGTGAACTCCCAAGGCACTCTCTATCCGTGTGTCAGCTCTGCTCTTTTTGTTTACCACACCCTTCTCAATCATACTGTGGTACCCTTCACGTGACGTCAGGTCAGTAAATTCGTCCGACACCATTCTTTCTCCAGTTGCCCCTACGTCTGGCCTGTCCACATTAGGGGGCGTCAGCGTCTCAGTGTCTGCTAGCCCCACAGTAGAAATGTCTCTACCCTCCTGCCCCACATCATCAAATATGACAAAGTCCCGGCGCCTCTCAAAGGTATGCACTAAGCTTGGTGGCATACTACCACCTTGGCACTCCCCCTTTGTCATCTCAATCAGGACTCTGTCCACCTTATAATTCACAACAACCCCGTGGACGCAGCAAACTCTGACGTTTTTCTCGGTCAGAGATAAAACGAGCGGCGTTCCAGTCAGAGTCACCTGACTCGTTGAGTCCAGCTTACCAGGGACTCCTTCCTGGTACAGCAACACGGTACACACCTGCGGCCCATCGTTACTATCCAGAAAGGATATCCCATATTCTGACCAAGACATACACACACACTGCGGTACTCCAGACATACCCACTGAGTCACCCAGTGCTGTCATTTCTTCAAACTTGGCCCCTTTCTGGACCACCACCCCACTTTGGGTTGCCACCCCCTCCCGGGACTCCACCCCTTTTTGGGTTACCACCCCGATTTGGGTCACCGCCCCCTTATGGGACTCCACCCCCTTTCAGGATCTCCCCATGTCCGTTATACCGGTATTCTCAGACCACAGTTGACACAACACAGTTTATGTCTTAACAATACCACACAAGTCCTTGTTGGCACCACCACAGCTCCTGCTGTCACCGATCACCGACACCACACCAGTTCCTTCTGGTGCTGCCACAGCTCCTGCTGCGCCGTCTTTGTGGACCCGCCAATCCACCGGAAGCTGCTTGTCCCCTTCATAACCCCGCCGAGTTACCGGAAGCCACTTGTCACCTTCTTGACTCCCACTGAGCCACCGCAGGCTGAGTTGAGAAAAGAAAAAAAAAAAAACACCACAAAAAACTCACGTGTCCTGTCTGTGTGCTATTCAGGACGTACCGTCTCCGCCTGAGACCGTCCAACACACAGGACGCACCAGGTGTTATTCAGGGAGCCAACCCTCCTCCCTGGGTTTCCCAACACACCTGCCTCACCAGGTCCAGGGGCTCAGCGGGTTCTCTTCAGGACATCCGTCTCCACCGGAGACTGCCCAACACTCACGCCTCACCAGGTCCAAGGTCATACCAAGGGCTCCAGGGATCCTCCCAACACTGACCCTCCAGGATCTTGCTCACTGAACCCTCCAGGAACAGTCTTTCCCACTGACCCAGGTCAGTGCCACATGAACACCAGTCCGTTACCTGTGTCAGCCACACAGGTCTTCGGTTACCTCTTATCCGCAGAGGCACGCTACAGCAATCCACAGTCTCTTTCTCACTGACCTCGGTCAGTACAACACGGTTTTCATGACCGTCACCTGCTGGCCGCGCAGGTTCTCGGACCCCTCTACTGCAGAGATATCCTATAAGTCTCTTTCTCCTGGGGAAACGGCCGCACTGGGCTCACCGATCCGGACAGTGCCTAACTCACTAGGCCGCCTCACGGTTCCAGAACCACAGCCGGGCAGTGGCTTCCCCAACCGTCAGCCTTCTTGGCTCAGCGTTGCCAGCACTGCAACATGCGTTTTTGGAAACCATTGCCCTTAGCAACCGAACGTTGCAGTCCTCTTCTGTTGCCCCTAGCAACAAGGCTACAAAATTGCCCTTTGCAATTCTCCACCAAATGTGAGGTAGTGCTGTCATTTAGTTAGGGGATTCTCGCTAGGCAGCGAACAAATCACATCCGGCACAGGTTTTCCAACAAAACATAGCAGTCCATGCGGTTTATTATGCAGCATAAACCCTCGCAGCAACAGACAGTTAATTTCACCAGCATAGTGTCCATTACAGAGTTTCCCTCTTTAAGCAATGTCCAGCATACACAGGCTCTTCAGCCTCATCATTATCTCACCCGTCAGGGTCCTCATGGCTGTTGCTCCACGCTGCAGACATCCACTCTCTCCTCTGGGACTCTCAGACGCTGGCAGCCATGACACACAGCCACTCCACAGGCTGTTAGGCAGGAAGCCCCATCTCAGCGGGACCTTCCACACTGGACCAACCAGGTCCCAGCATTCTCCCCTTGTGACTCACCCTTGCCACATTATATCATTCATAGCCACGCCCACTCGGTCACATGACTCTGACCTCATCACAGGTCCTTCAGGCATTTTCACACTCTTTACAACCGTGCTTTAAACACACCCCCTGGGTGGGTTTGTAGGTAACCAGGCCCCCCCACCCCCCAACTCTCTAGTTACCTGGAGACTTCTCCCTCACATATTAACGCAGCACCTCAGCAATGTCCTTGCTGATCACACATACATAAGTCTCCATCTCAAAGCCACCCACTTTGAGATACATAACGGCCACTCAGCACTCTGCCATTCATCCCTTCTCCTGGGACCTCCACACAGCGCCCCCTAGCGGACACAATGATTACTACACCACAATAGATAGATAAATAATGATAGATAGATAGATAGATAGATAGAAAAAACAGATAATAGCACAAACTTGAGCAGATTTTGGGTGCAATAGTCCTGAATAATGCGGTTGACCAACGCAAAAATATAAATAGAAAAAAAACAGGCAGCACTCCAGTAAAAGGGAAAATTGTGGACTTTAATCCAGCGCCAAGTGGTGCAACGTTTCGACCTCACAGCACGGTCTTTGTCAAGCACAGTGTTACCATAGAACAGTGCACTTTTTATACATATCTCTTCACTTTACCAATATACAAAAATTAGCATATATTAAATATAAATCATAATCAAAGTGTATGAAAATTACATTGCAGTAAATATGAGAACCATCACAGTGTTTACATACATAAGGTGCATGTTAGGGTGCAAAAAATTATATCCAACCATACCTACAATCATTGATACAGCTACATTAACAATGATTAAAAGATGTGAAACACCTGTGTGATATTTAAAATGCATAAACCTTATAAATCACCTGGAACACTCAGACCCATGCTGTAGTTCCAACATAACGGCATTCTCAGAGCACAACTGAGCATGTCAGTAATCAGAGACTCCCGATTGGCCACTCCACAGTGATGTCAGCGATGATATCAACGCACATGCTCACTAGGCATTTCCTCGCCCTGCTCCACCATTACAAGTGCTGGCAACTCTGCCCACACAGTATTTCATAAGAAAAAACAGCATTTGTTCACAAAAGAGATAAATCTCAATACTTAATGGAATGGAGCACTAGAACAACATGGGAAGGGAAGCAAAAGACCAGAAAAAGCCATACACCTGACAAATGCTATTGAGAACTCTGCTATTAGAAGTGGAAAGGAAGAACAAAGACGAAAGAATCTAATTAATAAAAATATTGGAGAAAGAGAAACCAATCACAAACTAAAATGTTTCTATACTAATGCACAAAGCATGGGCAACAAACAAGGAGAATTGGAACTACTAACACAGGAAAAGAAATATGATGTCATTGGAATCACTGAAACTTGGTGGGACAATACACATGATTGGAATACAAGACTAGAAGGATACAACTTATTTGCAAGAAACAGACTTGATAAACGAGGAGGGGGTGTCGCATTGTATGTTAGAAACGCGTATATCTGCACAGAGATTGAAGCTTCAGAGACTGGGAGTTCTGTGGAAACTGTTTGGGTAAGAATACAAGGACAGAACAATGGAAAGGACACCATTGTAGGCATTTACTACAGGCCGCCTGTGCAAGCTGAAGCTATGGATGAACTCTTTATGCATCAAATGGCCAAGTTCTCCAAAAAATATGACATAGTTGTCATGGGAGATTTCAACTATCCAGACATTTGTTGGGAATCTCTCTCAGGCAAAACTAACAGGTCAAGGAAATTCTTATCCTCTCTTGCTGACAACTTTATCTTCCAAAAGGTAAGGGAGAAAACAAGGGGAACTGCTACCTTGGATCTAATCCTTATAAACAGGGAGGAAATGGTTGAGGAGGTAAAAGTGGCTGGGACCCTAGGAGGTAGCGACCATGCTATTTTAGAATTTTGGATAACTAGAGGCGGAAGACCTGTGAAGACTCAGACGTCAAGGTTAGATTTCAGAAAGGCAGATTTTAAGGGATTCAGAAAGAGAATTGGAGGGATCCAATGGCTGGATATCCTTAAAGACAAAAATGTCCAGGAAGGATGGGAAATATTGAAAAATGAAATTCTCAAAGCACAGTTGTTAACAATTCCGAAAAGAGGGAAGAATAGGAAGCAGTTAAGGAAACCAGGATGGATGAACACAGAACTTAAGCACATGCTAAAAAGGAAGAAAAAAATGTTTATAAAATGGAAAGAGGGAGGCATATCTAAAGAAGAATATAATGCTGTCTGCAGAACCTGCAGGGCACAAATCAGATTAGCTAAAGCTGAAAATGAATTGAGGCTTGCAAGAGATGTCAAAAGCAATAATAAAGGATTTTGGGGATATGTCAAAAGTAAAAGAAAAGTCAAAGATGCTATAGGATTTTTACAGGATGAAAATGATGAAATGGTAAGACAGGATGTTGAGAAGGCTGAACTTTTAAATTCCTATTTTGCATCTGTTTTCTCTCAGAAAGGAAATGTAACATCAACTGTTATTCACTGTCCTATTAAGGGAATAGAAGAATCCAGGATATCTATAAACAGAAAGATAGTGAGGAAACACTTAGCTAGCCTAAATGAATTCAAGTCTCCAGGTCCGGATGAATTACACCCCAGAGTACTGAAGGAGATAGCAGAAGAAATTTTTGAACCCCTCTCTATAATCTTTGAAAATTCTTGGAGAACAGGAGAAGTGCCAGAAGACTGGAGAAGAGCAAATGTTGTTCCTATCTTCAAAAAGGGGAAGAAGGTGGACCCAGGTAACTATAGGCCGGTGAGTCTGACTTCTATACCAGGAAAGATCTTTGAACAAATTATTAAACAACATGTATGTCAATACCTGGATAAGAATGAAGTGATTAAACAGAGTCAGCATGGGTTTGTAACTAATAAGTCATGTCAGACTAACTTAATTTCCTTCTATGACGGTATCACTGATTGGGTGGATCAAGGAAATGCTGTAGATATAGTATATCTTGACTTCAGCAAAGCATTTGACAAAGTCTCTCATACAATCCTTATTGAAAAAATGATTAAGTATGGAATGGACAAGGCAACTGTTAGGTGGATTCATAACTGGCTTAGTGATCGGACCCAAAGAGTGGTCGTAAATGGCTGCACATCCAGTTGGAAGAATGTCTCAAGTGGGGTACCACAGGGCTCTGTCCTGGGCCCTGTATTGTTCAACATCTTTATCAACGATTTAGATGAAGGAATTGAGGGTAAACTGATTAAATTTGCTGATGACACAAAGCTAGGAGGGATAGCTAACACTAGAAAAGAGAGAGAGAGAATTCAAAAAGATTTAAATAAACTGGAGAAGTGGGCAGCAACTAACAGAATGGTTTTTAACAGGGAGAAATGCAAAGTACTACATCTGGGCAATAAAAATGGAAAAAGCATATATAGAATGGGAGGAATAGGGCTAAGTGACAGCACATGTGAAAAAGACTTGGGTATACTAATAGATCACAGACTGAATATGAGTCAACAGTGTGATGCAGCAGCAAAAAAGGCAAATGCAATTCTAGGATGTATTAACAGAAGCATACAGTCTAGATCACGTGAAGTCATTATTTCCCTCTACTCCTCTTTGGTCAGACCTCATCTGGAATATTGTGTCCAGTTTTGGGCA